>NC_092503.1:48963688-49280438 GCF_047511675.1 Marmota flaviventris | reverse complement strand
TTTTTACTATTTACTTTTTAGTTTTCTATGGACACAACAACATTTTTATTTTTATGTGGTGCTGAGGATCCAACCCAGTGCCCCACGTATGCCAGGTGAGCGCGTTACCCCTTGAGCCACAACCCCAGCCCATGGTCTGTGTTTTTCTTGTCAACTTGCAGACTCAGGAAATAAGTCTTAAATTTTAGACTCAAAAGGGTTCATCTCCAAGACATAAATCCACATGAACCCAATTAGGACATTTTGTTGACAAAACTAAAAAAATCTCATGTAAATTTTGAAGAAAGATATTTGTTGTAGGAAAACTCACCTACCTCCTCCATACACACTACCTAACTACAATTACCACCCAATGAATCCATATCAATAGATTAATCCAGTGATAAAGCTAAAGGTTTAATAATCCAATCATTTCACCTGTGAAAATTCTTGCATTATCTCACACATGAGCTTTTGAGGGACCCTATATATCTAAGCCACAATTATGAAGGAGATAAAGTG
Organism: Marmota flaviventris; assembly: GCF_047511675.1. Taxonomy (NCBI): domain Eukaryota; kingdom Metazoa; phylum Chordata; class Mammalia; order Rodentia; family Sciuridae; genus Marmota; species Marmota flaviventris. The sequence goes on along the minus strand of NC_092503.1, from coordinate 49,279,937 downwards.
AGATGGTGGTATAAAAGCTAGCCTAATCTTAGAAATATTTGAGTCAGTCTATTTAGTTAGAATTATGTATTTTTTAATGCAAAACATAATGCCATTTAAGATTTTCTTGTATAACTTTCTATATTTTTATTGTAGTTTTCAATTTGGATTTGTCTCTCAATTACGTGTCCATTAGTTTACTGGTACTTGTTTGAAAGAACCATTTCCTAAGTAAACTATCATATATAGGTCATCAACTATATTTCTCAAAATCTTTCCATGGCTTCTACTGATTCAGAAAGAGATCAACTTGTCATTATGACTTAACAGGAAATACTATGAACTGACCTATTCTACTTCAGCCTCTTCAGCTTTTTTCAGTTCTTTAAACAGTGCAAGCTCTCTCTGGACACATGGGTGCTCATAAGCTACTTACCCACTATGAGAAAACCCTCTCCCTACTCTTCTCTGGCTTCTTCCTTGATGTTTTAGCCTGCATGTCATTTTTGGGGGGATGTTCTTCACTTTTTCACCCAAATCTGGTCCTTTTCGACTAACTTCTTTTATAGAATCCTGCTGGTTTCTTTCACTGCATTTATCTTTTAAAAAAAATTGCATATGTTTTCATTTTGAGTTTACTCCCCCATTATCACAGATCTTATTTATTGTTAAGTTTTTAGTGCCCTCCAATTTCCTGACACAATATCTGGTGCACTTCTTAGAGAGTTAAAAATATCTGATTGGGGGTAGGGCTGTGGCTCAGTGGTACAGCCAACCTCACATGTGTGAGGCTTTGGGTTCAATCCTCAGCACCACATACAAATAAATAAATAAATATATGTGTTAACCTACAAGTAAAAAACAATATTGAAAAAATATATCTGATTGAATGAATTAACAATTAGTGTTGGCACATCTGGTGCATAAACTGTAGAATCTAAGTTTTGAATTTTATCTGCCTACAGAGTTCTGAATTTGCATTCTATCCACTTACCCTCAACTGATCTTGAGTTTCACAATCAGATAATTAAAGAAAAAAAAAAAAAAAAAACTTTGAGAACTGAGAGATATGCAATGAAGGTGATGTCTCTGGGGCAAAGTTAAGAAATCTGAATCTCTTCACAACAAGTAACTTATTGCCACCTTTTAAATATTTTGCAAATTTTTAAATGCTGAAGAAAATCTCAGCATGTGGCTTTTTACTCATACACCTGAAGCACGATTAAGTTATTTTTGTCAAGGTATAAATTTAATTTGAATGTCAGACAATATCCAACTCGGAGACATTTTGTTGTTTAAATTGATTTGATCTGAAGAAATGATTTAAAACTTTGATATATTTTATATATTAAATTAAGTTCAAATTGAAAATACTTCTAAGTATAGAACCTCTCATATCTCACAAATTAGGGTACAATTATTCTCATTTGATTACTTGGCATCTACCCTGATTTTCAAAGGGAAAAAGAGAATAAAATGGGTGTCTAGATTGAGGATTAGGAATCATTTAAATTGATGTATCTATATTTTAAAGATAGAATAAACTTCATGCTATAATATATCTTGGACAAGGAGGTTTATGTGAGTGGTATTTCTCAGTTGGGGAAATTCGGCATTATCTTTCAAATGAATCACTTGCCAGAGTTTGGCTAAGATGAGGGAAACTTCATTTTGAACTTAAGAGAAATTTTTAAAGCTTTTGGTATAACTTTTTTCATGATACCCATTATTCTACAAGCAATTTTGCTTTCTTTAGCCATGCTGGTGTAACTGCAAAGGAATTTTTTTCCTTCCCACTTTATCCATTCATTATCCATTTAATCAAGTGTCTTCTTAGACACTTCTTAGATCAAGAAATCGAATCTCATTTCTCCTTTCCTTCTCTTTAACGATGGCATCAGTTTGAGGAAATTTTGTATACTTCATTGGTATTAGCCATTACAGACAGTAAATAGGAAGTCCTAGGATTTTCGTATAAATTGATCCTAGGTCTACATTGTCTTTTTAGTTCACTTTTGAGTTCTAAACCTCTTCATTTTCATTTAGAGGGGGAATATGTGCAGCACTTTATATTCACCACATACAATGTCAAGCAAATACATCTATGCCCTGCCAACTTACTCTCGAGTTATACATAAAGGCTTCCATATTTTTTTCACCTTTTTATAATTTATTCTAAAGTACATATGCAAACAGTGCTATAACCTTTGAAATAGAAAATCTGTCTCTAGGTAATATTCCCATCCTGTCAGAGTCACCCAGCTAAGTGATATTGATGGGACTTTAATGATAGAAATTAATTACAGGGTTGAGTTGTTTCTCACCATTGTGTGCCACCGTGTTGTCACATTGCTTTCAGCTTCAGTGCTCCCTGCCACTTGTCTCTCAAGAAAGTTTTGCTTGTAATTGAAGTATATGCATGTTTATCTCAGCTTGAACATATGTGGGGCTGGGGGGAGAGGCTTTTATTTTGCTGATCCCAGCTCTTGATGGCTGTGGAGCTCTTTAGATCACTTTTATTTCCCAAGTCTTATTTCTTTCTTCAAGAAAATATTTCACTGAAAGGGACATTTAAAACATTGAAATCAAGTACCCTAGTGCTGTTGCTGGCCATTCTTCAAACACAGTAAAAACAACACAAAATTTAATTTTCAATATGTTATATTTATAGCATAGACTGTTTCAATGGATCTATATTCTAATGTAAAATATTGCTATAATTAATTTGTGATTAGAGAAAGTATATTATGATTTGGTAATCCTTAAAACCACAGAATTTCAAGCATTTGTGAGTAAGGATGGGAGAGGGGTTTAGAATAAAAAAGAGTAAGGAAATGAATGATGACTCTTAAAGACATAAAAGATAATAATCCAAGTATGAAAATAATTGAAATCTAGGAGATGCCTTTTTATTTTAAAACCAATGATGACACAGTAGAATAAACAGAAAAGAGTTGGAAAGTGACTTGGATCATGAACCAGAGTAATAAATACATTCTATATTTGACTCAGTGTGTGCATAGAAATACACACCCATATATGCATGCACACACACACACACACACACCCCTGAAACACATTTCAACAAACAATAATTGTATTTGCAATATTCTATGAATTTTGATCTATATTTTTTGAATTAATAAACTATTTTTAGAACAATTTTAGGTTTGGAACAAAACTAAGCACAGAGTTCAGACTTCCCATGCATGCCAGGTCTGTACAGGTACATCTCTCAGGTAGTGGCAGTCTTCAGTAGTGTGGTGGCTATTCCGACTCTAGTTCCTCTTCATGTGCACATTAGAATCAGTTTGTTAATACTTAAAAAATAACTTTTTGGGATTTTTTTACTGGGGCTGTGTTGAATATATAGATCTTACTGGGAAGAACTGGCATTTTAGCAATACTGAGTCTTCCTCTCTATCTCTCCATTCATTTAGTATTTTTGGTATCATTCATCAATTTTTTAGTTTTCTTCTAATAGATCTTGTATATATTTGGTTAAATTTACATCTAAATGTTTCAATTTTGAAGGTTCTGTTTTAAATGGCAATGTGTTTTTAGTTGTTGGTATGTATGAAAGTATTGTCATTCATCTTTAATCTCACATCTTACAATCTTGCGGTAATCACTTAGTTTCAGAAGGACTTGTTGTTGTTTTCATTCTTTTAGATTTTTTCAACATACATGATAATCTTACATGCAAATATGCATTTATTTCTTCCTTCTCAATCTATATAACTTTTATTTCACTCTGTTTTCTTATTGTATTACTTAGTAATTCCAGTACAACATTAACAAGAAACAGGAGAGGAAGTATCCTTACCTTGTTCTTGCCCTCAGCAGGAAAGCTTCTAGCATTTTTCTCTTCAATATGATATTAGCTGTAGACTTTTTGTAGGCAATTTTTATAAAATTGAAAAAGTTTGCCTTTATTCCTAGTATGTTTACAGCTCTTATCATGAATGGGTGGTAGGTTTTGTCAAATGCCTTTTCTGTATTTATTGATATGATCATGCATCTGACCAGTGTGGCCAAACTAGCAGGTTCCTTCAAGGGGTGATGGGAGATTGGAAGATATAAGACCCCCCTACACAGATCTTGAAGATAAAACAGTTGGGATTGGTTGGAGAGCTGCTCTCTGACGGAGAAACAGGTCTAAAGAATTACACCAGCAATCTTTATTATATATGTCTCATTAATCAGATTAAAGACTATGCAAACATTATTCTTTGTATCCATGAAAGTTACTGAATTAGCAATGGTATGCAGCTATTTCCTCAATTACATTCTACAGTTGCAATGGGCAATGTTAGAAGCATTGTGTAGCTCTCAAAGAACTCCATTGTTTAAAGTTACTAGTTCAGGAGTGGAACTGGTGAAACATTGTGGTTGTCTTAGCAAAAAAGTTCCTTCAGTCCCAGGAGCTGTGTGCCTTGGAGCAAGGTCTAAGCTGATAAGACTCTAGCAACAGAGTCTCCCCCTGAAGAGTATTGCCATAGCAACCAGGCATCCTACACCTTTCCACAAAAACTTTCCCAATCACCAAGCATGCCGCAGTCATGAAGTCATCAGAGACCCCAATCTCAGACACTGGTCTCCCAATCACTGTCACCACTCTCCACAATCATGTAATATTTTCTTCCTTACTCGTTGATCTGACCTTTATCCATATTCATATACTGAATCAGTCTTCTATACATGGGATAAGACTCTCTCGGTCAAGGTGTATAATTCCTTTTATACATTATTGACTTCAATTTGCTACTATTTTATTAAGGAAGTCTGTGTTAGTATTTATGAGAGATGTTGATGTGTAATTTTTTCCTTCTTGTAACGTCTTTGTCTGATGTTGATATTAGTGCTACCATTATAGCATGAGATAGAAGGTAATCACCCTACATCAATCTTATGTAATAAATTAGAGGAAACTGATATAATTTATTCCCCAAATGTTTGGTAGAATGTACCAGTAAATCAATGTATGTCTGGTTTTTGTTTTGGAAGGTTATTAATTATTGATTCAACTTTTTTAATTGCTATGGATATAATTCCGGTGGTAGAGTGCTTGTTTAGCATGCATGATACCCTGGGTTTGACTCCCAGAACTGCAAAAAAAGAAAAATTCCTTTCATTGATGTAGACTTAGCAAATTATTAATTTCTTCTGTGTGAGTTTTAGCAAACTGTGTTTCTCAAGGAATAGGTGCATTTCATGTAGGCTGTCAAATTTGTGGGTATACAGTTGTTTGTAGTTATCCTTTATTATTTTTGGAATGTGTGGAGGAATATGTGGTGATAGTCCTTTCATTATATATATTTATAACTTGTGTTTTCTCACTTTTTTTCTTAGCTTTGCTAGAGTTTTATTGATTTTATTGATCCTCTCAAAGAGACAGCGTTTAGTTTTGGTATTGTCAGATTTCCTGTTTTTAAATTTCATTGATATTTTTTTTACTTTTTTATTAATTTACTTCAGCTTATTTTGTGTTTCATTTATTTTTTTCCTATGATTGAAGCATGGAGGTTGATTTTTGATCATTCTTCTTTTCTAATATAGCCAACAATACTATAAATTTTCTTTTTTATTGGTTCTTTTAGTTATATATGACAGTAGAGCCAATTTTGATATAGTTATACAAGCATGGAATATATATTATTCTAATTAGGATCCCAGTTAACAATTGATGCTAGTGAATCAATATGTATTATATTTGTTGCTATATTCCACTTTTTGTCCTTGTTGTTTACTCCTCTTTTTGACATCCACACTTTTCTAGTCTTTTGTAGTTACTTTTTTATCCCTGGTACCAGAGATTGAACTCAGGGGTGCTTAACCACTGAGACACATTCCCCAGTTTTGTTTTGTTTTTATATTATTTAATCTAGAGACAGGGTCTTGTTAAGTTGCTTAGGGACTTCCTAAATTGCTGAGTCTGACTTTGAACTTGCAATCCTCCTGCTTCAGCCTCCCAAGTAGGTGGGATTATAGGTGTGCACCACTGTACCCAGCTTCTTTTGCAGTTTTAAATGGGCACTTTATATGCTTTCATTTTTTCATTTCTTGTAATATCAATTGTACCTTCCTTTGTAAAATTTTACTGTAGATACTCTAGAGTTTGCAATATACATTTACAATGAGTCCACATTTTTGCTGAGAGCCATAGCCAAGTAGGAATGACACATGGCATTTTGGGTTGAAAGGTGACCCTGCTCAGGGATTAGGGTGGCTGGGGGGGGGGTGTTAGGGTGGATCCTGCTGGGATTAGGGTGTATCCTGCTGCCTCAGGCGCCTGCTCCTTTGGAGTTCCCTTGAGTTCTCGCAGGGTTCTGAGAGAATTGGTGCGCAGAGCGCAGAGCTAGTGGAGGCAGGGTATTCCCAGAAAGTGTGTGGAGAGTGTCAGTGAGAGTTCGGGAATAAAGAGTTGCTGTTTGAATCTACAAGGCTTTGTGGTGGCTCGGTTATTTTGTGCCCAGCCAGACTGCGGCACATTTTTTCCAAATGATACTATATTTTTACTTTAAAATAACAAGATATTTCTAATTGTATCATTTCTATTATTCATTTCACTTAAATACAGGCATATATACTAATATCTAAAGACATAAGCAAATACATTTTACTATTATTATTTTGAGCAAACTATTCTTAGATAGCTCAACCAAGAATGAGAGTTTTTTATTTTTTTTAACCTTCACGTATTTGTTCTCCAGTGCTCTTCTTTTCTTCATGTGCCTCCAAGACTCTGCCCTGTATCACTTTACTTCTGAAGAATTTTAACACTTCTTGCAAACAATGTCTACTGGCAACAAATTCCCTCAGTGCAGGTTCTGAAAGTCTGTTTCTCCTTCACTTTTGAAGTCTTGTTTTGCAGAGCATAGAATTCCAGTTTAGTCCCTTTTAAAATCTCATAACTTTAAATATTTTACTACCCTCTCTTCTGGCTTGCATTGTTTCTGAGATTTCTGATGGAATTCTTATCTATGCGTCTCCATAGGGAAGGTTTTTTCCCCCTGAGTTCCTTCAAAAACTTTTTCTTTATCTTCGTTTCCTGAAGTTTGTCTAGATATTTGCAGGGGTGGTTTTGTTTTGCTTGTTTTTTTTTTTTTTTTCTTCTTGAGCCTATAGCTTTTGTGGTAATGTGCCTGACACTAATTTGGAAGAAATTCTCAACCATTAATGCTTCAAATATTGCTTTAGTTCTTTTCCTCTTTTTTTCTTTCTTCTTTTTCATATAATTTAATATATTTATTTTTTTAAATTTTGTTTGTTCTTTTTAGATATGCAGTAGAGTTTATTTTGACATATTTATATAAACATGTTAGGATCCCAGTCTTGTAATTGTATATGATGTGAAGATTGACTGTGGTGTATTCATCTATATACACAGGAAAGTTGTAGCAGATTCATTTCACTGTTTTTCCTATTTCTATCGCCCCTCCCTTCCCTTCATTCCCCTTTGTCTAATTCATACCTATTGTAGTTGTTCAACAATTTTTTTCATATTCTGCTGTGGTTTGTACAGTAATTTTTCCTCTTTGCTCATCTGTTTTGGAATTTTCTATTGTCATATTTCAAAAACAGGGATTTCAAGAACAGGGATTCTTCTTTTTTTTTTTTTTTCATTCCATTTCATTCATTTAGTATGTTCACTACTCGGCCCATCAAAAGTATTCTTCATTCATGTTAGAACATTTCTTCATTTTTAGTGTTTTGTTTTGATTATTTCCTAGAATTGTTGCCTTTCTGCTTACATTACTCATCTGTTCCTTTATTTTGCCTAAATTTTCTATTAGAATCCTTACCATGTCAATGATAATTTTCTAAAATTCTTGATCTGATAATTCCAATATTCTTACCATATCTGATCCTGGTTAAGACATCTGTTAATCTCTTAAAATTTTACTTTTTACCTTGTAATATAGATTGTAATTATTTATTGAAAGACAGACAGGAGGTACTTGGTGAAAAGAACTGCAGTAAATAGGTCTTTATTAACATAGTGGTCAAGTGGGTGGGATCAGGGCGAGCTTTCCACAGTTCTTGATTAGGTCCCAGTGTTTGGGTGAGTCTTTGTCTCTGGAACCTGAACTTCTCCAGTGCTTCTATCTTATCCTCCCCTTAGGTGGGACAGTCTGCCTGCAAGTATGTATTTCTCTTCCAAGTAGAATGGTGCAGGGGGAATGGAGCCTGAACTAGCATTTCCCTTTTTCCTGAGGAAAGCTATAGCTGACTAGAGTTGAACACTTCCCTTTCCCCCAGGTCAACTAGGCTGTGATATAACACCAGGTTATGATCTGGTAGAATAGTTTCTCCTGAAGGCAGGCTTTGTTAAGAAAAAAAAAATGCTTTTTTCTTCCATTTGCTGGAACTGTGGGGATATTTTTCTTATAAATTTTCTGAAAGGACCTGATAAGAGTTTCTGTAGGTTTAACTCAGAAAATTACATGGGTCCCCTCATGTCCAAATTCCCTTGGAGATTTTACCTCTCAGGGTTGTTCACACTGAGCCTCCAACAATTTGTCAATTATATTTTAGAGTTTCCTACCTTGGCACTGATTCCTATAGAGACTTCTTCTTGGGGGGCGGTCTCTGATCCCGTAAGTTGTGAATCTCTTTATCAGTCTTTTCCAAGTTTGAGAAGAATGATTTTCCATGTGACTTTTCTTTTCTGATGGATCAAAGAATTATTCATTTTTCAGTTTGTTCAGTTTTTTAGCTGTTGTTAGGTTTCAGGATAAAATAGAAACTCCTAAACTCCCCACGTGGTGGTCTGGTGGCCTCCTCCTCCTCCTCCTCCTCCTCCTCCTCCTCCTCCTCCTCCTTCTTCTTCTTTCTTATTAACTCTATTTTACCTAATAGTTTAAAAAACACAAAATAACATAGATCTTATTATTTTATAGATGAGGAAATTGTTGCAGACAGATTTTCCCCAAGAACAAGCAGGCTGCTGCTTGCAGACCTTTGAGTTCCCAGAACAGTATATTTTTTTCTATTATAATTCAAGGAAAAGAAGACAGGTTTGAGGTTTTTTTTGTTTTGTTTTGTTTTTAACTTAGGTTTAGGGCTGATTCTTCTATTTTCACTTTGCAAGATACCTTCCATTTTTACTCAAAGTAGGTAAGACAAAAAAATTAAAGGAAACTTTTGTATGATGCTGAACAAATCATTTAACCTATTGTCTTCTTTACAGATTTCTGCATGCCCACTTGCAAGAACCTCGATTGCCCATCACTACTCTACCTGGTTGTTCTAAATTTTATTGTGGCATAGTTCATGCTTTGCTAAAAGCATATAATGCTCCAAATTCAAGCTCCCTGCATCTCTTACATCTTTGGTGGCTATAATTCAGCTCTTCTGTCAATTGCTTAGGCCTCATCCTTGAATGTGACATGAAGAACAGATATTAGCAAATGGTTCACATAATTTATGTAAAAGTATGAGAATCTTCCAAGATCATTATCTCATTCATCTAACATTAGCCACGTGAAGTATGCAGGCTAGTTCCTATTGTTTCTTATTTATTGATTACCTTATAAATGTTGTGATTAATCAAGTTCTCGTATCAACATACAGAGAATCTAGGGTTAAACCAGGAGTCCTGAATTCTAAATTACTGCCATTTTTACAACAGTGATGCAATATGGATGGAGCAGAGTAGCGTTGGAGGCATTTGTAGTTGATCTGTATTTGTAATGAATTTCCTCTTGATGGTAGTACAGCTGATGTTCTCCTTTTGGGCAGTTATGTTACTATCTTAGTGAATATTTACTCATCTGTGATTCAAACTAAAAAATAGACTATGTTGTGGCTTTAAAATATCTAGTGTCAAACTGTTCTTTGCATAGAGTGCAAATGACTTCCTATAGATTAGAGTATATTTTCAGATAAATTTGCTTCTTGATTGTAAGATGACATTGAATTCTACATTGATTTTTTTTTCCAGATGTTAATTATTTTTTGGTTTGAGTTTCACTGAGGATTTGAGCGAATCATCCTAGGTGAATGTGTTAGTGTTTCATCACTCTGACCAAAATACCCAATCATAACCACTCAGAGGCAGAAAGGGTTATTTCTGAAGATTTAGTGGATGGATGACCAGCCTCAAAGCAGAAACATCATGGTGAAAGGACATGACAAAGGCAAGTGAGCTGTTCATGGCATCAGGGAAAGAGAAAAGGGTGGGGATGAAGGAGAGAAAGGGGCCAGGGATAAGATATATTCCCCAAAGGCATGCCCCCAGTGACCTACTTCCTCCCGTTAGTTCCTACTTCCTGTAATTTCTATCACCTCCCAAAATTCATCTAAACTATTAATACATCAAATGGATTAATCCACTGATGAGACTAGAGACTTCAGGACACCGAAAGTCTCACTTCTGAATATTGGTGCATTGGGGACCAAGCCTTGAGCTTTTGGGGGACATTCCTAATTCAAACCACAACAGTGAGGATTCAAGGTAGCTAGTCAAAGCAGAATTTTCCGACTCCCAGGGTTCTTGGAGCTGTACTGATATCTGGTTTGCCTCTAGTCCTTACTCTGTGCTTTCTTACCAAGAGAGCAACTGCCATGATGGCTACTGTGCAAAGCTCTGTGGTCTTAAAAGAGCAAGAGTAGAAGGAGAGAAGGAGCTAAAACAAATTAAGAGATCTAAATCCAGGGACATGTTTCCAGGCAGGAAAACTTTGCCCATATACTGAGATATTGTTAGGGTGACCATCTCATGCTCTGCTTGGGACTGAAACATTTCCCCAGATGTGGGATAAAAATCAATAAAACTTTAACTTTGGGGTTAAAATTAATGAAAGTCCTGAGAAAACTGGAAAAGTTGGTCCTTGTAGGTCAAGTAGAGTCAATATTTCTAGGAGGAGACTTTCCTTACTTACTTTTCTTCTGTAAATTTATGGGAATTCTACAAGGAAATGGCACAGGGAAAAGCATTGGAGTTCTGGTGAAAGAGCACACAGAGGCTTAGAAAAGAGACAGAGGAACTGGATTTAAAGATAAAGTCTGTTTTGAAAGGCAGGCCAATTACCCACCCAGAGTCAGGAAGAAAGCCTTCTGTGGCTCTCCTATGTCCAACTCCAGTTACTCTTCCAGCCTACTTTCTCCCCTCTCTTATTTATCCTGTGAATCCTAGGTCTGAGGACCCTGCCCAAGGTTAGTGACTTGCCATCAGTTTCAGTTACTGTTTAAGCCTCTGATGATTCATCTGTAAACAGAACATAAACTAAGTCCTTCCCTCATGGAGTTTATAATCTATATAGCAAATTGGCATCAGAGTCCACTAAACAGCTATAAATGTTTTAGATAACGATAAAGCCAAGAAACAGTGTAGGAAAAAAAGAGTATGGCATGTTTATGAAGATCTCATCAGGGAGGTGAAATTTGGAAGCAATCATTAAAAAGCATGTTTTAGGAATCAAGACATACCACTTGGATATGACTTGGGAGATATAATTTTTAAATTTTTTATTAGTGCCTTAAAATTATACATAGTAGGGGAATTATTCTGACATAATCATACATGCATAGAATATAATTTGCTTCATTTTGATTTCTAATATTTCTTCATTTTCTCTCCTCCTCCCTCCCTCTGTTCCCCTTCCTCTACTGGTTTTATTTCTATTTATTATTTATTTTTTCTTATTTTTTTAAATTTGTGCTTTGATATACCTAAAGGTAGAATTCACTGTGGTATATTCATATATGTACATAGCATAATTTAAAATATCATTCCATGGTTCCTCCCTTTTCTTATCCTTCCTCCCTTCCCTTCTTCCTGTTCCCTCTGACCTCCCTTCAATTTTCATGGGATACCCTGTTTTCTCCCCTTATTTTGCTCCAGTTTCCGCATTTGAGAGAGAAAAAAGAATTGGCCCTTGACTTTCTGAGGGTTTATTTCATTTAGCATGATGTTCTTCTGTTTCATTCATTTACCAGCAAATACCATAATTTCATTCTTCTTTATGGCTGAGTAAAATTCTATTGTCCATATATACCACATTTTCTTTATGCATTCATCTCTTGACAGGCACCTGATCTGGTTCCATAACTTGGCTATTGTGAATTGTGCTGTGCTTGTATCACTATAGCATGCTGGGGAAATGTAATTTTTTTAAGAGCCAATAGGTATGTGCAGAGTTTTGTTCCTAGATCAATAAATAATAAAGGAAGAACACTCAATACAGTTGGAAAAAGTTAAAGAGGCTGACAGATAAAGGATCAAGCTTCCTTATGCTTGTAAGACTATGTTACTGTCATTTTATTTCATTTTCATTTATTTGCTTGGCATTGAACAGAGAAATACTTGAATCTGCACCTTGCCTGTACCCTCAGGCATTGTATTTTATAAAGAGACCGCTATAAGCAAGACAGAGCAAAGCACATAAACTAGGGGTTCTCTTGATGCAATTTATCTCTTACTTTTGTTTTAGCAAAAACTAGACATCCTTCAAGCCAAGTTATAGGAGCCTACAGCCTGAGGCATTGAATTGTGTTGGACATAAACACCTTTATTCAAAAATAACTTATTTGAACATTCTGTTATAGTTGCATGAAACTTATCTGTCAGCAAGGTTATTAGGTCTTACTTACATCAGTAACTTCTGGTTTTCTTACACACCCCATAAACCACCGACAAATAAAATATTTCAAATGTGAAAGCAGCATCTTTTGTTTTTCTGATATGTGATACTATAATAATGCCTTCCTTTCAAATTATAAAAATGTTTTTATTGAGTAAAAGAGGTATTCCAAATACTTCTAGGCACTTAAGGTACAGATTTATTTTACTTAACTTAGTAGATATTGATATTTACTACCATATCACAGCACAAGGGATTCTGTTTTCTTAAGCATGAGCACCATTTTAAGAATACACAGGACAATGGCTTTTCCTGAACATGGAGCAATTGTTGTGGCTACTGACTCTCTTGAGTGGGTGACCAAGGAAAGAAAGCAGATTGGATAAGTGACCACAGATATGCATGGGATGTAAATTACATGAAAATTGAGAACTATCCAATTATATTTGATACCATCAATGACATTAATTAGCAATGAGCAAAGAATGTACACTGACTATAATATCTTTTAATTTCTGGCAACCCACTGTGGCTTCTCAAGGAACAGATGACTGGGCATTCATCCTCATGAACATAAATCCAGAGGTTCTGTCTGTTTGAGGTCTCTGCTTCAGAATTTGGTATAAATTTTAAAGGTACGAAAATGTGGGGAAAATTTCTGTGAGTTGACCTTTGTGTATTACTTTATTTGGTGGTTCCATTGTCCCTTAGGGCTGATCAAAATGTGGCTATTGACAATATTTGCCTGGAGTTGCCTAAGCTCAGGCTCTCATTACTGAACTAACGCGCTTAGAAAAATTGTTCTAATGGCATGAGCATAATTCTTCTACTTGGTGGGATTGCCTTACCTGGCTCTTGGACTCAACCCTTAGTGAACAAGAAAACAAAAAACTCTAAGTTCAAAGAAGCCAAATGACTAAAGTCAATTGAATTTTTGATGAATAATTAATTCTCTTCCAGTAAGCACTTTATATTTCTTAATAACTTCTTTTTCTTTCAAAAAAGAGGAAGAGGCACTGTTGTCAAAAATCCCATAAAAATTTACTTTTTTCATATATTGGTAACACTTTACCATGATTACTTCAAAGTGGCTACATATCTGTAAGGACGGTACATGGTACTGTTATGGCCAAAGCTATATTAAACTTCATGTGTTAGTTTATGCAGTCTTTACACACTTTCTTCCTAGAGTAATATTTGTTTTTTCTTTAAACCATTTTCTAGCCTTTCAATTATCCATAATGATTCTTAAAGCAAAAAATAAACATATTTGGAAAGAAGTAACTATTTGGCAGGAAGTAGTAACTAAACATACATGCCAACTCCAAGTGTAAACATGGCAACTGCTTCACTGTGAGCATATGATTTGAGGTTGAGAAGGAAGAAACAGTCTAATGCCCCTCACCCATTCATACTTCAAATGCAGAAACACACACACACACACACACACACACATGTACATATATCATTTTCTTTTTATTTGTATTGTTGCAGATCGAACCTAGGGTCACATATATGGTGGGCAAGCACTCTATTGTGAAATATCTACCCCCATCCCCAAACTACAAATACTTCCTGATTGGTCAGCAGATGACTACAAATTGAATAAAATTTAGTCTTTTCCCTAAAACGTTCATAATCAAGTGAAAAATTACTATATGAATATGGATGTATGTGTGGATATGCATTTGGATCTATATAGATATACACCTATATAAAACATGTATATTAATATGTATGAAATTATATGACATAAAAGTATATTGAATATTAAAGCAAAATATATAAAATAATATATAAATAGTACAACTAATTGTATTACTAGTATAATGCATAATCTAAATTATATAAATTCAAAGTATAAATACAATTATAATGTGGTATATGTTTTGGTAGATACATCTATATAAAAGATATTAATGCTTTCTCTGTATATATGGATTATAGAAAGCTTCAGAAGAGAAGGATTTCTCCAAAGAGTTTCATGAAATCTTTTCAAGAAAATTCCATGAAAGATGGAGCTAGCACCCCAAAAGATAAAACATTAAAACTCAAAAAAAAAAAAAAAGATGGAAAGAGAGCAGTGGAGGTGAGAAGTGTTTGGTTAGACCCTTGTTCATTAGTAGTGGCCATGCAAGGCTGGCGTGGGGTAAGTTAGAAGTCACATGCACAATAGTCAGAGCTCATAATGTAGAGAAAACAGGTAGCACCATTCCCACAGACTCCATAGTGCACAGTCACCAGTTCCTAAGTCTACCTAGGAAGCCCAGGTTCTTAGAGATGACTGTGACTCTCTCTCTCTCTCTCTCTCTCTCTCTCTCTCTCTCTCTCTGTGTGTTTGTGTTTGTGTGTGTGTGTGTGTGTGTGTGTGTTGATACTTGTCTCCATGTTTATGGATGGAATAGAAGTGGGGGACATTAGAGAGCATGCATCAATTATGAATTAGGTTTTGAAGTTTGAATGCTTAAAATAACCTTCAGTTCTGCAAAAGGTTTGCTTGCCAGAATGCATAACAACATAACAACTCTCCTATCCATGATGTCAACTGCTCTATGATGGGTTTGTATCAACATTTCCTTTCTTCATAGTGCCTGGTGTAATGAAATGTCTTTCATGTTCAGCCTGATGTCACATGCACATTCGATACTTCTGTGTATTTTCTTTTCTGTTCACAGCTTCTTATGTGCAGAAATAAATTTTAGACATATGTTTTGTGAATTGAGTTTATCCCAGTTGACTGATTTGTATTTTTGTTAAAATTTTATACTATGAAAACAGTTACCAAAATATAAGTCAGCTCTATAGATAAATTGCTAAACTCTAATACTGGGTGTTAGATTTGAAGGGGATACCATTGTTATAAAAGAAAGCTTTATTGGCACCTGACTTGCATTCCTTTCATCCCTGTTGTTTATTTATTCCCCCACCCCACACCCCCAATAGCTGCTTTGCTCTTCAGTTTATGGGAATTTCAGCAATACTTATATTTTCATAGGGTTTATTTATTACACATAAAAGGATTTTTTCTTATTTCTTTAGCTCATAAAACATCTGTGAGATGTCAAGCATTTGTTTTACCTGTTCTATAATGGTGAAATACATACATGAAGAATTTGCCTAGAGTTCAAGATGAATCATATCAGAAGTCAGTTTTAATGAAATGCTCATCTTCTAATCCTCTTTTCCTTCTCTCTCTCTCTCTCTCTCTCTCTCTCTCTCTCTCTCTCTCTCTCTCACACACACACACACACACACACACACACACACAGAGCCACTTTTCTTCTTTTCTTTTTTCAATTCAGGTTTTCTATATTGTACAAATTTCATTTGCACATGACAATTTTCCATTACCTTAAGTCTCCAACATTGTTAGTAATTACTTGTATACCTTTTCCTCTTAACAGTTGTTTAACAGTGGCCTGGGGATTGGTAAGTTTTTGTTTTTGTTCTTTTGTGTACCAGAGATTGAACTCAGGGGCATTTAACAACTGAGCCACATCCCCACTTATATTTTGTATATTATTTAGAGACAGGGTCTCATTGAGTTGCTTAGCACCTCTCTTTCACTGAGGCTGTCTTTGAACTAACAGTCCTCCTGCGTCAGCCTCCCAAGCCACTGGGATTACTGGAGGAATAATTAAGTAATGAGGGAAATAATTTTGTTTATGGACTCTCCATACACAGGAATATT
This sequence comes from Marmota flaviventris, assembly GCF_047511675.1. Lineage (NCBI taxonomy): Eukaryota > Metazoa > Chordata > Mammalia > Rodentia > Sciuridae > Marmota > Marmota flaviventris. Next base: position 49,263,680 of record NC_092503.1, on the reverse strand, counting down.
TACAAATTCTTAGCAGAAACTTCTATTATTATTATTATTATTATTATTATTATTACAGTTGCAAAAATATTCTTTAATGTTGTTGACAGCTCAATGTTCTTAGGAAGATTTTGAGAGAGACTTTAAGACTTTTCACTCAGATTTTCGTGTATCTGTTCTTTGTATTTCTCCTTCTTAAAAGTAATTCCACAAAATTGTACTAAAATTCCTGATCAGATTTTAGAATTTTCTTATGAAGACAATCTAGAAATGTCCTAATAAGATACATAAGTTGAGCCTTATTTGCCTTTTATAAAAATATTAATTAGATGTGAGGTTTTGATCTATTTGTACCTCTGTCTGTATATTATTACTACTTCACTTTTTGTGGTGGTGGATTTATAATTATAATTTTTTTACAAATTCCAAATGAGTATACAAAAAGTATTTATTACCAATTGCTGTTAAATCTGACTTAAACAACATTTTTAATATTATTATATTTTCACATTGAAGTCCCATTTTGTGTGCCCAGGGTCCTCATCTGTTCAAAATCAATCATAGGCTAGCAGAGTAAACTTGAGTAAATTAGGTAATCTGTTGTTATTTATCCAAATATTGAGATGGAGATATTAAATTGAAGATCAGTAACAGTGGTAATGTTGTAACACATATTCTGAATTTCCATGGAAAAACAACTCTAAGCATGGGTAAAGTATTTTAAGTACATCATCCAACACTAAGTTGGAATGTCACACTCTTCATGGGTGCTCAGAATATTCCCACAGTTAAGCCATGTGGTGATATTTTTAGTTAGAGAATGTTTGAGTGGGTACATCTGTAATTTGAGGAGCCATGATCATCAAGATCCATAAAAAATAGAATAGAAGTAAACCAAAGATGAAGGAAAGGCATGAAAAATATGTTGAGAGGGAATAAAACAAACAGATATGGAATATAACATCAATAAGGAACACAAAGGAGGACCATGGATGGAAGGCAAGCAGGGTTAGTGGATAAGGGTGATTGACAGTTAAAAATTGAAGTTTGGGATGCGGCATATTGTGACATTTGGTTCCCAATAAGCAATATAATGACTCCTGACAGCTATAATCTCTAGAAAACTCAGATCAATGATGTTCTTTCCAATGATTAAAAATAAATGAAAACTTGACTTCTCTATTGCTTTCTTTTTTACTACTTGAAATCCTTAAATATATTTTTAAAAATCTAGGCTAAGAAATACTTTCAGGTGAAATACACAGTAAAAAGTGCTTGGTGAATGGTTTCTTAATTGAAAATATAATCAATAGTAAAGCAGATTTAAATTCAGGTATTAACATTCATATAATAGTTTAAAATTTTCTCTTTATTAACAATATGTTGACTAATAGAATGTAAACATTACTGAATATTACAATATGAATTATTATAAAAATATGAATCCTGAGCTAGACAGTAGCTGCATGTATGTTCAGAATTCACTTGATCCTATGTCACCAATATGTGATTAGCTGATGAAGGATAGAATGAAGTTTTGCATTTAAAATTGGGTAAAAGGTCTTTGTTAGATATGTTCACACTGTTTATGATCCATGATTTAGGAATTTTAAATATATGAGAAGTAAAGATATATAAATACATGAGGTAAAAATGAGGAAATAGTTTAGAAATTTCAGAATGGGCTTTTACATTTAATGTACTCTTTTAAATTAAGAAGTTTTGAGGTAGGAGTACAAAAAAGAAAATATATATAAACACACTAGCATGAAGGAATGCAAGGGGGATGCTAAGATTACCTAGAATAAATACTACATGAATGGATGAGTGGCAGCATCAACAAGGAGTGTCCTGTGCATTCTGTTATCAAAATTTCCCAACTGCACACAACTATTGATTGAGAACTTGGGACAAGCTCCACATTGTGTTACACTCTTCTGAACATTAAAGGAACAGTGTATGAAAATGGCTTACAAAGTTTGGAATTGTAGGATCAATTTCAACAGAAAGACAACAATTAGAGAACAATAGAGGATTTAACAGAATAAAGCAGTGAACTAATGAGGTACATGAGCACTTGACTTGGAGATTAGAAACCCTTGTTCCATGTTCTAGTTTATATTCTACTACTAAACCTTTGCCATCCTCTAAGTGAAGGTACTAAGCCAGAGTTTCCTGTGTATCTCTTTGTGATAATAAAGCTTCCATAATAATAACAGCTAACTCTGTCATAGTGTTTACTTCATGCTTGACATTATTTGAAATGTCTTGTAACATTTCAGTAATCCTAAGAGGTGCTATGCAATTTAAGAGATGACAAAATGGAGAAATCAAAAACTTTCTTTGGGTCACACAGTTAATAAATACTAACTTTGAAGTAAAATTATGTAGTTGATTCTAGAGCCTGTGATTTTAACATTGACCTCTTTCATCCCAATGTTCTTCTGATTTTATAAATCTTTAAAATATATTCTGAAAATGTAACTGACATGCAGTGGGGTATGAAATAATGTCAACTGACCAACTGAGGGAATGCTCAGTGTTATTACACAGGATATATTATGGTTTGGCCCAAATGAGACCAGTTGGAAACTTTCATAAAATAGATTACAACAATTGCATCTAGGGGGTAGAGGTGTGGCTCAGTGGTAGTGAATGCCTGGCATGTGTGAGACACTGGGGTTGATCTCCAGCATCATAGAAAAAAATGATAGAAAAAATGAATGAATGGAAGACAGGAAAGCAGGAAAGGAGAGAGAGAATGGAGGAGAGAGGAAGGAAAAAGTAATCTAACCTAAAGGCATTAACTTCATAGCATTCTTCTTCTACCTCTATTAACATATACCACCAGAACCCTTAATGCTGGGATGATATATAAATATAATAGAGACACATTAAGAATGATTGAGCAAATCACTGAGTTGGCCATCTCTAGAGTACATAAAAGAGATCAATGGCTGCCGCAGTCCAGCTGCAGCAAAATAACCGGGGGTGACGAATGACTTGTGTAGATCAATACAGCAGGAGTGGAAGCCGTTTATTGTAGGACAGGAGCGGTATATATACATTCCACACAGCTTATCTTAATTAGCATAAACTAGATACATCAGTCAACCAATAAGGAATCTCCACACTTAATTGCTTAATTACTTCATAAACCACTCCCTCTGGCATTTTGCCAGGTGCCATCCTGACTTGTTTACAGACTCTAACAAATAGCATTCTGTGTTTAGTCATATGAGGTCTGGATCAAAACTGAATTCTTGAAACTAGCCAACTTGAGACACTCAGAAAAGCATTGTGGCTGAACATGAATATGGTCTCAGTCATCCTGAATGATACTATCCCCTGTTCCTCATTAAAGAGAAATTGGAGCTTACTATCTTCTATTTTACTATGTTTATAATGCATTCAGGACATTATATATGGATTTTTTTTGGCACAAGACATGGGCTAAGTCATTTTGGCTATATTTTTGTCAACTTGGAAAACATTTGAGTACACCTTCAAAATGTTATTATGAAGACGTGTGTATGATACTTATAAATATATAAACTATCTATAGAAAAGAAAAGGGGTGAGGGATAGAGGGAAAGAATGAGCATCCTTGATGAAGATTCTCTTTATGATTATTATAGTAATGATTTTGGAGGTCAAACATGATACAATACTCTCTCTTTCTTGTTGTACTGCGTTTAATATAGACAATAGATATTCAGAGAATATCTGAATCCATGAGGAAGTCTTGTTAGGAGGGGTGGATTAAAGCAAGTCTTGATATAACCTTTGGTTGGATTTTAAGATGAACATTTTACTGGCTCACTATTTTACTAACAACATGATTTTAATGGTCCAAAGTGGTATTGTTGACCGAGTGTACATGGTATATAACTATTTTGTTATGGTGTGGTGTTTGTGCCAACTTTGGAAAACCCAAAGATGCATAGTTCAATTTTTGAAAAACAACATAAAGCTGTCACATACAATCAGAAGGAAGATCTGGAGGAGCCATATGTGACTTAGAAAACTTTGGTGATTATTTTTGTTTGGCCCATGTCTTCAGACTAATTAATTACATGTGGATACAAGGATACATTTTCCTTATATGCAATTTTATGCATTTGTTAGATTCAGCAGAAACTTAGAGATTGTTATCTTATATTGAAGAGTATTATACATTTATGATAGATCTTTGTTAACTTTCATCCTTTAAGCAAAAAATAATGAGAAGCTGATATAATAAAATATATTTGTGTGTGACTAATATAATATTTAGTAATCTTTAGTAATTGCTAATGTGATATATTTTGCAAAACAACAGCCATTTCATCTTGGTCTGAAATTTTAGTACCAACTCCAAGAAACGAAAATAAAATTATGAGAAGGAAATGAGGCTTTATTTGTTTATTTACTTATCTACTTAACTATTTATCACCTACTGGATACATTAGTCACTCATTTGAAATAAAACTTCAAGGAAAGTGAATTCTAGATGGAGTATCCCAAAATGTTATAGCTTCACTTTGACTTATACATACATGTTCATAGCAACAGAAGGATTGTGGCTCAAGAATGCATTTCATCTTCTGGAACAAGTGCAGGAATGATCATTTAAGATTTATGCTATTAAGCAAAACAGAAGTAAAATTTTTGGACTTCTGGAAGTAATTGTAATGCAAAAAAAATAATAAAAAAAGATCAATCCTTTTTATTTTTCATACAACTTCTACACGATATAAAATGTATATATTATTTTGGGTGCTATGGTACATGCCTGTAATCCCTGACACTCGGGAGGGTGAGACGGAAGTTTGCATATTTGAGGAAATCCAGGGGAACTTAGCAAGATCCTGTCTGAAAATAAAAATTAATAAAAAAATTGGGGAGATGTAGCTCCATGACAAAACATCCTTAGGTTCAACTTTCAGCACTGCAAAAACAAACAACAAAAACCCCCAAATGCACACGCATATATGATCAAATAATTACCCAGATTACATTTCAGTAGTCAATGTCTCAGTTAATGTAGTATGTGTGTGTGTGTGTGTGTGTGTGTGTGTGTGTGTGTGTTTGTGTGTTATAACTGCTATTCTTACTATTAAAATACTAAGATTCAAGGGTCAACTTAATCATACAAACATATTTAGTTAAGATCCTTAGGAGCTACATCTTTGATTCATTTCCCTGTCATGCTATTCTTCTTTCTGAACCCCAATCTTGAAAAGCCATGTACCCAAACTTTTTAAAAAGATTGTAGGGTAACAGTTTCTTTAAAGATTATTTAAAAATCAAAAGTTGAAAACACTTCCTCTTTGATATTGGCTTAACTTACCAGTTTGGGTTGTTTTTTATTATGTACTAACTCAATTGAAACAACATAATAAAAGGGTAATATACTATACTTGAATTGCTTTCTCACCTATACAGTTGTTGCATTTTGTATATTTATCTAATAAAAATGATCTCATATTTCTACATTTGTATGCATCATGCATGCATTTATCTGTCTCCTTCACTGGTCTATAAAATTGTGAAGGTCAAAAGAGCTGAATGGTGTTGTACAGATTGTGTCTTCAATATCCATATCTACCTGGGGCTAAATAAGACAGGAATTATCACTATGTGGCTAGAGCAAAAGATTTGTCTAAACTAAAGTCTTAGTATATTTTTAAAATATTCAACTGAAAAGTTTAAGAATAGCCTTTTTATTCTAATAATGATAAAATGAGAAATACAGGCACATAACTGCATAGCTTATTCATGTTTTTCTGTTTGACTGTATTAATGGTGCATTTCTATAGGTATTCAATAACTCAAGCAAACTTACATCTGTTATTACAGACTTGGGACGTTTCGCTATAAAATTTTCCATTACAGTTCATTTAGACAGGAATTTCCTTCACATTGTACTTCATTCTCTTAGTGTTATAGATTACAAATAATTCATATTACCTAGATTTTTGAAGACCTCATTTGCATCTGTTTACAGTTAATGATTTTTCATCTTTAGTTCAATTACATTACCATTGGATTATTTTTTAATTTGCTAGAAGTGATAAATGATTATCTGAACACCACAAAGGGTCATTTCAAAAAGATAAATATCTATAGGTGCGGTTGTTCTAGAAATGTTAAAAAAATATGTATTTATAGAAGACAAGTTTTGGGTATGTTTTAGGGAAGAATCACGTGTAAAAATCATGGGGAAATGAATACCTAATTAGAGCAGCCATCCCAAATGTAGCATTATAAACACGGGAATTTTATATGGTATCCAGGAGTAAAATTCTTAGAGTGCCATAAGAAGAACTTAATTAATGTGTTGCCTTGTAACACACCACAGGGTATATTTTATGGTTTCTCTAGAAATGCTTTCCTCTCTACAGATATTTCAAAATGCTGAAGGTTAAGAAAGCAGAACTGTTTCTGATCATGTGTGTTTATTAGAAACAGTTGGTCATTGAAAACACCAGTGGCTTGGATGATTCAAACTTGTCTAGATTTTTCAGATAATGAAACACAGATGAGAACTGATGACTACTGGGGTTCTCAGAACTTTTTCTAATGCTCTTGGTAGTGATAAATAGATGTGAGGAAACATGGTGCTTATAATCTATAAACATGTGAATAAAATTCTTTTTGTTTCCAAACACTTCTGCAACTCAATTATTATGCAGAAAATTTATGTTGATGACTCTTCTCCACTCTAAGGATTCATCAACCACTTAATGGATCAGTTTCAGTTCAGAATTGTACTGTGATGTGGTTGCAGACTTTCTACTTCAGGTTTGTCTTGATTTAATGTTCACTGAATAAGCATTATCACCTTAATTTTATTCCCTCAAGCCATTAGTATTATGATGATTGAACTGTTCGTAAAGTAAGCTCAAAAGTTAAAAGGACAATGTAGTTCATGATCCCTGAGGAGTAATGACCCTGAGGGTGAGAGATGAGGAAAGTCAGGTATTGGTGTGATTTCAGAACAAAGAAGAAATTCTTAGAATTCTTCAAGGGCTACTTCATGTGCAGAGTTGACACACTAGCAACATTATAAACCATGTATATAGCATTTTATCCCACAGTCAATGAGTTTAAGTGACAGTTGTTTAAATCAAAATATCATCTCACTGTTTTGCGAATGTTTTTTCACTTTTTCTTGGAGTATTTTGAATACAGTTGTAAATCTTTTGAATCTCTTTAACTTAGCATTTTGATTTTAACCTCTTATGATGTCCTTTAATAATATCTACGTTTTAGTATTAATTCCTTTATGTGATCATCTCCTTCCTTTTTAAAAAAAAATATTTTTTAGTTGTAGTTGGACACATACTTTTATTTTATTTATTTATTTTTATGTGGTGCTGAGGATTGAACCCAGGTCCTTGCACGTGTTAGGTGAGTACTCTATCACTGAGCCACAACCCCAGTCCCATCCTCTCCCCTTTCAGGTAGGCTCAATTTATTTTTTCTTGACTTTTAAAAAATATTTTTATTAGTGAATTATAGGTGTACATCATATTGTAGTTAATTTTTATATAACCCTACATGCATGAAATATAATTTGCTCCATTTGAGTCCCCAGTAGATTCTCTTTTCCTCCCCTCTTTCCTTGTTCCTTGTCTTCTATTCTACTGGTCTTTAACTGATGCTTTTTATACATATATAAATAAAAGTGAAATTCAACATGGAGTACTCAAATATGTACATAGAATTTGGTCAACTTCATTTGTATTATTTTTAAAAATATTTCATTGGTGCATTATAGCTATACATAATTTTGATGTTCATTTTGACACTCGGAATATAATTTGCTTCAATTTAGTCCTCAATACTTTCCCTTTTCCTCTCCTCCTTCCTCTTTCATTCCCTTTCCTATATAATTTAATGATGCATTTCTAATGAATAGAGTATAAAATAAGTAATAGGATGTTTCTTCTGAGATTACATTTAAAAAGATAGTGGCTTCTGGCTTAGGTATCCTCTCTTTAGATTATGTGATCTGAGGGAATCTAACTCCCTTGAGCTACGCTATGGGCAGTTCACTTGGCAAGAAACTAAGGGAAAACAGTGAAGAACTGAGACCTTCAGTCCAACAACTTAGAGAAAATGAATTGTGCAAAAAAAAAAAAAAAAAAAGCCACATGAAGACACCACAATTGAGTCTTCAGATAAGGCTACAGCCTACTGCTTCCTGCAATCTCACAAGAGGACATGAAATAGAGATGTTCAGATAAACCGCCCCAGGACTCCTGATCCACAGAAACCATGGGATGATAGATGCTTGCATTTTTAAGTGGCTAAGTTTTAGTGAATAAGTTCTTAGATGTTACATAAGAATAGATGTGTAATACAACTACATATAAACTAAATTTTTGAAAACAAAAAAATGCTCATTTGGTTCCTGAGAATTAGTAGATTAAAGAAAGTAATTATTAAAATTTATAAGCTTGATATCTGTATTAACTTCTTATGGCTGCCATAACAAAGTACCATAGATAAGGTTTCTTAAAAGCAGAAATTTATTTTTGACAACTCTGAAGGTCAGAAGTCCAAGATTGAGGTGTTAGTATTAAGTTAATTTTAAGGTTTCCCTGTTTGGATTTCAGGTGACCTAGATGACCGTCTTCTTCCTGTGTCCACACATAGTCTTCCCTCTTAACAGACCTCATCTCACATACAGTCAGTCATATTCTAAGGTTCTGAGGATTAGAATCTCAGCATATGAATGGGAGGGCAATTCAGTTCTTAACAGTTTCTAATCATAATTATTAATATTAGTGAGCATTTGTTTATGTACTATCTCATTTATCACAATATCTCCTGTGATAAATGCAATTATTACTTAAGTTCTACAATGAAGAAAACCCAGGGTTGAAGAAGCTAATTATAAGTTCTATAGCTAATAAATAGACAAGCCATCAAACTCACAAGAGGACTTGAAATAGAGATGTTATCCTGAATCTAAAATCTTTAGTTCTGCAATTAAATTAGTGTTTGAATTCAACACCTAATCAAGTTTAACTGGTAATTGACAGGACAAAATGAAAATAAACCAGTATATGAACTGCTATAAGCCAGCATTTTAATTATGAGATTATCAATCTTTTAAAAATTAATCTTCCAAAACATGTTTTTCAAGTTTAATAGATTAAGTACAAAGTTCATACTTAAAAATAATAACTAAACATCTTATTGAGATAGTCTTAATTATGATTTATTTCTTGGCAAGTCTACATTTACCAAAATTACTGTGTGGTAGTATGGATTTTAGAGTAGACTGTTTATGTTTTGGCCCTCTTGCTGGATGCTTTACAAAACAAGAAAATGTGTCTATTTTGGTCATAATGCATGCATATACTTGTATATTCTTGAATATATAATAGTTGCTTTCTCTCATATAACTTAATGGATAAAGAAAATACTACATAAAACCAATGCAGATAGTTAAAAAGAAAAATTTAAATGTAGTTACATTGGTATTAATAGAAGTATTACACAGTGGTGAAATGTCCATGTAGGGCCAAGAATTTATGAGAAATCTTTCTATATTTCTACTCATTTTTGTTATGAACTTGAAGCTATTATAAAAACTAAATTTTATAAAAAAAAGAGAAAAATGCATTTGTGAAGTCAACCTTTACTATAAGATATTGTATTAGACTGTCTTCTCTTGCTAAATAACTGAACACCCAAGACTGGGTAATTTGGGGGAAAAAAGGTGTTTTTTTTTTTTTAACTCACAGTTTTGGAGATTCAAATCCTAAGGTCATATGGTCCCATTTGTTCAGCCTCTTGTAAGGGCAATATAGTGAGTATATGGAAGACAAGTTAGTCACATGATGATTTAGGAAGTCACTTTGTTTAATAACACACTCTCATAGAATTAATAAGGTTCTCCTGAGGACTCTGTTAATCTTTTCTGAGGGTGATGCCTCCAATGACCTAATTACCTCCCTCCACATTCCACCTATTAAGGGTTCTACCACCTCTCAAAATCACCACACTGGAGACTGAGCTTCTAGAACATAAACTTTTGAGGAACACACTCAAACCATACCCAAACCTAAACTGTAGCAGATATATTCAACTATGCACTGGCAATTAGAAAAAAAATCAAGAAGTTTTATTTTAGCAATTTATAACATAATGACATTCTGTGTTATTAGAATAAATTTGCAAAACCAAGTACTGCCATCAAGTAGCAAGGTATTAGCTTACTAAGCATTACTGCTTTCTCCCAAATAATGATAACTGAATCTTTCTGTTATGTTACACTTATGTAAATTAGCATTGTGATGATATTTGGTTGTCACTTTTTCCAGAAATTGAGCTTCTTCTGACAAATCTGGCAGAAATCTTAATGATATTGAATAAATGCTGGTACTTATTCTTAGAGAGGTGAACCACCAGAGGAGTTATTAGTGTTTTCTTAGGTCTTGTCGGGTGTGAGTTCCAGTGAAAAATACTTAGTCTAACCATTTGATAATATAGGATACAGGGTGGGACTAATCAGAGAATAAGAGTAATTATCAACTACACATTTCCAATGGAGATGAGAATAAAATTCCACTAATACAGTCTCTCTCTCTCTCTCTCTCTCTCTCTCTCTCTCTCTCTCTCTCGTTTTTCTTGTACCTTAACTATAAGACACATATTGCTGTTACTTAAGCAATCTAATCTATGGTATTCTCGTATAGCAACCTGAAGTGACTATGACAGAAATAGAATTGGGGATTTTACTAAAACAAATACTAAAAAATGTATACCTATCTTTGAAACTGAGTAATGGGTCCAGGATAAAAGAGTTCTCAGGTGTGTGCTTGTTAAGGTCTGTAAACAAGTCTGGATGGCGCCTGGCATTTTGCAGAGGGAGTGGTTTGTGAAGTAACACCAGTGACCCATTAAGTGTGGAGATTCCTTATTGGTTGACTGCTGTATCTAGTTTATGTTAATTAAGATAAGCTGTGTGGAATGTATATATACCGCTCCTGTCCTACAATAAACAGATCCCACTCCTGCTGTATCAATGTACACAAGTTGTTCGTCACCCCCGGGTTATTTTGCTGCAGCCAGACTGCGGCATGTTCTAGGAAGGAAGGAAGGAAGGAAGGAAGGAAGGAAGGAAGGAAGGGAGGGAGGGAGGGAGGGAGGGAGGGAGGGAAAAGGTGACATTGCCTTAAAAAGAAAAGAAAGAAAAGGTGACATTGCCTTAAAAAAACTGTTAGAGGTAATTCTGGTGAGGACTCAGAAAGAAAAGATGAGAGCTATAGATAATTTTCATCTTCTTAGAGAATACATAAATAGTCATGAAAAGCATGTTGCAAGAAGTATGGTTAGTTAAGGATTGTCTCAGTCCATTCCTGTTGATATAACAAAATACCTTAGACTTGGTAGTTTATAAAAAGCAGAAATTTATCGGTTGTAGTTCTTGAGCCTGCAGTATAAGATCAAGGCACCAGAATATTTGGTTTCTGGTGAGGGCTTTCTGCTTATAGATGTCACCTTGGTGCTGTGGCCTCACATGGCTGATGGGAGATACAGTCTGCCTGAGTCTCTTATAAAAAGCAATATTCCCTTCATGAGGGCAAGTCCTCAAGACTCAGTCATTTCCGAGAGACCCCATCTCTAAATAACATCACCATGAGGACCAGGTTAATGTGAATCTGGAGGAGCACAAACATGCTGACTATTACACTGTCCTTCTGTTGCAATCTCAGACAGAATGAGGAACATATTATTGCAAACTGGAAGAAACATGCATTTTGTTATAAATTGATAAAGAACTTGGTTGAATTATATTGATGTTCTAGTGTTTTGTAGAAAGTAGAATTTGTGAGCAATGAAATTGAATATTCAACTAAGGAGGTTTCTAATCATAAGCTTGAGAGTGTGGCTTGGTTCTTCCTGATTACTTATAGTGAAATGGGAGAAGAGAAAATAATTGCAGATGGAATTGTTAAACAAAAAGGAATTGATACTTGAACATTTTGAAAATTACCAGATTTTCATATTACAACAAAAAAGAAAAGAAAAGAAGAAAGAGCATTTAGAAGATAACCCCAAAGATATTGTGGGCTGATTATTGATAAGGAGGTTAGTGTGGGTGTAAACAACAGACTTCACAAACCACATCAACAAAAGGTAGGATAGAGATGGGATTATACTAGCAGATAATGCTAAGGAGGGCCATGGGGTTGGAGCTTCCCATGGACATGGAATCCATCAAGAAAGAACTGCAGAAGCAGTACTGCATCCCCAGTGGTACTGGGGAAAGGACTACTGCCCAAATGTGTTTGAAGGACAGAGGATTAAGACAAAGAATATTATTAGTTAGTCTTAAAATCTAGTATTATTTGCCTTTCTTGGTTTTTGACTTGATTAGGACCTGGAACTCTTTCTCTCCCTCCCTCCCTCCCTCCCTTCCTTCCTTTTTCTTCCTTCCTTCCTTCTTCCTCTCTTTTTTGAAGGGGAATATATGCCTGTCTCCCTACTATATTTTGAAAACACATAACTTCTTTATTTTCTTAGGATCATAGCTGAAGAGAAACTTTGCTTTAGGATAAATTGTGCCCTGAGTCTCACTCAGATCTTATTTATATGATATTTTCATGAGACCTTGGATTTTGAGTTGAAATAGTAAGGAATTGAGATTTTGAGGTTGTTGAGATAAAATTAATATATTGTGAATGTGAGCTGAATGTAAATTTTGGTTGGCCAGAGCCATAAAGCGATAAGATATGAACTGAATCTTCATGTTCTCCTGAAAACTTTGTGTTAAAATCCTGACCCTGACCTTATTGTGATGGTATTAGGAGGTGACAATTTTGGAGCAAATTTAAGTCATGAGGGGAAAGATCTCATTAATGTTATTAGTGTACTTTTTAAAAGACAAGTGACAAGAGATCCTCTGACATATGTCATATGAAGATGCAAGGGGAAGATGACTATTTACAAGTCAGGTCTAGGTCTTCCCCACATATACAGTGTGATAGTACTTTGATCTTAGACTTCTCAGCCTTCAGAACTGTGAGAAATCAATTTCTATTGTTCAATCACTCCATTTATGGCATTTTGCTAGAGAAGCCTGAACTGACTAAAAAAATTCGAAAGATAAATGCATAATAAACAAGAAAACCTAAATGCAAAAACTTCTGAGTATTTTACTTTTGTTTTTGTGTAAAACTAAGTAGCACTTTGCTTCTCAATATGCCTAAGGATAATGAAGTCAGCAAAAGATGACTGGTCCCCATTCTCTGCTGCTCATTTTTAAACAACTTTGGAAGAAATATGCCTAGGAAGAAAAAGTTAGTTTTTCCTCTGATTGTCAGACCTAAGGAATAGGTAGAGATGTGGATACTAGAAAACCTGTGAATTTTAACCTGGGACTGATGGGAGTCAATGCTCTATCCAGACTATGATTACAGTTGCCTGAGACCCTAGTCAGTGTTGGTTTGGATAGTGGTAGTCATAGTTGCCCTGCTTGGTTTTCTGAGACCTGAACCACTCAATTTTTCCATAAGCAGAAAAGTGGAGATTCATATAGCTCAGACACAAAATAGCATAAGCCATTAATATGGAATTTATGACAAGCTACTTTCAACTTAAGGGGAAAAATGTTCAGACTCATGAAATGCCTCTAACCCCAGGTCAGGCTTGGAGGAAGAGGCTGGATCCTTGAATTATTTCTCCTTTTGTCTGTGAATCTGGTAGTATGTTAAAGAACACTGCTTTAGATAAAATCTGTAACTGAGCAAGAGATTAATTAGGCCATAAAATGGTCACCCCATTCAAACTATTCTGCATTAGAGATGAATTGGGACCACAAGAATAAATGTACATATGGTAATGACCCACAGTGTGTCATAAAATAGGTCAAAATATTAGCATCAGATTTTCTATCAAATATCTTGGCAAGGCTTTTTATTCCATAATCACCTCTTTTTGTTTTTCTTTTCAAATATTTTGATTGAACAAGTCCCTAAGAAACCGTACCAGGTTCAATGGGAGTGATATAATGTGTTAGTTGTTTCTTTTAAAAATTTCCTTCCAGGGAAATACTTTCTCCTCATATGTCAATATCACTTTGTTCATTATTCTTAAAATCATAGTGATTCTTTTCCAATTTTGAGATTAAATTCCTCAAAATTCCCATGGTAGAAGAATTTGTGATTGAAGAAGCCAAAACATAATACTAAAATGATTAAACTTTGATGATATGAAGTCATGACAATCTCACCAAAATAATGCAATACAGATAGAAAGAAAAAGTAATAGTAATGTCAATGAAACATGTCAGTAATGCCCATTTGAGTGCAAACTGGAAACTCTATAAGGAATTTTTTTTTCACTATTCCCCTAAATTTGAACTTGAAATTTTATTTTATTTTTGTATAGGTAAATGGATAGTAATGGTAATTTTCAATCTTACATTCTCTTTCTCTAGTGTTTAATGTCTTTTTGCAGCAATTTCCATAACAATTTTTTTCAGAACATTAATATGCTCCAAGAAAAATGGGTTCTATTGTCCAGAAATAGGATAGGGATGGTTATATATTATATTCTCCTTAGAATTTCTACCTGACTGTTGAAGGCCTCAAGAAAATCAACTATATAATAATTCCTTTGACTTTGATTCAGCTTAATGCTTCACTACTTTGAAGACTAATTTATCTAGGCTGTGTGTGTGTGTGTGTGTGTGTGTGTGAGAGAGAGAGAGAGAGAGAGAGAGAGAGAGAGAGAGAGAGAGATCAATCTATAAATATCTTTTGGTGACCGCTTTAGAGGAGTCTCTCCTATTTGTTTATATGTAAATACAAATACAAGTTTCTATTGATGCATCGAGATATCAGGATCACTGTAAGAAATTAGTTTAATATATGTTGTATAATATTGAGAGCATACAAGGCAACTGGAGAGTAATGCTAGTCTGTAGTCCCAGTAATTTAGGAGGCTAAAGCAAGATGATCACAAGTTTGGGGCCAGCCTGGCAAGACCCTGTGTCAAAACAAAAATACAAAAATGGCTAGGAATGTAGCTCAGTAGTAAAGTGTCCCTAGGTTTCATCCCAAGTACTATGCTTCTGTTCAAAATATTATTACCATCTTATAGTTATTTTCCCATTTCTGCTGAAATCTTTTAAAATCCTCTTCTACTTATAATCATCAAATAAGCAGCTACCTACATGCTTAGTCTAATTTCTGTATATAGGTGTCTAAGAAAAGTTATATGGCCCAAAATTATTGTTTTTGCATTTTTTAACTTTTGATCTTTCTTCAATAAGAGTGACTATCATTTTTTTCTATTTCCAGAGTCTAAAATTCTTTTCATTTCTTATAAGATAGAGGTTTATGTGCAAAATAAACTTATTCTGGCAAAAGTATACAGTACTCAAGTTGTTTGAATTTTTTTATAAAACATGGAATATATAAAGCAAGATATATATATATATATATATATATATATATGTATGTATATATGTATGTGTATATATATATGTATATATGTATATATATATATAAAATCTTGATTTTCTCATCATTGACACATCCTATGAATTCTAAGAAATTTTCAACAAATAGATGATTAAGTAGTATTTGTTTAGGGTCAGGAGAAATGAAGTTCCAGGTCAGAATAAGAATGTGCCGTCTGGGGCTCTATGTAGTTCAGAGGTAGAGCACTTGCCTGCGTCTGGGAGGCACTGGGTTCTATCCTCAGCACCACATAAAAATAAACAAAGATATTTTTCCCATCTACAACAACAACAATAACAACAAAAACAAAAGTATGTGTAATCTAAGGTCATTACTCTAATCAGAGGGCTGGTTGAGAGCATTCCTTGACTCTTTTGCTTCTCATAGTCCATCCTTCATGATAGTCATGTTCTATAAAGGACTAAAGGTCTCAAGGTAAGTGTCTAATAAATATTTGAGAAAAGTCTGAAAAAAAATGTTACATTCCCTACAGGATCATGATAGATGAAGCAGTGGGGAAGGAAAGTCACATTCGTTATGAATGCCTCCCAGAGCAGGACGAGCTCTTTGCCCAGTTTTTCTGCTTTGACATCAAATATAATGTGGTCCTCTGGTGGAGAGGACAATATGGTGAAATCCATGCAAAAAGAACATGAGAGTTACAATCCAATATTATGATTCTCCTAAATGATAATTCATGGATTCAATTAACAAACCAACTAATGTTACTGGGATTGGTTGAATTATTATTGCAACGGTCAAGAGCTCATATGACTGAGTTTTATTTTTCCAGGATGGAAAGAGGAGATCTTGTAGAAAATCTCTCTTCAAACAGGAGAACCCCTTGCCCTACATTTTTGTCTCAAGTAGGCTTTATTTAGTGGGCATTCTGAAGCACCTGGGCAAATCTCATTCAGGGCAAGAGACAAAGTAGGGCTAGTTCTGAGGCAGCCAGAACAACAATTGAATCAAGAGGAAGTATTTTATCAGTCACTACTTTTGACTCTTGTCCTGCTTTTGCTGAAGTAGAAAATCTCCTGGCTAAGACCTTTTAGCTTAATTTCTAGTCCCAGCTGCTTATCTGACCTCTTGGTTCTGTGTCCATCAGCCTCTCATCTGTCCACCTGGCTTTCTTTCCTGAATTGTCCTGACCTCAATGCTCTGCATATCCTTCTTCAGACTGGCCAGCATACTGTTGCCCTCTGGTCCGACCCAGATGTCTATTATCAGCACACCTCAACAGACCTTTTCTTGGTTTTCTCTTTGAATGTGTCTTTATTGCCTTTAAATCCTGGAACCAAAGGAGACAAGAAAAATCATGCTCATAATTTTGGTTGAAAGCTAAAGCAACAGTATTTATGTATGTTGAAATGCAAGGAAAATAAGTATTGCTGGGTTAGGTATTTTATTTTTTTCACTAATTAGGAAGAAGCTCATTTAGAAAGACAATTGTCTTTCTGCCTTGGGATTCTATTATAATGGATGACTGCCTAAATGCTAATACAGGAGAAACAGACCCTGGATTTGGGGGAGAGGAAGGTGGAGGGGGGGAGTCTAGGATGGATATTAGGCCGATCCTGAGTCAGCAGTAAAACCCTTTGTGTGTGTGTGTGTGTGTGTGTACATGGGACATGGTACATAATAATCTTTTCATTAATATGGATTTTTGTTCTCATGTTAAATCATGTTCAGACTATACTATTGAAAAGTTGGCAAGGAAAAGAGAAAATAAACTTTTCAAAACAACAAAAAAGAAACAGATTTTAAAAAAGGTAAAATAAAGGAAATTTCAGTATTAAAAATATGATCCTCAAGATCAATGACTCATATTGAATTAATAGTTTATTCTGTAATGCATTTGGCACCTAGCAGGTGCTGGATATGTATATGGGTGGCAACATTCAGACAGAATTAATTCTTGCTCTCAAGAAAGTCACAGCTTAGCAAACTGCTGAGTAAACTTCCAAGTAGAGAAAGCAATCTAGACTAAGAACGTTCATTTTGTACTGAGAGCAAAATAACACCACAGAGTCCCTCAGATGCCTGAATGAAAAAGGAAAGAATTGAGGTTTGTAACTACAATCTTAGATGTTAGATTGGCAGAATGGGTCAGGGGGCCTTGCCTCTGTGGAGGTGAAATAAAGCATAATCAACTCTTCTCCTGTGGTGTTAATATGATCTTAACTGGGCAGAGTTGGCAATGTGAGGAATTTAGTATACTGCTGGAACCCTGTGCATCTTTGCTGTGTTTATTGGGTTGAGATTCAAACCACATTACCTGTGCTCTAAAATATGGTTGATATTGTGTAGAATATAGAAATTTTTTATCATAAAAAACGATTGGTTAGTAGAAGCCAATGATCCAATTTGCTTCGAATTGAGACTCAGGAAGCACATGGGACATCAGAAGGCAGAAGTTCTTTTTTCCAGAAACAGTGCAAACCTGTGTGTGGCTTTCTAGATGATATTTAATCCTCTCTTCATCTTGCTTCTCTCAAGTACAAAGTAGTGGGGAGAGCTCTAAGATCCTTGCCAACTTTGCAATTTGAAACTTTGCAACCACTATAATAATGATGTCTGAGGACAAAGGTTGCATTTGTTATTATAGTTATTTCTTTCCTTTTCAATATGATTTTTTTTTAGAAAATGAAAGATTAGTCCCAAAGTTTTCTATTTTTTCAATTGAAATGATCAAATGACTTAGGATTTTAGAGTATAGCTGAATAAAAAAATGAGAAATTATAGAATTGTACTTTAATATCAAGTATCTCTCCCCCAATTGTTACTATGTAAAGGCTTTTAAAAATAAAATAGAAATTATATGCTAGCACATAGTAGAGTTTTTCAGAAGAAGGGAAATAAAGTTCTATTGATTTTTTTTTTTATTATATAAATGCACTTTAATGATTTTGGTAGTTTTTGTCTCTCTTTGAGAAAAAGACACCATGAATCTTGCAGATTTTAACAATTCTGTCTGCCTTCTTGTCACATATGAAACACTGTTCATAATAAGTCATTTTCAGTTAATTGCTAATTTACCTCTAAATTATTTAGTAGTTTTGATTTTGATTCTGCAACACCTAGAGGCAATGATCTGCAATAGAAACTAAAAGTCTGTAAAAAATTTGATTTTAATAACAGTCATTTGCTCTTAGAAGTTAAGTAATGAAAATGTTATCAATATAAATGTTAGGGATGAGGAAAAATATTCAAGGAGTACTTAGGGCTTCTAAGTATAGAATTTGTTGAATGTAAATTGATTCTAGGTAAAATTTGTTTGGATATTTTAATTCCAAAATTCCCTGCCAATTACTGAAAACAGCGTTTTGAAAAAGAAACAAAGGCTGAGGTGAGTTATTATATAATTAGAAAAATGGCATACATATAATGTAAATGAAAATAAATTATATTATTTAATTGTTTTCCATTAAGCTAGGCACAAGTATCTGAGAGTGCACTCTATACAGACAGATAGTAGGTTCCAGATAATAGTGATGGGGTTAAAATTTGTAACAAAATATTTGCAAAATAGCTGTGAGCTAATAACTACTGTGTGCTCTACATACCAGGCTCTGTTCTTATTCCTCTATAGGTAAGTTTATTTAGGTCTCACACAGGTTAGAGGGCTAGTGCTATTACTGTCCTCACTGAATAGAAGAGGAAGTTGTATACAGAGGCCATCAGTCAGAGCTCACAATCCTGGGCACAATCTCCTTTATTCTGTGAACAACAAACATATATGAAGCCATTGGGGAAACAACACAAAGTATTACTGATCTATAAATATTCTAAACAGTTAAGATCTAGCAATTGTATTAAATTAATAGAAGACAAAATAATGTTCATAACAATTGGATATCTAAAAGCAAGCATGGACAAATTAGATCTTTTGATTTCTTTTAATATTTTAATTTACTTTGTGGTCTTGAATATCAAATGAGATCATACATGGAATTATTCCACCTTATTGCTTTCTCTGATACTTAAAATTGTCTTATGCACACACACAGCCATTTAAAAAGGCTGTTCCATCTTTGCATGCCCTTATCATGTTCCTAATGTTATGATTGTATTATATTTCTAATTTGGAAGTATTCTTCTCAATGATTCAACAGGTATTTATTGAGTTACTATCATTTGTCAGATGCTGGTATCTAATAAATAAAATGCTGGACAAAATAGAGCATCTATGATTAGGAACACTAATCAAGTAACTAGGTATTCATTGAATGATGGGTTAAGTCTAATAATAAGTAGCATTAATTATGTTCTAAGCAGGAAAATGGATATGTTCTAGGAAGTCCATTCACATTACAATGTGGGAAATGATCTGCAATGGAGATCATGAACGCATGAAGGAGACAACAGATGCCTGTCAAAGAATGTTAATAGTGACAGAAGAGAGGTGTTGACGACTATTATAAGGGTAGAGGCAGAGAGGTACCTGAATTTTAGGATTTTAGAAGGTCTGATTAGTAGGATTTAGAGAGTAATCAAATACAACATAATAAAAGTTTTTTATTTTTTTTTTTAAAGTGGGATGGACAATTGTGTGAATAACAGAGAAACAGGGTTTTCCTAGTAATTTTTTGCACATTGATTTTGAGGTAATTATGGGATGTAAAAGTATAGGAGTGCAGAATATATATTGCTTCTTATGAAACTATCAAGGGAGAGAGGTCAGTTTCGCAGGATAGGATGGATAATGATGGCACTCTAAGCAACAACCTTTAGGAATGGGCAAAAGAAGAAAAATCTTCAAAGTGGATGAAAGACCATTCAAAGACAAAGGAAGAAAATCAAGGTTGTCAACAACTGTTTTACCTAACTAAAAAACAAATGTTCAATAAAAGTAGAAGCACTGGAATTAAGGGTGGCTGAGGTTCACACGACAATAGTAAGAAGCAATCCATTTTCTTCTTTGGTCAGAATTTCCAGAGTAAAATCTTTACAAAAGAAAAAATAAGCAAATTTTTCTTGTAAGCAGTTATTCGGCTTGAATTAAGGAATCACTGAAACATTTCTTTTGAGTATTATGGTTTGGATATGAGGTATCACAAAATTCCTGTGATAATGCAGGAGTACAAAAAGATAAAGATTAGATATGAGAACTCTAACTATTCTGTCCATCCTAGTTTGGATGGAGTGACTGGATGGTAACTAAAGGCAAGTAGAGCATGGCTTCAGGATGTGGGTCACTGGAGGTCTGCCCTGGAAGGGTTTATCTTCCCTGTGGCCCCTTTCCCTCTCTCTGTTAGCACTCCTTTTTCAGAACTTTTCACCATGATGTTCTGCCTCACCTGAACTTAGTTCAGTAGAATTGGCTGACCATGAAAGTCTCTGAAACTGTGAGCCAAAATAAATTTTTGCTTTTCTAAATTGTTCTTAGAGAACAACTAAGTATTTGGTCACTGTGACAAAAAGCTGATTAACATACTGGCACAGTGAGAATAAATCACAGTAAGGAAGAACAGAGGGTAAATTAAATTAGTGTAATCAGTTCTGTGTACAAAACCCCCCAAACTAATAGTAGCCCAAGTGCAATCAAGTTCTTATGAGAATGCACACCTCATGAGGCACAAGTGAATTCCATGTTCCTAAGACAGTCTCTCTCTGTGCAGTCCTCTCTGTCTTCTGAAGAAGACAAGGTGCTATTGTGTTAACAGGGGTGCATAGAGAAGAACCACGTATATTCTAAGAATTGACTGGATTTCAGCACAACAGTTGTTCTACTCCACAAACACAGAGAGATCTGTTTTTTAGTTTTGCAATTTATTTGAGAAGTTGACATTCTAGACTTCATATGTGAATGTTTATAATTTGGTTAATGTAAAACTGCCCCTGAAACAGACTGTTCTGCTTGTGGCATGCTGACAAAAAAAAAAATTTAAAAAATGTTGCTGTGAGAACAAAATGCTGGGCTAAGAATATCTACTGCAATGAAAACTTCTCAAAGTGGGTCACCTGCTGATGGCCATCAAGCCTATTTTTTCTCCACTGACTAATGACTGATATATGCTTTGTTCTTTAAAACTGTACAGCTGTCTCAAAGGGTCAGATTTTATCTTATATTGGAAAATTATTTCATAAAATATTAAGTAAATAATTTTCCTATGAATAATTATATTAGCATAGACTTTTAC
The DNA here is from genome assembly GCF_047511675.1 of Marmota flaviventris. NCBI lineage: Eukaryota > Metazoa > Chordata > Mammalia > Rodentia > Sciuridae > Marmota > Marmota flaviventris. The sequence continues at coordinate 49,242,088 of NC_092503.1, read as the reverse complement.
TTTTATTCGATTTGGGGGATCATAGACACAATTTTATTCATTAAAACCATAAAATATTTTTCAGCTAAAAATAATCTTGAAGTTAGAAAGTTGGTTCTGATTATATTAAGATACAACTTTCTCTCTGGGAACCAGTATTTCTTTCTTCACCCTTGCCTCCCTTTCTTTCTCTAATGGTCAGTAAGGGAGAGACGACTTTTGAAATAAGATCCATGTACCTGATGATAGCAGCAGTCTTTGCTGTAAGATGTGATAGGCTTCTTTTTGCCCTTGCTCCAGTTGAATTTTATCATTGGAATATGCAGAAAGCCTTAAAGTAAGGTAGTAAGTATTGAAACAAGGCCCCTGAGACTAGAATCAGGCTCCAAACACCATCATTTTTAACAATTTAAAAATTTTTCCTAATTAATAGCAAACCTAATTCTCAAACTATACTCTGACAAACTAAGTCATTTTAGGTTGTGGACCTTGAAATTATATCAGAGAGTCACTTTCAAGTGAGAAAGTAGATACATTAATCCAACATTTAGATCAAGTTAATCTGCTAGGATTTTATTTTATTTTGTGATTTAAATGATCTGTCTTTTCTCTCACCCAAAGTTATTCTAGTGGTCTTGCTCTGATATAGGACAGAAGAGGCTGGACACCCAAAGAATTTTCAGGAAGCAGGTTTATTTAGCTCTATCAGTCCAGAATGGTTACGGCCTACAACAAACTCTAGATCCTGAGTCTGGAAATTCTTTTAGATTTACAGGGAGGTGGTTACCCTTTGTTCCACATTTTTAGGCTAGACAGAAGTTTCACCAGTTTTATCTGCAATCCTGGCATTTACAAGAAAGAAGAAGCTACAAACCACAATGCCCTCTGCATAAATTTTTGCTGATCTTGTGTTGACACTCTTTGTAAAAATCTTTCTGACAGAAGAGAAGCTTAATTATGGCAAGGGTCTTTTGGATGGGGTTATCTGGTCTGCTTTAGCTCCAGTATATCAGTCTCCACATTTATTGCTTGGATTTATACTATTCAGATGTCACCCTTCAGCGAAACTCAATTAAACATGTAAGCAAAGTTCTTTTATTTGCACAGATAACTAAAAACATGTCTTCAACCCTATTCTTGATTTATTAAAATTTCAATCCAATAAAGATTAGAACTCACACGGACAGACTTTGCAATATAAATATGAATTTCAAATATCAATGCTTGCCATCACATAAAAACACTTGAGTAGTATATTCCTTATCTTCTCATTTGTTATCTTCAATGCCTTTTGCAAATGGATTGAGAAAATTATTGAAATGGACTACAACAATTGAAGTTTAGATGACCCTGATTTTAAAATCTATTTTCTAAGTATATATGTTAGTATAACTTTAACTAAAAAAGATTCATGAATCTAAAATAATATAAAACATATTTATATTACATGTATGCAACCACAAAATAATCCTATAAAATATCTAATTAAAGAGATAATTAGAAAAGACTTCCTGTAATAAACATACAGTATACTGTAAAAGCATCATGCTTTTCCCTTAATTTTATTATGTAGATGATAAGATATTTACATATTAGCTAATAATAGAAATTTCTTGATTTATTTTGGATACTTCTATGTTTCTCAACAGTACTCTCTGCAAACCACCATTATTACTTTATTAAAAACTTTTTCCTTCTTGAGCTTAACAAACAAATCTAATGGTATGAAAGAATTTAATTTCAGAGCTGAATGATAATTTGTTAGGCACTGTTAATTCATATAATTCAAAGTTAATTATGTTTGCAATATTAGGAGTGTGGTAATTCTGTTGAGCTATAGCTTTTATGAAATTTTATATTCTGATTAAGCAAATGCAATTGACAAGAACATATCATAAACTCTCATATTTATAGGACGTTGTTGTGTGTACATGTGTACGTCTAATCAAATCCTGTTTTAGACTCTAGTTCAGTCATACTTGGTGGACTCTACTTCACGAGCTCTCTTGTTTCAACAGGATATGTCCTTCCTCTTTGTTATTGAGGAAGTTGAAATTCTTAATTATTATTTCCAATTATTGCTTCTGTTGTTTTATTTCCTCATTATATGAAAATTTGCTGATTTTTTGTTCTTCGGGCTGCAGTTCAATCAAACCTGCAAAAGAAGTGTAATCAATTACATTTCTAAAGAATGTTAAAATGAGCTTCCTGTGTGTGAATGTGTGGTTCATCTCCTTCACCTCATTGTCTCTCCTAGTCAAGCTTAAAATGACATTGGAAGCTACTATTTTTGGTGTGCCATAAACACAGAAATGAGAAACTCCTCCTGCTTTCAGAACACATGGGAATACTGTTTATTCTTCATAGGGCACTGTGACAAAATTTTGAAATTTGTTCTTCTTATCATTCTATTTTAAATGAGCAGAGCCACCTTGGGATAGGTGAGGGAGGAGAAGCAAGTGAAACAAGAAGAATACATCCTACAGAGTAGGGTCACACTGGGGCAAAATTTTGCATATTATTACCTTGAGCCTTTAGTGGAATTTAGAGAATGTTATAGGGATTCTATGTTAATTCTTGAAATCTAACTGTTCACTTTGAGTATCCCCATGAACAGAACTGACAGGTTTTGAGAAAATTTGACTCCTTAATTGATTTCTTTCTGATTATCAAATCTTGTCTACATACTTTTGTATCCCACTTCAAAGATGCCACAATGAACAACTTTTTAAAAATGGTAATTTTAGGGCTGGGGATGTGGCTCAAGCAGTAGCATGCTCGCCTGGCATGCGTGCGGCCTGGGTTCGATCCTTAGCACCACATACAAAACAAAGATGTTGTGTCCGCCAATAACTAACTAACTAACTAAATAAATAAATATTAAAATTCTCTCTCTCTCTCTCTTTAAAAAAATGGTAATTTTACCTGCATAATAAAAGGAGTCATTTTTAATATACCAACAGAAAAGAACACAGTCCATATATTTTATACTTTCTTTACAAACCAAACGATTGTTTACAAATTTAATGTTTCTAAAATTTGTATCTTTTTTTATTTTTGCTCTTTTATCTTGTCTGTCTTTATAAGGAAGACATCATACTTTTTTTTAATAAAACAAATGTTATTTTTTTATTGATTAAATGTTTTATTTTTTATTTGGGTTTGTTACTTAAAGATTGCCTGCTTTCCATAGACCTTCTGTTTATTTTCCATGCTTTTCATATTCCTTAAATAATTTTTTCATACTTGGTGGCCTCTGTATCCACTTCATAAATTCTCTTTTTTACCTTGGGATAGAGAAGGATGACAAAGCAAACCTTTGGTAACTGGAAAGTCTCTACACAAGAACAAGTTCATTTGAGATTTTTAAATTCTGCAGAGCCAATGCCATGGCTCTGGACAAACACCCCTTGACCCACAGCTATGCTCTCCTCTTCCCCTTTGGTTGTCTCAGTCATAACCATTTTGCTTCAAGGCTACATAAGCATACAGCCCACACAGGTGTTCAGAGAGGAAAGGGAAGCTCTCCCACCTATTGTGACCTATAAGTCTTATATTTTGCTGAAGTAACATTCCAGAAGGTCTAAATTTCTTACTTGAAAGGGTAAATTTCTTTAGTTCAAGATCAAATGTTATTGCTTACAAACACTAGCACTCTCCTAGCTGTCTCTTACAATATAAGTGAAGGTTCTGCTATGTATTTAAAAGATAGGCAAGGATGACTGCTAATGAGAAACCATGTTCAAGTGCTAATGGCAAAGAAAATTCAAATATAAATTAGTAGGTTATTTTTTTTTCAGATAAAAGGGTCCAGGCTACTCTATGAATTAAAGGATGAGGGACATACAAAGGACTTTATTATTTACTCCTATATGTACAGACCAGAAACCAAGATATCTTTGTTCAACATCAAAACTACTTGACTAGTTAGCCAGAGAAGTGCCTTTCATTTTGATGATTCTCAAATCACAAACTTGCCTTCCTTTATTTGGATCCTTTCTCTCCAAGAAACTCTTTTCCTCAGTGCTATTGTGCTACCTTCAACATACAAACAATGCTTTTGGCTGTGGGTCTCCAAGGCCAATACCTAAAACAGGATATAACAAAAATCAAAGGTAGTTTCTCACAGACTGACCTGATCTCAATCATTAATCAATTATTAATGATTGGGTACGGTGCATAAGTATTAGAAAAATGATTGGGCCATTTTTACCAGATTTTTTTCAGAAACTTACTAATTAAAAGGTTGCATTAATTAAATTAAATTAAACTAATTGATTTAATTAAATTAATTAAAAGGTTGTATTTTCTAAGTGAGCTACTTAAAGTTGGGAATATTAGAGATTGAGAATTGCTAATTAAAAATGATATTTATCTTTTTGCCCAGAGCAGCATCTGGACCACTCAGAAATCAAAAGAAAATCTTAACTCCCTAAAATTTGGCTTTCATAAGTATAAATCCATATCTTCATGCATTCCAAACATTGCTGTAATTATATAAGAATTCTTTTTTCTTATTAATTACATTTATTTTAACTAATGAAGATATAAATATTTTACCTATTAGTACATTAGCATGTTTCAATATATGTACATATTATGCAATGTTAAATCAGGCTAAAGTTATCTATACCTCAAACGTTTATCATTTATCAAGCTTTCAAAATTATTTTTCTATATATTTGAAATATTTGGTACATTACTGTTATCTATAGATGTCCTAGTGTACAAAAGCACAAAAGAAACTTCCCAATCCCTGATGACCAATCTTTCCCCATCCCTACTTCCCCTTACTCAGACTCCAGTAATCACCATCATTCTCTCAACTTCAATAACTGTTTTAGTATCTCATCGTCCATATCACATAAGTGAGACCATGAAGTTCTTCTCTTTCTATGCCTGTGGCATAATCCCATTTGTGCATTTTTGCTTTTGTTTCCTTTTCTGTGGGATTCATCTTCAAAAAATTTGTTGGCCATTCCAAAATCCTGAAGAATTTCTATTCTGCTCTCCTCAGTCTTCTCTTTTATAGTTTCAGGTCTTCATTTTAACATTTGATTTATTTTGAGTTGATTTTTTTAACTGATGTGAGATAGGGGTCTAGTTTGATTCATCTACATGAGAATATCCAGTTTTTCCAGCACCATTTACTAAAAGTGGTCCTTTCTCCCACACGTGACAGTCTGTAAATGTGTTGTGTTTACATTTAGGCTGTCCATTCTGCTCCATTGATCTGTGTGCCTGTTTTTATGCCAATATTTTGCTGTTTTGATGATTATGGCTTTGTAGTGATGTTTGATGTCAGGCAGTATAACGTCTTCTGCTCTGTTCTTTTTACTCAAAACTGACTATTTGAGATTTTTGGTTCTGTGTAAATTTTAGGATTGCTTTTTTTAGTTCTTTAAAGACTGTCATTTGCATTTGATAAGGAATGCTTTGAACATGTAGATATGTTCAAGTGATATATACATTTTAACAATATTGGTTCTTCCACCCCAAACAGAATTTCTTCCCATTTTTTGTGTTCTCTTCAATTTCTTTCACCAATGTTTTATAGTTTTCATTGTAGGGATCTTTTACCTCTTTAGTTAAATTTAGCCCTAAGTATTCTATTTTTATTTAGCTATTATAAGTGCATAGTATCTTTTGAGTTCTATGTCAGACATTTCACTGTTGGCATAGAACACCACTACTGGTTTTGTCTTGAATTCCTGTCCTGCTACTTTGCTAAAGTCATTTAATAGTTTAGATTTTTTTTTTTAAATTTTTTATTGTTGGTTGCTCAAAACATTACATACTTCTTGACATATCATATTTCACACTTTGATTCAAGTGGGTTATGAACTCCCATTTTTACCTCATATACAGATTGCAGAATCACATCAGTTACACATCCATTGATTTACATATTGCCATACTAGTGTCTGTTGTGTTCTGCTGCCTTTCCTATCCTCTACTATCCCCCCTCCCCTCCCCTCCCCTCCCCTCCACTCCTCTCCCCTCTTCTCTCTCTACCCCCTCTACTGTCATTCATTTCTCCCCCTTGTATTATTTTTCCCTTTCCCCTCACTTCCTCTTGTATGTACTTTTGTATAACCCTGAGGGTCTCCTTCCATTTCCATGCAATTTCCCTTCTCTCTCCCTTTCCCTCCCACCTCTCATCCCTGTTTAATGTTAATCTTCTTCTCCTGCTCTTCGTCCCTACTCTGTTCTTAGTTACTCTCCTTATATCAAAGAAGATATTTGGCATTTGTTTTTTAGGGATTGGCTAGCTTCACTTAGCATAATCTGCTCTAATGCCATCCATTTCCCTGTAAATTCTATGATTTTGTCATTTTTTAATGCAGAGTAATACTCCATTGTGTATAAATGCCACATTTTTTTTATCCATTCATCCATTGAAGGGCATCTAGGTTGGTTCCACAGTCTTGCTATTGTGAACTGTGCTGCTATGAACATCGATGTAGCAGTGTCCCTGTAGCATGCTCTTTTTAGGTCTTTAGGGAATAGACCAAGAAGGGGAATAGCTGGGTCAAATGGTGGCTCCATTCCCAGCTTTCCAAGAAATCTCCATACTGCTTTCCAAATTGGCTGCACCAATCTGCAGTCCCACCAGAAATGTACAAGTGTACCCTTTTCCCCACATCCTCGCCAGCACTTGTTGTTGTTTGACTTCATAATGGCTGCCAATCTTACTGGAGTGAGATGGTATCTTAGGGTGGTTTTGATTTGCATTTCTCTGACAGCTAGAGATGTTGAGCATTTTTTCATGTACTTGTTGATTGACTGTATGTCCTCCTCTGAGAAGTGTCTGTTCAGGTCCTTGGCCCATTTGTTGATTGGGTTGTTTGTTCTCTTATTGTCTAATTTTTTGAGTTCTTTGTATACTCTGGATATTAGGGCTCTATCTGAAGTGTGAGGAGTAAAGATTTGTTCCCAGGGTGTAGGCTCCCTATTTACCTCTCTTATTGTTTCTTTTGCTGAGAAAAAACTTTTTAGTTTGAGTAAGTCCCATTTGTTGATTCTAGTTATTAACTTTTGTGCTATGGGTGTCCTATTGAGGAATTTGGAGCCCGACCCCACCGACTGTAGATCGTAGCCAACTTTTTCTTCTATCAGACGGCACGTCTCTGATTTGATATCAAGCTCCTTGATCCATTTTGAATTCACTTTTGTGCATGGCGAGAGAAAGGGATTCAGTTTCATTTTGTTGCATATGGATTTCCAGTTTTCCCAGCACCATTTGTTGAAGATGCTATCCTTCCTCCATTGCATGCTTTTAGCCCCTTTATCAAATATAAGATAGTTGTAGTTTTGTGGATTGGTTTCTGTGTCCTCTATTCTGTACCATTGGTCCACCCGCCTGTTTTGGTACCAGTACCATGCTGTTTTTGTTACTATTTCTCTGTAGTATAGTTTGAAGTCTGGCATCGCTATACCGCCTGATTCACACTTCCTGCTTAGCATTGTTTTTGCTATTCTGGGTCTTTTATTTTTCCATATGAATTTCATGATTGCTTTCTCTATTTCTACAAGAAATGCCGTTGGGATTTTGATTGGCATTGCATTAAACCTATAGAGAACTTTTGGTAATATCGCCATTTTGATGATGTTAGTTCTGACTATCCATGAACAGGGTATATTTTTCCATCTTCTAAGATCTTCTTCTATTTCTCTCTTTAGGGTTCTGTAGTTTTCATTGTATAAGTCTTTCACCTCTTTTGTTAGGTTGATTCCCAAGTATTTTATTTTTTTTGAAGATATTGTGAATGGAGTGGTTGTCCTCATTTCCATTTCAGAGGATTTGTCGCTGATATACAGGAATGCCTTTGATTTATGCGTGTTGATTTTATATCCTGCCACTTTGCTGAATTCATTTATTAGCTCTAATAGTTTCTTTGTAGACCCTTTTGGGTCTGCTAGGTATAGAATCATGTCACCTGCAAATAGTGATAATTTAAGTTCTTCTTTTACTATTTTTATGCCTTTAATTTCTTTCGTCTGTCTAATTGCTCTGGCCAGTGTTTCGAGAACTATGTTGAACAGAAGTGGAGAGAGAGGGCATCCCTGTCTTGTTCCAGATTTTAGAGGGAATGCCTTCAGTTTTTCTCCATTCAGAATGATGCTAGCCTGAGGCTTAGCATAGATTGCTTTTACAATATTGAGGTATGTTCCTGTTATCCCTAGTTTTTCTAGAGTTTTGAACATAAAGGGATGCTATACTTTGTCGAATGCTTTTTCTGCATCTATCGAGATGATCATATGGTTCTTGTCTTTAAGTCTATTGATATGGTGAATAGCATTTATTGATTTCTGTATATTGAACCAGCCTTGCATCCCAGGGATGAATCCTAATTGATCATGGTGCACAATTTTTTTGATATGTTTTTGTATCCGATTCGCCAGAATTTTATTGAGGATTTTTGCATCTAGGTTCATTAGAGATATTGGTCTGTAGTTTTCTTTCTTTGAAGTGTCTTTATCTGGTTTAGGTATCAGGGTGATGTTGGCCTCGTAGAATGAATTTGGAAGTTCTCCCTCTTTTTCTATTTCCTGAAGTAGCTTGAAAAGTATTGGTATTAGTTCCTCTTTAAAGGTTTTGTAAAACTCTGCTGTATACCCATCCAGACCTGGGCTTATTTAGTTGGTAGTCTTTTGATGGTTTCTTCTATTTCCTCAATTGATATTGGTCTGTTTAGGTTGTCTATATCCTCCTGACTCGATCTGGGCAGATCATATGACTTAAGAAATTTATCTATGCCTTCACTATCTTCTAATTTATTGGAGTATAAGGATTCAAACTAATTTTTGATTATCTTCTGTATTTCTGAGTGTCTGTTGTGATATTGCCTTTTTTATCCCGTATGCTAGTAATTTGAGTTCTCTCTCTTCTTCTCTTCACTAGCATGGCTAAGGGTCTGTCCAATTTGTTTATTTTTTCAAAGAACCAACTTTTAGTTTTGTCAATTTTTTCAATTGTTTCTTTTGTTTCGATTTCATTAATTTCAGCTCTGATTTTAATTATTTCTTGCCTTCTACTTCTTTTGCTGTTGTTTTGCTCTTCTTTTTCTAGGATTTTGAGATGAAGTATGAGATCATTTATTTGTTGTTTTTTTCTTTTTTTAAGGAATGAACTCCAAGCAATGAATTTTCCTCTTAGAACTGCTTTCAGTGTGTCCCATAGATTCCGATATGTTGTGTCTGTGTTTTCATTTATCTCTAAGAATTTTTTTAATTTCCTCCTTGATGTCTTCTATAACCCATTGATCATTCAGTAACCTATTGTTCATTCTCCAAGTGATGTATGCTTTTTCCTTCCTTCTTTTATTGTTGATTTTCAGTTTCATTCCATTATGATCAGATAAGATGCATGGTATTATCTCTACTCCATTATATTGTCTAAGAGTTTCCCTGTGACATAATATATGATCTATTTTTGAGAAGGATCCATGTGCTGCTGAGAAAAAGTGTAACTGCTTGATGTTGGGTGGTATATTCTATATATGTCAATTAAGTCTAGGTTATTAATTGTGTTATTGAGTTCTATAGTTTCCTTATTCAACTTTTGTTTGGAAGATCTGTCCAGTGGCGAGAGAGGTGTGTTGAAGTCTCCCATGATTATTGTATGGTGGTCTATTAGACTCTTGAACTTGAGAAGAGTTTGTTTGATGAACATAGCTGCACCATTATTTGGGGCATATATATTTATGATTGTTATGTCTTGTTGGTGTATGGTTCCCTTGAGCAGTATGTAGTGTCCCTCTTTATCCCTTTTGATTAACTTTGGCTTGAAATCTATTTTATTTGATATGAGTATGGACACTCCTGCTTGTTTCCGAAGTCCATATGAGTGATATGATTTTTCCCAACCTTTCACCTTCAGCCTATGCATGTCTTTTCCTGTCAAATGTGTCTCCTATAGGCAGCATATTGTTGGGTCTTGTTTTGTGATCCATTCTACTAGCCTGTGTCTCTTAATTGGTGAGTTTAAGCCATTAACATTTAGGGTTATTATTGAGATATGGGTTGTTCTTCCAGCCATATTTGTTTATTTATGTTACTAAACATGGTTTGTTTTCCTCTTTGATTATTTTCCCCCCCTTTACTGTCCTACCTCCCACTGTTGGTTTTCATTGTTATTTTCCATTTCCTCTTCCTGTAATGTTTTGCTGAGGATGTTTTGAAGAGATGGTTTTCTAGCTGCAAATTCTTTTAACTTTTGTTTATCGTGGAAGGTTTTAATTTCATCTTCCATCCTGAAGCATAATTTCGCTGGATACACAATTCTTGGTTGGAACCCATTTTCTTTCAGTGTTTGAAATATGTTATTCCAGGATCTTCTAGCTTTCAGAGTCTGTGTTGAAAGATCAGCTGTTATCCTAGGATCTTCTAGCTTTCAGAGTCTGTGTTGAAAGATCAGCTGTTATCCTGATTGGCTTACCCCTAAATGTAATCTGCTTCCTTTCTCTTGTAGCTTTTAAAATTCTCTCCTTATTCTGTATTTTGGGCATCTTCATTATAATGTGTCTAGGTGTGGATCTCTTATGATTTTGCACATTCGGCTTCCTGTAGGCTTCTAGGATTTGGGATTCTGTCTCATTCTTCAAGTCTGGGAAGTTTTCTCGTATTATTTCATTGAATAGATTGCTCATTCCTTTGGTTTGGAGTTCTGTACCTTCCTGTATCCCAATGACTCTTAAGTTTGGTCTCTTTATGTTATCCCATATTTCTTGGATGTTCTACTCATGGTTTCTTAACAGTCTTGTTGAGCTGTCTATGTTCTTTTCAAGTTGAAATACTTTGTCTTCATTGTCTGATGTTCTATTTTCTAAGTGTTCTACTCTGCTGGTAGTATTCTCCATTGAGTTTTTAAGTTGGTTTATTGCTTCCTGCATTTCTAGGATTTCTGTTTGTTTGTTTTTTATAACCTCTATCTCCCTGTATAGTTGATCTTTTGCTTCCTGGATTTGTTTGTGTAATTCATTGTCGAAGTGATCTTTCATTGTCTGATTTTGCTGTCTAATGTCTTCCTTGATACTCCAGATCATCTGAAGCATGTATATGCTGAATTCTTTATCTGACATTCCATCTGCTGCAGCTGTTACCTCTTCTAAAGTTGAGTTCACCTGCATTGCTTGTGGTCCTTTCTTTCCTTGTCTTTTCATACTGCTTGCGTTTCTTTCTGCTTGGTGAAACTGTTGTGTTTTTGAAATGTTTTTTTCCCCTATATATTTATATTGCTCTTGTATAGTTGAAAAGTCTCCCTTGCAGGGTCGGGCGGCGGTCTGCCTACCTTGCAGGCACGGGCGGGGACTCTGCTCTGCCCCTCCTCCAATTTGTGTGAGGTGTCTACCACGCCTGCGGACCCCGGGGCCTGTTCTGCCGGTCGGTCGCAGGTCTGCCTACCTTGCAGGCACGGGTGGTGGCTCTGCTCTGCCCTTACTCCAATTGGGGTGGCGTGTCTACCACGCCGGCAGGCCGCTGGGCTTATTCCGGGCGCGGGAGGCGGCTCTACTCTGCCCTTACTCCAATTGGGGTGTTGTGACTACCACGCCGGCAGGTCACTGGGCCTGTTCCGGGCACGGGCGGCGGCTCTGCTCTGCCCCTACTCCAATTGGTGTGACAAGTGTACCACCCCGGCAGGCCACCGGGCCTGATCCGCCGGTCGGTTGCAGGTCTGCCTACCCTGCAGGCGCGGGCGGCGGCTCTGCTCTGTGCCCCCTCCAATTGGTGTGACTTGTCTACCACACCCGCGGACCGCAGGTCCTGTTCCGGGCGCGGGCGAAGGCTCTGCTCTGCTGCTACTCCAATTGGGGTGATGTGCCTACCACCCCGGCCGGCCGCTGGGCCTGTTCCACTGGTCGGTCGCAGGTCTGCCTACCTTGCGGGCACGGGCGGCGGCTCTGCTATGCCCCTACTCCAAATGGGGTGACGTATCTGTCGCACCGGCAGGCCACTGGGCCTGTCCCGCTGGTCGGTCGCAGGTCTGCCCACCTTTCGGGCACGGGTGGCGGCTCTGCTGTGCCCCTTCTCCAATTGGGGTGTCGTGACTACCACGCCGGCAGGTCGCTGGGCATGTTCCTGGCACGGGCGGCGGCTCTGCTCTGCCCCTACTCCAATTGGGGTGACGTGTGTACCATGCCGGCAGGCTGCTGGGCCTGATCCGCCGGTCTGTCGCTGGTCTGCCTACCTTGCAGGCACGGGCGGCGGCTCTGCCCTGCCCCTCCTACCACGCCCGCGGACCGTTGGGCCTGATCTGCAGGTTGGTCGCAGGTCTGCCCACCCTGCGGGCACGGGTGGTGGTTCCGCTCCGCCCCCACTCCAATTGGGGTCACGTGACCACCACACCGGAGGGGCCTGATCAGGGCGCGGGCAAAGGCTCTGCTCTGCCCCTACTCCAGTTGGGGTGACTTGTGTACCACGCTGGCAGGCCGTTGGGCCTGACCCGCCAGTCTGTCGCAGGTCTGCTTACCTTGCAGGCGCGGGCGGCGGCTCTGCCCTGCCCCTCCTACCACGCCCGCGTACCACTGGGTTGCAGGTCTGCCCAGCTTGCTGGCGCGGGTGGCAGCTCCGCTCCGTCCCCTCTCCAATTGGGGTCACGCGACCCCCGCACCGGTGAGCCGCTGGGCCTGCTCCGGGCGCGGGCGGCGGCCCGGCTCCTCCCCTCTGGCTCGAAGACAAAGCGAGAGAGACTCGGGTGTCTGTGACTCACCCTCCCTACCAGGAGACCAACTGTTTCTGTCGCCGCTGGTATTGATGAAGTTCTCTCCTCCGCCGCTTTCTGATGACATCCGATCTCTGCCATGTTGGTATCCTATGCGAATGGCAGCACTTCGTTCCCTTTGCCGGGTGACCAAAGCAACGTGTGAGTCCTGACCGGCCCTCACAGGCCCCGTCTCAGTCCTGTTGCCACTGCCCACGAAGGCTCGGTTGGTACTTACCTCCACAGTACTCAGCAGGACCCAGACCGAGAAGCAATTTCCGTGGGCTCCTTAGCCCTGGGCCAGAGCAGTTCCGGGAGCCGGAACTCAGCTGCTCCATGCTCGGTGTATGCTCCGATAAAAGCAGGCTCCAAGAAGCAGTCTCCGCGGGTCATCTAGCACTGAGCCTGAGTAATCTGTCTGCAAGCCGCAGGCGAATGGCAGCCTGAAATTACCTGTTCTATGGCTGAATGAGCTGTGGTCAGTCGAAAACAGGGATGGTGACGTCAGCTCTCCAAGATGGTGGCTGCTGGCCTCCTCTGTGATCTGACCGGTGTGGAGAACCGAATTGGACCGCTTCCTTCCCCCGTCTTGAACCCAGAATTCAGCACTGAGTACAGTGCTTGCACGGCTGGCAGAAACTGCAGCACTGTATCCCTGTGTTGCTATCTCTTCGTTTCCCAGCGCGCGCCGCAGACTCTAGCCGCGGGGCGATTTGCTGAATAAGCAGTGTTACCCTCCGTGCGACAAATCTCTCGCGTTTGAGTCCCCGCAGCCGATCCTCGTGCGATGGAAATCCTTCCTCCAGGTTCCGGAGCACCCCACTATTGCTGGAAATTCCTAACAAGATAGCCTTTAGCAGTCCTGACTCGTCATTCTCCCACACAGTGACGCAGCACACGGGGGCAATGCACTCCCCTCGCCGCCATCTTCCTTCCCCCAACCTCTAGATTTCTTCTTGGTGGAGTGCGGGTTTTCTAAATATAGTATGTCATTCACAAACAGTGACAATTTTATTTTTTTTTCCAGTTTGCATGCTTATTTCTCTTGTCTGACTGTCTGCTTTAGCTGGGACCTCCAGTGCTATATTGAATAAAAGAGGGCATCGTTTTGTTGCATATCTTAGAGAGAAAGCTTTCAGCTTCCCTCATTCAGTCTAATATGAGCTATTGGCTTATTATAAATGGTCTTTTATTATGTTGAGACATTTTCCTTCTAACCTAATTAGTTCAACATTTTTATCATGAAGGGATGTTGAATTTTGACAATGGCATTTTTTTTTTTTTATCAAGATGACCACATGGCTTTGTTTTTATTCTGTTGATCTGGTGTATCACACTTGTTGGTTTACAAATGTCAAACCATCTTTGCATCCCTGGGATCAATTACAGTTCAACATGCAACATAATCTTTTTTATGTATTGTTGGATTTGGTTTGATAGCTGTTTTTTTTGAGAATTTTTGCATTCATGTTCTCAAGGATATTGACCTCAGTTTTTCTTTGACCTTATCTGATTTTGTTTTTAGGATAATGTTGCATTCATGCATGTGTTTGAAAGAATTTCTTACTCTTCTATTTTTTTGGAAAAACTAAGAATTAGTATTAGTTCTTCATCAAATATTTGGTAGAACTCAGCTGTGAAATCATCTGGTCCTGGGCTTTTATTTGATTAGAGACTTTTATTACTAATTTGAGCTATTTCTTCATGATTTAATCATGGTAAGGAAGATGTGACCAGGAATTTGTCCATTTCTTCTAGGTTATCAAATATAATTGTTCATAATAATCTTTCATAACCCTTTGTATATCTATAGTTTCAGATGTACAGTCTCCCTTTTCATCTATGATTCTATTTATTTGAGTCTTCTCTCTCCTTTTCTTAGCCAGCTAAGTGTTTGTCTAATTTGTTTATCTTTTCAAAGACCCACTCTTTGTTTGGTCTGTCATATTTTCTTTTTAGTCTCTACTTCATTTATTTTTTAATATTTTTAATATTTCTTTATGAAATATTTTTAATATTTTTAAATATTTTTTTTTATTTTTAATATTTCTTTCCTTATCCTAGTTAGGGATTTGGTTTATTCTTGTTTTTCTAGTTCCTTGAGATGTAGTGATAGATTATTTATTTGAGATATTTCTCTTTTGCATGTAGCCATGGATTGCTATCAACATTCCTTAGTATTGTTTTTGCTATAGTACATAGATTTTGATATGTCTCCAGTTTCATTTTTTTCAAGAAAATTTTAAATTTCCTTCTTGATTTCTTCCTTTATACCTTGGTTATTCAAGTAAGCTGTTAATTCCTATGTTTTCTAATAGTTCCCAAAGTTTTTGACTTCTAGCTTTATTGCATTCTGATCAGAAAAGATACTCAATAGGATTTCATTCTTGAAAAATGTGTTTAGATGTGTATTATAGCCTATCACATGATATATATCCTGAGGAATGTTCCACGTGCCAATGAGAAGAATGTATATTCAGCAACTGTTGGGTGAAATTTTCTGTAAATGTCTGTGAGATTCATTTGGTTTATGGTGCAATTTAACTCTACTGTTTCTTTGATGATTTTTTTGTCTGGATGTTCCATCCATTGCTTAAAGTAGGGTATTGAGCTCACCATTTTTTATTATATTAGAATTGATCTCTCCCGATGAGTATATTAATATTTGCTTTGTATATTTGGTTGCTCTTACATTGAGTATATATGTGCATGTATAATATACATTTAAGATTTACATATATTTAAATATACATTGAAAATTATAATTTCTTCTTGCTGCATTACCCCTTTATCATTCATAATGATATTTCTTGTCTCCTTTTATTGTTTTTTATTTAAAACCTACTTTATCTGGCCTAATTGTGGGTGTTCAGCATCAGTAAGAATTTTTAAAGTATATTACAGTACAATGCATATGACAGTACAGTGTATATAGACATACTTTGTTCTTCTAGTTTAAAATAAAATAACACTTGCTCAAGGGAGGTTAAGATTTGAGGAGTTCTATTAAAATTAACACACCCTTTGATAATGACTACCAGAAGAAAAATGATTAAATCTTGTTTACCTTATTTCTTTGCCTTATTTAGATCTAGTCCTGGGTCTTCAGTAAGCAAATCTAACCTGATCTGCCAGCTGATGATAATTACCTTCTACTTCACCATTGGCATTGCAGATGGCTGCTGTTACCCTAGTCACCCATAATAAAAACAAAAAGGATAGCAAGAAGCCCTCCCTGATCGGTTATAAAATAAATTTATTTTTCTCTTTTTCTTCAGGGGAATAGAGACTCAATTCAAAGAGCCAACACATTTTATTTTCAAAATTAAATATTTAGAGTAAACATGTCCCTAGAAATAGGAATTGGTACTATACCCCTGAAATTAGAATTTGTTTTCTTTTTCTCAAGACAGAAGGATATGCTGAAAAATTACTTTTAGTCTTGCTCTCTTGATTAAAAAATATAATAAATTTTAAAATAAATATAATAAACTTTAAGGATATATATCTATGCTTACTACCCATCACTATCTATCTATCAGTCTATCCGTTGGTTGCTTATTTCTTTAAGGCTTCTACATACCATACAAATTCCCCAAAGTGTTTACTACTACTAGTACCCTTAAATTGTATGGCATTCCAGAGGAGCCCTCTTAACATCTAGTCAGGAACTTCAACGACAAATATTATCAAAAAGGCCACAGGCATCCAGAAATCCCTGAACAAAACCCTCCAATAAAGGGCATTTTCTTCCCAGGCATCATTAGTTAGCACTACTGTTATGCAGGGTGAAGATTGCTTGTTTACTTTGGTGATACAAATGCAACACATTCAGGGATGTTATTCAGTCATGGGCCAATTAGGTAGCTGCTGGAATCAATGGAGCCTATTGAGAGGAAGGCTCAGTGGGTCTACTGAAGCCATGCTGCTCCAGCATCTCTAGCAAGACAGCTTCCTCAGAGAAAATCCTTCTCTAATCTGCTGTGGTCTTTAAAACGGTGGTAGAGTTTCTGTGGAATTTCCCCCTGCAGTACAATTATGGAGTTTCATACTGAAAGAGTTTGATGCTATAATAACAGCAACAGCAGCCTCAGCAGTTAGATAATGGCCTGAAATTTGAGATGGGGAAATGTTTTTCTAGCAATGGGTGATAATGGATAATAAAGAGTGGTTTTAGATTATATGAGACTGCAAGGGATCAATATTCTAAAATGCTTCTTAGCATTGATGTTGTTTTTATTGACAGAATGCACATCACTGTTTGTGTCAACAGCAGCAGGAGCAACAGACTGCAGATCTGCAAAACTGATTTAAGGAAATTCAAGGGTCTCAGATCGCCCCAGAATTCATACTTCAACATGCATTAGCAGCATGTAAAAGAAACAAGTCATAAATTTTACTAAAATTTATGGGTAATCTATCATCATTGATAAATTAGAAATAGTGAATTAATTTACAGCATTCTGCAATAGATTATTTTACTCAACTTTGAATCTCAGCTTCTTTTCTTTTTTCCGGAATATTTAAGTGTTTCAGATGTGCCTAAAAGTTAGCAACTGATGAACGGCTTATGTTTTCTCTTAATAATTAGGAAATCACATTAGAAGATTAATAATATTGATAAAATACAGATTCATTAATTATAAAAATATTGGTGGATTCTTAAGAATTTTATCTGCTTACTGTATTATCTCACAATACAGTTGAATGTAATGTAGTTCTTAAATTTAATTAGAGTATTTTTCCCTGCTATTAAATCATTTATCATTTATAACTAGACTGATTGATGGGTGTCCTGAATGAGGCTGACTCTTTTTTAACACTGGCAGCCTTTATTTTAAAGTTTTTATTTCATTATAGAGAATGAGAGCAGACACTGTTCAGTGAAAATAATGGCCTTGATAAGCAGCATAATATGGAATACTACTGTTAAATATTAGAAGTCAGGTCCTTAGGCTGTTGAATAAATACAGTTTCTTTTTATGTCTTTAACTTTTGTTTCTTCTCTGCCTTTCATCTTCTACTATTTAGTTCACCTTGCCATCACCTACTGATTCTTTCTTCTGTGTGTTTTTTAATTCTTTTGAAATAAAGTGTGTATTTAAGGCACTTTAAAGGATCAGATTCCAGTCTCACAAAACCTCTTCAAGAAAATGACTATTAGAATCTTGAAGAGTCCTTTGGGGAGTCTAATAAAAAGATTCTGTCTGAACAAGTCTCTTGGGAATACATCCCTGCCTTGGTCACACAGCCAATCAGCCTTAAGGTGGCTACAATTGGAACAGTATTACAACACCAGCCCATGCTTTGCAGATATCTGAGAAAGCTTTTTCAGCATTACACTTGCTTATTATTTATCTTCTCTGTGTGGAGTTGTAATCTATGGAGAGGAGTAGTAAAATAATCAAGTGCTCTTCAGGTCTCCAGAGGGCTGAAGAGACCACAGTCAAGCCCATCCTTGGAGACTGTGTTTGACTTGCTGTTGAACCTCAGGAAACAATACTGTAGATGTAGACTCAGGCATTGTGCTCAAGATTTAAATATCAAATGCTTTGCTTATAGAATAAAAGATAACTCCTTGTTGAATGTGGCAATGAAGTTTTAAAGCAAATGTACACTTAATTCTGCATTAGGAACATAAAACTTTGGAAACAAAAGTGTTTAAACTAAACTGTTCTAGTCTCCATTTTATTTTAGGCTTAAGTGCAAAACAGATTAATTGTGAACTGCAGTAATTTACCAATATAATGAATTTATTCCAAATCTCTGAATTTACAGTTTACCCAATCTGAAAATGAAAATAATAGTAACATCTGCCTAATAAGGCTTTGGGGGATTAAGTGAATTAATGTGTTTATAACAGGCAGAACTTTGACACACAGTGATCAAAAATTATGAGCTGTAACTATTTGTTGTGTGTGCTCATAATCTTACCTACAGAGGAAATTATATGACTGGTTGATGAAAACCTCTTAATATGAATAAAGTTGTATAAAGAATGTTATTAAATCAGCTAACAAGAAAATGGGAGCAAATCACTCTTTCTTGGGCTGGAGGCAGCTTCAGAAAAGTCTTCAGGGAAGATAATGTTTAAGTAGGATTTTCATAGATGGATAGGAGCTTCTCATATAATCAAAAGCAAGATTAACCTTCAGTGGCAGCTCAAATAACAGTAAACTATGTTTATGGGGATCTGTGTGTTTTACTTACAGTTGCTGGAATAATATTTCTCAACCTCTTTGTGTCCACGTTCCACCTGAGCACCAAATGAGAAATCCGATTTGATAGGTCTAAGTCAGGACCTGGGATTTTTCACTATCTATCAGACTCCCAGGTGACATGGGCCATACATAAATAGGAAGACACTAGATTACCATATTCCCTGGAGTCTCACTATTTTCTTTAGATAACTGGTAACCTATTTTATGAGGAATGTATATCTTTAAAGTTAAAACATGAAAAAGAAAGGAATGCGGAACTGTCACTGGACACTTGAGTCTTGACACGGACTAGTTAATGGTTCCTGGTGGACTTTATTTTAAAAGTTGTTAACTTTGGTTTCATGGGTGAAATGTAGTTGTTGATAAAGCTCTCGAATTTTAGACCCAGTTTTGTGTATCTGTTCCATCTCTCTCATCTGCTTCTTGTGATGTTCTTCCTCTACCTGATTCATATAAGTGGATCTTATGGAGTCCTATTTCCAGGGTCATTTGAGCACACATCTCTTGTTACTGTGTTCAGTCGCCCTCACCGGGCTAATCTCAGGATTTTCTAGAGATCTACAAGTGATGTTGCCTAAGTTGCTTTGGATAGATTCAGGGGGGAGTTACAAAGAACAAACCCAGGAATTTAAGTTGGTAAGTTGTTCTCAGGATTTCTCCCATGTGGCTGGAGTCTATGTCCTTACCAAGACAGTATGCTTTTATCCACAGGTGCATGGTGATTATGGAAGCTGGCAAACAACAAAACTAGGAGAAGGGCAAAGAGCTATATTTAGAAAGAGCTGCTGATCTAGACAAAAATCAGCCTCTTTAAGGCTTCAGAAGTGAGAAAGATAGTCCTTATAACTTGATTAGATAAGAATTTAGAAAGGGGTTGGAATAAGAGTTTCTTAATAGCAGTTCTCTTCTATTGAGAATTGGAAAGCTTTTTTCTTTGATGCCCACATTCATGAAAGACCTCAGAGCATACCAGAACCCCATGGCAGCTTCCTTAAAAAATAACATAATCAAAGGGTAGGTAGAGCAACAGCCAGGGTCCTCTCCTGGTTCTAGGTCTCACCTTGAAAGACCGAAAGCTTGTAAGCTAAACTACATAGCTGAATATCCCTTGTATCAAGGGCCTGACTTGAGCTGATGTGAGCTCCTGGGGTCTGGTTGGGCATCAGATAGTGCCAGGATTGGCATTTGATGGTGGCATTACAGGTTTTGTTTGGAGGCAGCAGCTTCAAGGAACAAGAATGTCTTGCTTCTGGAGAAGATTTCCGGCAAGATGTGGATGTCTTGTCAGGGTTTCAGTCAAGCCAAATGATCTAAGGTCTGGTAAAATGATGTAGTTTTGATTCAAGCATAAATCAGGAATCAGGATAAATATCTAGTCATACATATTTTATATATAGCCTGGAAATCCAGGAGAAAGCCTGCAGCTTAGTGAGCATGCAAATGAATCTCG
Organism: Marmota flaviventris; assembly: GCF_047511675.1. Classification (NCBI taxonomy): domain Eukaryota; kingdom Metazoa; phylum Chordata; class Mammalia; order Rodentia; family Sciuridae; genus Marmota; species Marmota flaviventris. The sequence goes on along the minus strand of NC_092503.1, from coordinate 49,221,735 downwards.
GTTTATCCACTTTCTATTGGATGCTCTAATGAGGGCAGCAGGTAAAGCTAGATCTGAAGAAACAGAGGCCCTAAAGTGGCCACTACATAACTCTACATAACAGGCTTGCTTCGGATTGTGTGGCAGGGCTGGATTTACTGACTGAAAAGCTTCAGTGAACACATTTAGTAGGCCAAGGGCAGCTGCTAAGTAGTACTCATTTTTAGAAATGGCCCTTCATGTGTGTTCAAGGTAGGAATATATGTGCTACACAAGCATTCTCTGTTTAGTATCCTGTACCAATTATGAATTCATAATGCTGGGCCCTAGAGAAGGCACCCAGGGCAGGTGCTAGAATTAGAAAAGTGAAAATCACAGGAGATGTCTAGTTTGATGTTAGATTATATGCACATGGAGGCTCTCAATAAGGTTAAAATAACTTAATGCTTTTGAAAAGGGCAGCACCCACCATTGCAAGAAAATATTTGCAAAGAAGTTATAGTTGATTTTCATTTAATTGGCATTTATTCTGTGCCTGATAACCTGCTAACACTGTCTTAAGCTTTGATAATAAATTAGCTAAAAAGACAGGAAGACAAATAGATCAGCACTCAAATAAAAACTACAAACAGCAGACATATATGAAAAAAGTGTTCAATTTCTTTAGCAATTAGGGAAATACAAATCAAAATTATGCTGAAATTTCATCTCACTTTAGTTAGAATGACAGCCATCAAGAATACAAACAATAGGGCTGGGGTTGTGGCTCAGTGGTAGAGCGCTTGCCTAGCACATGCAAGGCCTTGGATTAGATCCTCAGCACCACACATAAATAAAATAAAGGTATTACAAAAAAAAGAATTCAAACAATAATAAATGCTGAAGGAGCCCTTTTACATTGTTGCTAAAACCATTATAGAAATCAAAAGACTAGGAGTGGAACCACCAGATGACCCAGCTATCTAACTTCTTGGTATTTATTTTAAAGAACTAAAATTAGCATAGTAGAGTGATTCATGCATACCCATGTTTATAACAACAATACACAATAGCCAAATTATGGAACCAGCCTAGGTAACTGTCAAAAGAGGAAGGATAAAGAAAATGTGGTACATATACACAATGAAGTTTTATTCAGCCACAAAGAATAAAATTATATCATTTGTAGGAAAATGAAGGGAACTTGAGACCATTATGTTAAGCAAAATAAGCCAAACTCAGAAAGTCAAGAGTCATGTTTCTCAAATGTGGAAGATAAAAGGAAAAAAAGTGTGGGGAGGAGGGTCTCATGAAAACATAAGGAAGACAGTAGAGAAAGGGGATCAGGAAGAGGAAGGAAACAAGGTAAAGAGGGAGGTACTGAAGAATGGAATTGACCAAATTATATCACTCTCATGTACAAACATGTAACAATCTATCCCACTATTATGTATAATTATAACGCTCTGATAAAAAAATTTTTAAAAATTAAAAATACAGGAATCCCATGTAGACAGACAAAACCCACATTTCTGGATGAATAAACATCGTGACTCTGAATTGTAATAAGTAGTATAAAATAAAAACACAAGCAAAAATACTGGGCTAGTAAATAATTTTTGGAGAAGATCTTACACATTGTTGTCAAGGGGGACCTGCTTGGGAGCGGACCAAAAAACAACTCCTTGGTTTTCATGGCGCTCTGGCAGGACAGTTGTCATCAGGCATATCAGGTTTGTAGTGAACCCAGATTCAGGAGAGCAGAGCTCCACTCCTGCAAAGAGGTCACAGTGCTTACAGATCAATAAAATGGAATCCAGAGTTGCCAAGAGTCCAGCCCTTCAGATAGGACCTGGATATATCAGGGGTAGGGAAAGTTTTCCTTCAGAAGTTGAGGCCTAAGGAGCTCATTCTTTCAGTCAGTGGAGACTATGTGGGGAGGGGACAGAGCAGGTGACTGTCCAGTGACAGCTCTGAGGGACTATAAGATCCAAGTCACAGGAGTCTCTAGCACCCTGTAAACTTCCCTCCCAGAATTATACAACTGAAAAATCTGAAAGGCAGTAAGATAATCGAATGTGACTTTCCACAAGTTGCCCATACCAGTCAAATTGGTATAGACACAATAAATCAAAAATTCATAAAGATGTATCTCTGAGTTCATCCAAACAGTTATGTGATTAGTAAAATTGACCCCCCCCCCCCGGAAAAAAAAAAAAAAAGAAGAAGAAACTCAAAATAGAGAAAGAAGTTAGATGTGGTGGTACACACCTGTAATCCCTCCCAGCAGCTCTGGAGACTGAGGCAGAAGGATTGAGAGTTTGAAGCCAGCCTCAGCAATAGCGAGGTGCTAAGCAACTCAGTGAGACCTTTTCTCTAAATAAAATACAAACAGGGCTGGGGATGTGGCTTAGTGGTCGAGTACCCCTGAGTTCAATCCCCAGTATCAAAAAAAAAAAAATCAACAATGCAAAGTTGGTCTTTGATAAGTATACTTAACTGAATAAACTCATAAAGATAGGTCAAATCATTCTCTCAAGTTACAGTTTTATTTTATTTTACAAATGAAAAAACAACTTAAATCTTAGAGCACAAAAAACTTCCAAAGCCTAAGAGAAATGACAGGTAGTGTAAGACTAAAATTTGATTAGAAATGTGATAAGATAGAGGTGGTTCTGAAGAACAATGGAGGAAATTTGAAAGAACTCCCTCTGAACTCCAGAAATAGAAATGCAAATCTGAAACTGTCGCTGAATGATTTAAAGAAGTTGAACAAACTTAAAGTCATCATATTGTGAAGCAGGCAATTCTGAGGTGCATTAAAGGATGAAATCACATGTGAAAGAAGAAAAGGTCATAGAAGAGAAGCAAGAGCAGAGAAATTAAAGACAAAAGAAAGTGACAGTGAGAAGGAGACCCTTGAGTCAATTCCTCCTGACCCCATCTCCAGGGGTAGGGTGAGATGCTGATCTAGGAAACAATTAGATTTTACTTTGTTTTTCTTTATTCATCGCATCCAATGACTTGATTCTCCACTGTCTCATCCAGTTTCTTCTGTTTCCTATTGTTTATTTTCTGGCCATCATGTTCAGTTATACTATTTTCCTCTTTCTGAAATGTCCATAGTAGAAGACATAGCTTAGGTTCTAAGAGTAGAATCTAGAACAGTTTCCGTACCCCTATGATAGGTTATATTCTTCAATAAACTTTAGAGTTGATTTAGTTTCATACTGGAAATCAAATGGCACCATTGTAGTTTAGCACCATTATGAAGAAGTTACAGAACTTCAAGCCCAAGTGTTCTCAGTTTTACTAAATTGGAGCTTATAATATACCACCCCTTCAAGTGTCCTTCACCAACATACCTTAGCTATTCAGACCAGGTTGAGGCCTATATAGGAGATTATCTATCTATCTATCTATCTATCTATCTATCTATCTATCTATCTATCATTTAGCTATCTTTCTATCATCTATTTCTCCTCTTAAACTCAAGAATGCTAGAATGGTCTTTACTGTACCTTGGGGAGCCTTATAGGCTTTTATTATGGGTCACCCTGCTTGACATCATATTAGCGAATCCTCTTGCCTGTAATTGTCTGAGGTTTCTGATGTAACCTACTTCTGCCTGATAAGCTTGACCTACTCCCTAGAAGTTTAATCAGATGACAGGCTCTGACCCTCAACCTATCCTTTGTTTTTGTGTGAGTCCTGTCACTGAGGGGTGTTACAAGCTGCTGTTTCCTACCATACTTTTTGAAGTTTTGTAAGGTATGGACACTCTACCCTAAATCCCACAGTTGCCTGCTGCTTTAAATTGAGAGTTACCACTGTGGGGAAACTCCAGAGATATCTACTCTCACTCACATGAAAAGTTTGTGTAGAGCTTTTAAAAGCACATAGATACTTCAGCATCCACCCAGGCAAGTTAACTAGAGGTAGTCCTAAAATGATTCTAATGCTGAAAATTGTTCTTTTTTAGTTTCTATGCTCATATAACTGAATAACATCCTCAAAGAAGTTAACTCCAGTTCACCATTTCTGTAGAAATCCAGATTCTAGCAGCTGCTCTCAGGAGATCTACCTACACTTGGGTCAGTTTGTTCAACCCTGACCTTTCCATTCAAGCTTTCCCTATGGCCATGTCATAGTGGAAGCTAAGTCAGGCTAGGCATGGGGCAAGGGCAGCAAGGAAGAGAGAAAATGCATGTTTTTTTTTTTTTTTTTGGCATGTTATTTTCTTAACAGTCTCTGGAAGAAAGAAATATAAGGTAAGCATGAACAAAACCCTTGCAGCTTTACAAAAAGTGTCAGAATCCATACCCTATATTTCTCTGTGAGATACAAACTAGGGCAAATATCACGCACCCTCAGAAAGGTATTTTTGACAAATGTATTTTTGCCAAAAATATAAAACCAGGAAGAAAGGTACAAAATTTCCTACTTAGGATCAGAGAAACTCACCTATCGATTTCCTGTTCATTCAGATTTATTGCCTTGCCTCCTGACTTCTGTTGCTTCTAGTGATGTTGCGTCCGGGCACTGGAAGTTTTGATGAGGTCAAATTTTAGAATATCCTGGAAGAGATACATTCACAAAATAAGCAAAATGATGTGGCTTCTCATATTATTCAATTGGAATAAACTGAAAATAATTCCATTTCCAGAAATAAGAATTCTGGTGTAATCATTATCTCAATAGAGGAATTAAACTTATTCTACAACTTATTAAGTCCACCAAGAAATATCTAAGAGTGATGCCAAGGGCTGCGATACTTTTAGTGAAAATGTGATTCCAAATGGCAGTCTTATGTCCCAGGAGCAGAATAGTACTTGTGTGGCCTTTCCACCTGCATTTTAATGGTTCTGGTAAAATGGCAAAACAGCTCATGTATCATATTGTGCACCAGAAATTTGAAAGAGAGCAAATACTATCCAGGTACTTTGATCAGGGTTTAATGGAATTTCTCCTGGTAAAAGGAACACGCAAGAACCTGTGACAAAGGTCTGGAAGCCACTGTGTGAAGCCAAGGGAACCACCTAATTTTACATGAGTAAAACATAATGGCTCATATTCCCATAACAAAATAAGATTAGGGGACTGAGGCTGTAGCTCAGTGGTGGAGCGCTTGGTTCGATCCTCAGCACCACATACAAATAAATAAATTAAATTAAAGTATTGTAACTGTCTACAACTAAAAACAATATTTTTTAAAAAAGGAAATAAGATTAAAAATTAGTTACTCTTTCAAATGGCATCCAGTTAGCAGGGCTTGAGGCAGAAAATGAACACTAAAAACAAAGACTCACAGACAACCTGTTGCCCTAAACCTGGAAGAAGTTCTACTCTAATTGTAAGACTTCCTGCTAATCAAGTCACCTGGGCTTCAGTGAGCAGCACTCACTCTTACTCAACAATTGGTTAGGAAATGAATGAATTTAATAAGAGAATGAATGATGAAGTGAAAAGAAAGAAACAGGCTCTCTAATCCCACCAAATTACTAATATCAATCAAGTGTCATAAATTAATTTCTACCTTTTGATCTGGCAATTCCAATTTAGGAATCTATCCTAAGGAAACAATTAAATTTCACAAATTTAGGTGAAAATGTTCATAATAGCATTACTCAATATTAAAAATTAGAATATTGGATTAAATTTAAATGTCTAATAATGTAAGAATAATTAGATAATTACATAAGTATCTGATTATGCTTCTGAAAGCTATATCATGTCATTAAAAATATACTTATTTTTTTTTGCTAAATGGAAAAAATAAATGGATAGACACATTTTCTGATAATTAAAGAAACAGCTTTTCTTTCTATCTATAAAGGACTAGAAAATATATCAGCATATTAACAATTGTTTCTGAATACTTGAATAATGGGGTTACTATAGTGGTTTGCATTTTGTACAGCAAGTTTTGCTTTACTTTTTTATTTAGAAAATAGCTGGAGATATTAATTTTAAGATGGCATTTTAAAAATCTTGAATTGTAGAAGATAAAGTGGACTCATGATATATTCAATCAAAAAATGTTGACTCTATAGCAACAAGTATGAGTCAGTAGATGATACTGAGGCATCTTCAGAGCAAGTCAGGTACAGAGAGCTTCCTATCTAGTTGCAACAATAAAAGAGCCTATTTACAGTGTCCCAAATCATAAGGCCTGATTGAAGTGCTGGGGACATACATAAGACATTGAAGTATGTGGGAGGCTATAGGCAGAATTGCTTCAAGGAAGATGAGGTGCAGGTTTTCCACAAAGAATAAAGAGTTTGAGTCAGAGCAAATGGGAGAAGTAGAAATGAACATTGAGTGCCTGAGCTAGAAAAGAGAAGGCTTAAGTGAAGTGGCAGTGGCGTGTTGGGGAAGAGTGGAAAAATAAGCCTAGACAAGTTCAGGGAAGTCAAATATCAAGCAGGGTTATAAATTGGTCACAAAACTGAAAGCACCATGTGCATTCAATATGAAATAAAGTAAGTAAGGCAACCAATTTATCATTGACATTACGCAAGTGTTAGGGGGAAATGAAAGAGCTGAACTGATAAGAATGGGGTCTACTTAGCTGATGATACGGAAACTATAAGGAGTCACTATCAAGTGGTCTTTGGTAGCAAATATTATCCACAAGATAAAAAACAAAACAAACAAACAAACAAAAAAACAGGCAGGATAAAGAAAAAGAATGTGTCTTTCAGGTTGTGAGTTAGAGGGCAGCAGTGACAAGAACAAAAAGTAGCAAGGCAAACAAAGGAAGACGTGTGCTCCTGGCTTAGGAACACAAAAATTGAAAACAGCTGAGTGATTGGACTTATTCATCCGAGTACCTACCAGGAACCACTCTGCTGCTTAAACATGGACTGAATGAAAACACTGTGTTGTGTTGTGTTGCATTTGAATACAACTTTGTGTCATGTTACCATCTGCTATGAAAACCAGACCCTAGGGCTGGAGATATAGCTCCGTTGGTAGAGTGCTTGCCTTGCACGCACAAGGACCTGGGTTCTATCCCCAGTGCGCTCGCGCGCGCGCACACACACACACACACACACACATATGTGCACACACATATACATGTGCACACACACAAAATAAAAAATAAAATCCCACAAGCTTTTACCTATAGAGAAACACTTAACTGCTGTTATCAAAAATTAATAACAACAAGATTTTCTTAATGAATAACTACAATATTTTCTTAGCAGCTCCAAAGTATTCATAGTGACAAAGTGAACAGGTCAGAATTTAAAAAGAAAGACAGAAAGCAAGACGTAAGAAATAATTATAGTAGGGATAGATAATCTGGCATTACTGAGAAAGAGAAGGGCATATTTGTGAAGACCTGAGTTAATTAAATAGTAATATAATTTGTCTGGATCCATGATGTTGCAGAGAAAACAGGACATTGTTCATATAATACACAATTGTTACAGAAAAGACAAGAAACTCAGGGCCCTGAGGTGGGAGAGGAGGTAAGTGTGATGCCACAGGAATGAGAGAGTGACTGTGAGTGACCCTCACTCCTTTGTGTCTGTCCAGCTCTTGTGCCAAAGAGTTCCAGGGGTCTTGGAAAATTGAAATCTGGATCGATGTTGCCATCTGCCCAGGCTTAGTTTTGGCAAGCTGTTAACTTATTGCCTCAGGTTGTACATTTATTCCTAGATTAAAGGATTAAAATATAAATGTAAATAATTTGACCCTGTACCATCCTCACCAATGAAGGAAATAGGCCTCCAACTTTTAATTTAATTATGCTGTCGATTGAGTACATTTATCTATGAGTTGTCATCTCAAATGTAGGAATTAGTTCTAAAGAATCTGATGAATTCAAGTCTTCTGAAAGGATCTATATTAGGAAAAATGTTAAAATCCATTGAGTAACTTATTTTTTAAAAATTCTATTAGGAGCAACTGAAACAAAGTTAATAAAACCTAGAAGGAATGATTCTGGAAGACACATTGACAAAAATATTTTTTCCTAAGTAAAAACTGAACAAATTATATAATAAGAAAATCCATTGCATACAACAGGTAAAACGAAGTGGAAGGACAAAAAAAAATTCCACTTCCTAATACTCTTGAGAAAAATGAATTAATTAAATGTTATAAGGAAAAAATCATAGGAATTATGCACAAACCTATTTTATTTCTCTTGGTTTTTCTTTCTACATAGAAAACGATATAATTGCTCCATATTCTGGAAAAAACGTGAGACTATTGTGATCACTAATAATAGTAATTGGTGAGGATAATGATGACCATTGATGTCAGGATTAACTGATGTGATGTCTACAAAGATAGGGAGTATGCCTAAAGAAATATTGTTATTGAACCCCTGGGAATAACTTGCTAATGAGTGTGTGGGTTTAACTACAAGTTTATTACCCAGTACAATTTTAGGGAGAGCCTTTCTACTAATAGTTAGCACTCATTCAAACTGATCTGAAGAACATCAATAAAGAGCTCTAACACCTCTGCAAAATGAGGCATTTATAGACTTTGAACATACATGACCTTATTAGCTAAGGCAGTAAGATGTTGCCTAGAGTGACAGGCACTAATCACAGTCCTTGTAGAACTCAAAAGAGCTTTAAAAGGGAATCTTTGCCAATCCCCTCATTTTACAAATGAGGGAGCTAAGCCTAGACAGGTTGTCACTTGCCCAAGGTCATATCATTAACTGGTAGGAGAGCCAGGACTAGAATCCCGGTCTCCAGAGAAACTTTGGTTTGACAGTTATTCTGACTTTGGTCAGCCTTCCTGGAGAGCCCCTTGCCCTACTTAACCCTATAAAAGTCTAAGAAATTGTGGGCTTTTAGGACAGAAATAACAAAAACAAGAGGCTATTGGTGAGAGGCAATCAAGAGTGAGAGAAGGATAATTTAAAAAGTGATTGCAGTTTTTCTGTCAAACTTCACAATTTACAATTAGATACTGAGGGATATATTTATGACATGCAGTTTACAGCCAGACTTCTGTAGATATTAAGAATGTAAGATGACTTCATTAAATATTTTATCATCACCAACATGACATTATGTCCTCACTGTTTATTGAGGACACAAGAATATGTATGACACTGCATTAGACACTTTACAAATCCTTGTCTCTTAACAAATATATGTGCATTGTCTTATACCATGACAATAAATATTGGCCTCTAAAATGTGTGTGTGTAAACTTACTTAAATAATATATAATTTTGGGCTGGGGATGTGGCTCAAGCGGTAGCATGCTCGCCTGGCATGCGCTGGGCGCTGTGTTTGATCCTCAGCCCCACATAAAAATAAAATAAAGATGTTGTGTCCACTGAAAAAACTAAAAAATAAATATTAAAAAATTCTCTCTCTCTCTCTCTCTCTCTTTAAAAAATATATAATTGCTAAGTAATGGAGCTAAGGTATTAATTAAGGCATTTTTGGTCCTCAAACTTGTGTCCTAATGACTATTTACATCAGCCCCAAAGTATTCTTACCAATGATCAAATATAAATATTAACAGAATAGTATAATTTGCCATACTGGATTTTATAGTTTCACGTAAATCTATTTATATTAGTCAGCAGTATAAGATATAACTCACCTTCTATGCTCCACCATGCAATACTTTAGCAAAATGTATACCAAGCATAAGGAAAATGCCATGTGATGTATGATAGGAGAGCAGTTGGAGGTAGTTATGGGTAAGGTGGGCAGAGAAGAAGCATCCCAGTGTGGAGAGTGAAATCCTCAATGGCCTCCAGCGAAGTTTGCTCCCACAAGCTACAATCTCAGATAGATAATGAACAAAAGCCTGATACTTTTTAGAAGCTGGATTTTTTTTCTGGAGTTTTAGGGAAACAAAATTTTCAGAAAAATTGTAAACCCTGCTGTTCAGGTGTTTTGCTTGACAGGAGGTTATCAGGATATCTTAAGTGTCTCATACAAGCTACCTTCCTGCATTTCAACTACAACTTTTTCAGGTATTTTATTGAATTGATGTGAGCTGCTGGTCTCATGTCACGTCTCTATCTAAGGCTTGTAGGCTTCCTTTCTAAATTGTGGCTTGGCTCCTTAGAGATTATAATTTTTCATTCAGGAGTTGTTTATTCAATATTCACTATCTGTCAGGATACGGAAGTCAATAGACAGGTTGAACATCTGGAGTTTTCAGTCTAATAGAAAAGACAGTCATGGAACAAATAAACACATAACTTCAAGCTGTGCTAGATATTCAAAGGAATATAATACAAAGAATCACCTGAGCCGGGCACAGTGGGGCACGTCTGTAATCCCAGCGGCTCAGGAGGCTGTGGGAGAATTGGGAGTTCAAAGTCAGTCTCAGCAAAAGCGAGGTGCTAAACAACTCAGTGACATCCTGTCTCTAAATAAAATACAAAATAGGGCTGGGGATGTGGCTCAGTGGTAAAGTGCCCCTAATTTCAATCCCCGGTGCCTCTACCCCGCCAAAAATATGTAACAATCAGCTGAAAGCAAGCTCTTAGGTACCATGGGTAGAAGAGAAGATACATGATTGACTTTTGTATATCTATTGCCCTTAAAGTGAAGAAAAGTGGTGGGAATGAACATATACTATAGAGAGAAAGTGAATTGGAATAGAAACAATGTTGATTCAGTCTGAAAGAAAGAAAATGTCCTGGAGATTAGACATTAAACACTCTGTATATTTTGGTCATATATATATATATGTGTGTGTATTCATATATTGTGCATATATATGTATATGTGTGTATATATATACATATATATATATATATATACATATATATATATATATATACATACAAAATAGTGAAAAATAGAATTAAAGCAAGCATGACATACAAAAAAGAAATTCTAAGATCTTTGTAACTAGTAATGATGAAGAAAAGCTGCACCGTCATGGTTTGCTGTGATGAGAACTCTAATGATCTGTCTTTTATTAATAAAGAGTTCAATTATGATGCCATTAGAAGAAGACAGCTTTTAAAAGGAAGGGGCTGGAGAAGTCATTAATATTTATACATTCAGTGCTTTTTCTCCAAACTATATGCCTGTCCCTTCAACTGGTAACAGGAAGGAAAGTCTCTTTGCTCTTCTAATACCAGAGGAAAGAAGAATGTGGATAGGTGAGAAACACCTCTCTCACTAAAACAAAGCTACATGTACCTTCAGCTGCTTCTGTATTTCCAGGACCCTTTCTCAATGGAACACACATTTAATTTATTATTCTCTAAGCCTGACCTGATTATTATTTCAACCAGAAATCCTTGGGAAATAGAGGGTATGGTTTAATCAAAAGAATGAGATCAACCCTTTAACAATACCTGTTTCTTGTCTAGAAATGAACCTCTATCGTATCAGCTACTTGTTGATTTTCCAAATGTAATATTAAAATACAGTATAGTCTCTAAATGAAGAACTTTATACAAGACAATTATACGAGAGTTTATACAAGACTATTGCAATAGAAGAGAGAGATTGGACTTGATTCTCCTGTACCAATATAAAGAAAAGTTTTTAAACTCTGGGGTGAAATGGTGGAAAAGTACAGGAGAATGTTAATGGGAGGTTGGTAAATGTAATTAGGTCAACTGTGTTTTTTAATTAGTGTGTTATAATTAAACATAATGGGATCTATTGTGCTATATTCATAAATGTACAAATGCATAGTTTGCTCCATTTTATTCCCCCACACCACATTTTCCCTCCTCTCCTCATACCCTGGTACCCTTCCTCTACTCTCCTAGTATTTCTTCTATTTTTGTGAGGTCCCTTTTCTTTCATTTTTTTCTTTTGTAACTTCCATATGAGAGAAAATATGCAACCCTTGACATTCTCATTCTGGCTGATATCACCTAATATAATATTCTCCTGTTTTTTTTTTCCATTTTCTTGCAAATAACATAATTTTATTCTTCTTTATGGCTGCATGCATATATCATATTTGCTTTATTCCTCTCTTGATGGACACCTAGGTTAGTCCCTAAACTTGGCTATTATGAGTTGTGCTGCTATAAACATGGGTATGCATGCATATTTATAGTATGCTGACTTATGTCTTTGGGTAAATACTGAGCAGTGGTATAGTGGTTCAATTCTTAGTCTTTTGAGGAATATCCATCCTAATTTCCATAGTGGTTATACTAATTTACAATCCATCAGCAGTGTATTAGTGTTCCTTTTCCTTACATGCTTGCCAACATTTATTGTTATTTATATTCTTGATGGCTGCCATTCTAACTGCAGTGAGATAAAATGTCTGTGTAATAAATTTGGATTTCCTTGATTGATAAATATGTCGAACATCTTTTCATATATTTGTTAGTTATTGTAATTCTTCTTTGTCTGTTTAGCTCATTCGCCCATTTATTGCTTTGTGTCTGGCTTTTTGCTTTTTTATGTGTAACTTTTTTGAGTTCTTTATATATTCTGGATTTTAATCCTCTATTAGGAGAGTTGCTGGCAAAGATTTTCTCTGATTCCATAGGCTTTTTATTTATGCTTTTGTTTCTTTTGCTGTGCGGAAACTTTTTAATTTGATGCCACCCATTTATTAATTCTTGCTTCTATTTTCTGGGCTTTAGAATTCTTATTGAGGAAGTCATCTCCTGGACCTATATGATGGAGTGTTGTTCGTATTTCTTCTAACAGTGCAAACTTTCTGGTCTAATTGCAAGGTCTTGGATCTACTTAGAGTTGGGTTTTGTGAAGAATGAGAGATAGGGATCACATTTCTTTTCTTTTCTTTTTTCCATGTGGATATACCATTTTTCAGTACTATTTATTTAAAAGGTTGTCTTTTTATATATGCTTTTGTCATCTTTGTCCAAGGTCAAAATAATTTATGACTTTTAGGCTGCACTACAGAAAACACTACACAGAAGAAATTAAAACTCAACTTCAATGTCTATGAAGTGGCAAATCTTATTAGAAGAATAGGGGTTTATTTAAACATTATAAAAAAATCAAAGGAAAGGAAATAATAAACACTGTCTATAATAACACTGAATGTAAATGGTCTCAACTTACCTATTAAGAAACATAGACTAACAAAGTGTATTCAAAACCAAAATCCAATTATATACTGTTTAGAAAAGACTCACCTTATAGGCAAAGACATCCAAGGTGCTAGGTGAAAGGACAAAAGAAATATTCCATGCAAATGGGATCCAAAAGAAACCAGGATTAGCTACTTCTGGCAAGGAAGACTTCATCTAAATGAATCAGGAAAAAACAAAGAGGGCCACTTTATACTGATAAAGGGAACATTCCAACATAAGGTAAAACAATGCTAAGTGTTTATGCCTCAAATTTTGGTGCACCTACTTACATAAAATAAACAATAACCAACATTAACATTTAGGCATATTTCAATAAAACAATACTAGGCCATCTGTGTTAATGATGCTCCTGAAGTTATACTCTGACATTTGCACAGAAATTGGAGATAGGGGCACTATCCTTGATTTTTACATTTCAAGTTAATGGTTTTAGGTCTATGAGAAAGGCATCACCAAGTTGTGAAGAAGCAAGAGAATAGAAAAAGATTTGCACCTCAAGGGGGCAGAGTAAGTCTTTGGAATTTCAAGTATTCCAAAGAAAGAAAAGGGATGTCAGGGGCCCATGGTCAGGAATGAACTTGTAGAAAATTTATTCAAAATGAGGAAAACATTAAGACCATTTTAGTCAGTATAGAATGATAAATTAAATAATAGAATGGACATCACAAGAAGCACTCAGGAAGACAAGTGTTTAAATGACTGTTGCTTGTTATACCAACTTGATGTTAGGTAAATCACAGCACATTTGAGCTACTATTCTTATCTTTAGTGAGGAAATGAGTATCTGCTCTACCCAATTTGTAGTGTAGTTCTAAATATCAAGTTCAATTAGATTTATCCTAAACCCTATTTTTAAGTAGCACAGCAGTGAATAAATGTAATATTGGATTGTTGAATTAATGATCAAGCCTTGGAAAACTGAAAACAGAAAGTTAACTAAAAAATCTCTAAATCTAGTCAATTTAACAAATATGCTTTTCCAAATCACTGGTAGTTCTCTTTCCTCTCTACAAAAAAATTAAAAATGTATCACTTTCTTTTAATAAATAATCATCATACATGCACCAACATCTTTAAAAAGTATCAAAAAAGAGAAAACATTCTTATATCTACATTTGAGATTTTTCTGTCTAATATAATATGTCCAGATGGAGTTTGTTTTAGGAAAACAAAAATGGTTTCATGTTAGAAAAAATACAAATTTCTATAAAACATGAAATCAATACACAGAGAAAAAACACTATACTCAAAATATTTGAAAAGGCAATTTTGTAATATATCACCACCAATTCTTAAAATTATTGGAAATACAGAAATAGAAAGACAATTACCTCAAGAATAGAAACTATTGAAGCCAATATAAAACATTATACTTAGCCTTGAAATACCAGAGGAATTTTCATTAAAATCAGAAATATGACTTGGAGGCACTGACCTCACTATTAGCATTGTTCTGGGAGCAGGAACCAATCAATCGCAACAATCGGCACTCATAGAAGTTAGCACTATGATAAAAAAGTAATACAATTCATAGCATTTTCAGATAAAATAAATATAAATTAAGGGATTTTACTTACAGAAGTATTAAAAGTTTTTTAAAGAAATATGTTGCAAATAATATACAAAGCAATATAGTTCTATATAGCCCCAAATTGTTGCAAAAATAATTTTAAAATATCATATTGCCAATGCCTTAACAATTAACTATACAAGTGAAACAGCGTGTTTGTGAAAACACTTTCAAATAAGTAATGAGGATGAAATTAAATGGCTAAAAAAAGAGACCTAATGTGTTTTTAAATAAGAAATTAAATATTGTAAAAATAGGCATTAATGCATTGATTATTTTCATATTAATTTATGGGTATGATATGATTCTAACCAGAAGGAGGAGAATAATGGACTTAACAAAGTAGTTGTAAAGTAATAAACCAGTTATCAAGAAAAGTCATAAAACAAATATGTTATTAAAATTACAAACACACATAATTGAATTTTAAAAAGATTAAACTATTTCTTTCTTCCAGTCCCACATTTTCTCCCACTGTCCAGACAAGTAGAACAGCTAGGGACATCTAAGGGTTGCCCTACTACAGAGTACAATGTGCTATCAGAGAAAATGCTTAATATGTTACTGGCACAAGGAGTCATACAGAATCGTGTTTTCAAAAATTACTATGACCAAGGCAGTCAAGGCAGGTTGATGGAATCCTAGAATTCTTCTGTGCCTGAGGGAATGCATGGCTTACTGTGAGCTCAGAATGCTGATTGAATCAGAGCAGCCTCACTATTTGGTGATGGAACAATTGCTCCAAGGTGAAAATAAAGTTAGAGTTCTTTTATACACAGCACATCAAATTATTTCACATGGATTAAATAGAAAAACATAACACAACATAACTCCAACAACCAGGTAGAAATATGGATTGAATGTGGTTTCAAAAGGGATAACTTTCTAAACATAAAAGTAGCAGAAAAAAAAAATGACACAGAAAAGTGATTGACTGGACTGAATAAAGATTGTTAAAACTTTGAAGGTCCAAAAACTAAAAGAATTAATAAGATGAGGGAAATGTGCAGAGCATATATGGTAAACATACCAGTATGATCCTTCCATGTAAAGAAGTACATTATTTAAATCTGTTTGAAAATTATAACATTAATAGAAAAATTCAGAAAAGAACATAAAGAGTGAACTAAAAATTATCTGTGAAAGCAAATATGTTTCTTAGAGTTTGGTAAGAATAAAGTAAAATTAGTTCATCTCTCACATTCGTGACAGAAGAGTCATGAAACATCCAATGCAGGAAAAACCTATAGTGAAACAGGAATTTCTCTTAGACACTGTGAGCTTTAGTATGAGAATCGATATCCTTTCTCGATGGTTAGTTTGCAAAAGTAGCTATTAAATTACTTTTATAGTAAAAAAAAATCAGCACTAGCAAAACAAAAGTGAGCTTAAACCAGCTTGTCATTGCATTTACAAAATGTTTGCTGTCATGTTAGTCCAATAACAATCATAAATGTCCCTTACATAGTGAACAAATATTATATAAATTATGCCTCTTATTTCTATAATTTAACCCTAATACTGACCATATTGCTACATTAATAGCAATAATACTGACCATATTGCTCCATAAATAGCAAAGAGGACTGTTATTTTTCAAAATTATAAAAGCAATTTTATAGCACTGGATTTTTATGAAAAATTACATGTAGTATAGTATTAATATTCTAGACCATAGGAAGAGAGGTAGTACATATTTATACTTAGTACTGGAAAGCAATGAAAATTGTGCCTTTGAATCATATATATTATTTTTCTTATTCATTCACCTTTATTTAATATTTACTGTGCATTAAGTAAAGCTTACATTCTGAAATGGTTTTATTTAAAGAGTTATAAATTAAATCATTAGAAAGCTAATCAAGGTGAGAGTTCATTTTAAACTTTGTAAGCTCTGAACCCTAGAAATTTTATTTATGGAGAAAAGCAACAAAACTTGTTTATTTCCTATGGCCTTTCCAGTGAAATTCCCTATCTGTTTGATTTTCATGTATTATTTCCCCTTATCTTTGGAGTAGAGCTTGTCCACACCATCTATTGCCTTTGTTAGTTAGTTCTTCAATCAACTTTATAATTTTATACAGCATTTACTAGCCTGTTCTAAACAGTGGCCACTCATTAAATAAATGGAATTAACTCCAGTTTCATTCAAATGTGATATCATTGCTGAACTGCTGAGTTTAATTTTAGATTTTTCTCTACTCACAGATAATGCCTGTACAGGTATTGCGTATTCAGTGCTCTGCATGCCTAAGACTCAGTGACTTTTTCTAAATATCTCGCTATGAAATTAAACTATTGAATATTTAATAATGTTTAAAAATTAATGTTCTTAGAGGGCAGGAATATATAAAAATGGGATTCATATTTTATTCCTTTAGATAATGGTAGTGAAACAATAATCATTGCATCTCTTGAGCATACAGATAGATAGTTTGCTATCGAGGGCAAAACTAAGTGACTGTCCATCAAACAGAGCTAGCTGGAGGCCTGAATGGTTGTAGAATGTCGATAACATTTGTGCATTAGTGTTTGCTTGCTGGATTTCTTAAATTAAGTAATTTACCTCATTTATTTAATGAAGCAATTAGATACTGCATAGGATCGGTTAAAATGAAAAAAAAATAAAAATATAAAGAATGAATTGTAGAGGTTAAAAACAAAAGTCTTAATGAGGGGTCATGAAATATATGGACTAAGAAAGAGCTGAGACATAATACTTCATATAATTGGGTTAAAAATAAGTACATCTTATCAGGATGGAAGAGATCTTGCCTGCTCTGCTGAAATGCAAGGGAAAAATAGAAGAAATTATTTCTTAAGCATTAGTATAAAACTGTGGTTTCTCGAATTGGGACAATCACACCACATGATGTAAATGGTAACCTGTTAAAGTATGATAAGAAAATGTTCCTGATAATTTATGTATGTCCTGAATAAGAAATAAAAATTACGCTTTTTTGATATTTGAATTGTGAGTCAGTACTGGCATCTTCACCAGTTCACTATGTCATATTTTGTATTTCATCAAGAATCCTTGAGGTATTCCCAAGGAAGAGTGAGTTGTGAACAATACCAAGAGGATGTTGATTTCAACATTGTTCAACACATTATAGTACCCACTTTTCTCATTAGGTGGTGTTACGTGTTATTTTATCCAATGTTAACTACACTAAACTTCCACAAATGAACAATTGATCAAAATTAATCCTGCAGAACAACCCTGGATTGGAAACAATATCTAAAAGTACAAGCAAACAACTCTCCTACTCATTTTCTAAAAAGAAAAAAACAGACCTGAAAATCTAAGCTTCTAGCCTTCTATTATTGGTTCATTACCAATCACATTTTAAGATAACACTAAGTAAGAACTTATCAGGTCTAATGAAAAGGCAAACTAAATTCTTTAAAATTAGAAAATTATTAGGAAACCACTTGAAATGTGTAAATTTATATATTAATAAGAAATCTCATTCAAAGAATATGTAAGACCTTAAAAAATAATCATCTCCAGCATATATTAGACCTTGGCATAATAAAAGTAGTATATGAATTTATAATGATTAAAGAAATGCATGCATTATCTTAGCCATGCAAAACTATTTGATTATTTGCATCTATTTTTGAGGTAATTATTTATAATATGTATGTTTGATCAAATATATTTGGAGACAATTCAGGAATAGTGATTTTAAGATTTTCCTGTATAAACTTGACTAGAACTTGATTTGGCAAAATGGTTGTTGCTAATGTCACATGGATATTTAGTATATGCATATTCAATGAGTAAACCTGAGCATCAAATGAAAGAGGGAAAACCTGATAGTGGTCTTCAGTTATTTCTGAATCAACCTTTGGATATTGAAAAAATAATTCATAATGCCACAGAAGCCAGTTTGGAAAGTTTAGGTGTGACATTTTATGAGAGATCCAGGACAAGAATCCCAACCGATCTGACAGCTAAGTCTGATGTCACATTTCTACACATAAAAGGTTTTCCTGCTGAAGTGGTAACTACACTCATAGAACACCATCAGGCACATAAGCACAGACTGCCTTTCTGTGTAGACTGACAACACTTTCTTCCCTCTTGTCCTGGCTAGTGCTAAGCTGGATGTTACAAGGCCTTTCATAATGGCAAGTCTAGGAGAACTTATTTCAGGGTTCCCTTTAGATAAAAGAGATGCACTTGCCTTGTCCCATGGGTTGTTTTCTTAGAGACCTCACCTAGCAGGGGGTCAAGTCCTATGAGCTTCAAATGGTTGTTTGATCCAAAAAAAGTTTGACAAAGCTAATATCAGGACCATCTCTGAGTCCACCCCACAGTCACAATTTGTGATAGCCACTGACTAAGAAAGTGACTTGAAGTTTCAGAGAGTGATGTTAAGAAGGAAAACCTGTCCTTCTGGTGGGGGCTGGTACACCTTCTCCCAAGGCAGGAGGTCATTGACTCAGGAATAACATCACTATGTAATAGGGTGCTCTCTGACATACAAAAACACTCTGAAAACAAGTTGTGGCAACATTGAAGACCCCTGGAGAAAACAGACATAGAGCTAACTTCTTCTTGGTTTTCCTCACGCAAGATAGGAGAGAATGTTCAGACACAATGTGAAACCTGCACCTGATCATGCATCAAACAAACAAAAACAATCAGAAAACATTAAAATGATATCATACCAGACTCATTTCTGAAAAGTCACTTATATATTCACACCTGAAAAGTCACTAGGGTTCATTTCAATGAATTTTGCCTCAAAGAACAAAGAGTCTACATCTGTGCGATAAATAACCGGTTAATAGATGATTTAATCCACTGTAGCCAAGTATATGCTTCACAGAGCAGAAAATGTCTACCAATAGTGAGAACCACTAAGAAGCAATCTTCCTTTTTATGGTTTTTCTGCTAATATTCATTCAAACTAAGGTGAGGTTAAAAAAATTGTATAAAGTAAATATGTTTGAAGTTTATAATTTGACAAACCTTATATGTGTGTGTGTGTGTGTGTTTATTTATTTGTTTATAGTTACCAGAGATTGAACTCAGAGGCACTTGGCCACATAGCCACATCCCCAGCCCTATTTTGTATTTTATTTAGAGACAGGGTCTCATTGAATTACTTAGCACCTTCGCCATTGCTTAGGCTGGCTTTGAACTTTTGATCATCCTTCCTCAGTCTTCTGAGCCACTGGGATTACAGGTGTGAGCCACTGCTCCCGGCTGTGTGTATATATATATATATATTTTTTTTTTCAATGAAAATATTATCACAATTAACTGGGCAAGGTGGTACACATCTGTGACCCCAGTGGCTCAGGAGGCTGAAACAGGAGACTCACAAGTTCAAAGCCAACCTCCGCAGCTCAGTGAGACCTTTCAAAATGAACAATAAAAAGAAAGGACTAAGCATGTATCTCAGTGTTAAAATGTTCCTGGTTTCAATCTCTAGCATGGCAAAAAAAATATAATAATAATAAAACAAACAAAAAAACCCAAACAAAAAACTATTATCATCCCAATCAACATGTCATCCTTTTGAAGTGAGTATAAGATCAAATAGAAACTTATGAAGGGAAATAGCTATGGATTTGATGTGTCTATGTTTTGAAGGTTGTACTACAGGGTGGCACTGCTGAGAGCTGGTGGCACCTTTAGGTGGTAGGTCTTAGTGGGAGGTCATTAGGTCATCAGGGGCATGCCTTTAGAGGGTGTTGTGGGACCATGACTTCTTCTTTTCTCCCGGGGTCATGATGTAAATGGTTTTGCTTTACTATCCACTTCTGCAATGATATGATGCCTTGCCACAGGCCCAAAGCAATGGGGTCAATTATTCATTAATTGAAATCTCCAAAATTGCAAGCCAAAATAAAATTTTTCCTCTTTATGAATTGCTTACTTCGGGTATTTTGTTATAGTGACATAAAGTTAACTAACATAGATACATTTTTAAATGAGAAGAAAATTACATAGATCATAAAACATTTTTTGAAGAACATTAACTGGCAAAAGAGAGGTGAGAGTCACAAGAGAGAATAATAGAAACAAATGATGAGGATAAGTCCAAAAAATACCAAGGTTGAAAGTGAAAAATAATGACAAAAGCCAAATAAACAAAGAAGGGGAAGGATCTGTCAATGGAGATGATCAGGTGGAGAGAATTTTATAACAGTGAGGATAGTGGAAATTGCAATGCCAAGCAATTTTGTGGGAGTAGGAGGCAAAGAGACAGTGAATTTGAATGTAGGTTTCCCTTTGTAGAAACTTGTCTCTAATGCTCCCAGGAATTATGGTAATGGGGAAAAGATGGAGGGATAGGGTCCCTGGAGAATTGAAGGTCTGATTGTTTGTTCTTTAAGAAAGTAAATAACGATGGTCAATGCTTATTCATATATATAGACTTTAAGAAAGAGCAAATAAGGAGACAATTATGATAAAATAGAATCAGGGATACATAAGAGTTTAGATGAATAAAAGAGGATCAGATCCATAAAACTAGTACAAGGATTCTTCATGGTTCAAGAAGGTCTTCCTACCAAATGATGAAGAAAAGAGATAAATTCCCATTCTGGCAATTTTGTCTTTCGTGTTTTCTTCTACCTTTTCTGTTCTAAGTCATTTGGGTAAGTTGTCATTCTCCATCCAAACTTGCCTTTCCTTCAAATATTCTACCACAGTAAATTGACGACTATCAGATCAGCTCAAAATCTGGAAATCATCCTCCATCTGTGCTTTTTCCCTTCCATATGCAATCCACCAATAATCCTTCAGTGTCACCTTCAAAGAAGGTCTTGAATTTAATTAGTCCTTACTCTCCCAGTACCACAGACCCAATTCAGGCTAACAATATTGATTCTGTGTACTCCCACTAAGGTATCTCAACGGATAGGGTAACTGGATGCTTAAGTTCCCTTCTTTATTAATTACCCAGTCTCTGGTATGCTTTTGTAGCAGGACCAAGTGGACTAGGACACTGCGTGAGAGTATCAATTGATGCACTCACTTTGGGAAGTAGTTTGCCACTCTATACAGCCAAACACATTCAGGCTATATGATTTAACAATGACAATTACTGCAATAATTTTACCCTTATGTATATATGAATGAGAAATTCATAGCTATCTTCACCAAAAACCATGTACTACAACTTTTATAAGATCACAATTTTTTAATATACCAAACGAGAGACATACCAAATTTATATCAGTAGTATAATGGATGAATATAGTAGGGTATAGCCATACAATGGAATACTATGCAGCCCTGAGAATGATGAAACTACACTGAACAATATTGATAAAAATCTCATGAATAGAAGGTTGAACACAAATAAGTCATAGACATCAGGGTAGGCACTATATGACATATATATGTCATGATATATATGTCAAAATATATATGTCACAACATATATATACACGTGTGTGTGTGTGTGTGTGTGTGTGTATAGGAGGAAAAGAAAAAAAGATAATGCAAAATGTCTCACACTTTTTGAAGTCAAGTGAATGGCTGGCTAGGAAGCACAGCAGGGCTTCTTGGTTTCCTACTGGAGTGTTGTGTTGATTTACATGGGCATAATAGGTTTTGAAAACCCATCAAGCTATAAACTGAGGCACAGTGTTTGTTATGGCATGTTATACCTGAATTAGGTTTTTTTTTTTTTTTTTTTTTAAACTTGTCTGGTATCATCAGGATACAGGGATTTCAAGAATACCTGTAGTAGCTTATAAATATTTACAACAGAGCTGAGGAAGTTGCAGACTTGGAGTTTATTGTGGCCCAATGAACACAGATATGTGATTGTCCCCTCAGAGGTCATTCCAGGAGCTCTGGTGTAAGAGTAGAGGAAATGGAATGGATAGTACAGATCCAGGTTGAAGGTTTTCTTCAGGGTAAGAGTAAGAGTGGCAGAAAGTTTAAAGGAGCAAGGAAATTGATGCTGTCGAGAAGAGATACATTCAGACTGGTGGGTCTATAGAAAGGAGAATGTAGTTCATTCAGAGATTGAGGAAAGGTGGGGAGATATGGACCTGTAAGTTTCATGGACTTGAATTGCATTCACAGGAGTAAATGAGTAAGAAATTGGAAGAAGAGTTGATATTACAAATGTCTACAGCCGACAGCTTCAGAAATGGAGTGCTTCTAGGAGATTTACAAGGTCCAATATGGAGTGATGGGTTTGAGGGGCTGAGGTAAGGTGAATGTGAACATCCTCAGAGTTGCAAGTCTCTAGAACGCATGAAGCAATTGGACGGATCTGTTGCACAGGTGTTGAACTAACCAAAAATATGGGAAAAAATTTGAATGAAGGGAAAAGCCTTGAAGAAAATAGTGCTGAATTCTGATAAATGTGGAGAAATGACGTGGAGGCTCATGTGTGATTCTGGACCATGGAGTCAAGTGGCATAGTATAAAAGGAGGCAGGATGTCTACAGCAGGGGGTGGTAAGAGTAACCTTCTAGATGTGGGGATGGGTTGGGGCTGTAAATTCCTCTTCCTATGATAGACTGTCCCCATTTCAGACAGCGGGAAGTTAGTGGAAGAGAATGCCTGAAGAGATTTGAGTAACTGAATAAAGGGCTTTTTGTTTTGTTCTAACTTTGTTTGCCATGAAACCGGGATTTTGGAAGCAGTGGGAAAAGTCTCCGGAGGATGATGTCCATGAAAGTCAAGTACAGAAAGCGAAGCACAAAGGCATATGGTATTGAGAGTGCGCGGTAGACTCTGGGTTCTGATTAAGGGTAGGAAGGATGTTAAGCAGGGTGACATTGCTGTGTCTCAGAGTTCCATGTGTCTTTACTGTTTATCTGTTCCAGCACTGATAACGCAGCCTAGTTCTAGGGGAGTCAGATAACCCACGATGCAGGTAAATGGGCTTCCTTCAGGTTTCTGACAGCATGTTACTGAAAACTGGTTAGGATGTCCCTAGAGGAATTCTAGGCTAACTTTACAGGAGGAAAATAATTCAGTTCCCAAGTTATATGTCTTCTTTGTAAATTGCAGCAGTGTGAGGTGGATGGAAAAATTGGACTCCTTCAGAAGCCAGAGGACACTAAACTAGTTTGGGGAGTAATGATCCATGGTGTTGATTCCTGATTCCCTGTTGAGATGGTAGTTGGTATCCAATAAGGTAGCCTTTCTTATGACTGTAACAAAATGCAAGCAGGGAGTGTCCCCCGAGGAGGGCTAAAGGAAGATCTCAGAAAGAGAAACAATCTGTTTCTGAGAGCAGGCTGTGTAGTAATGAAGGGAAAGCAAATGAGGATGGGGTCAGGCTGGCTCTATGATGACAGATCCTGCTTCTCCCAGGGGACTGGTTTGCTTTTTTTCTAGGGCTAGTGGAATCTCCCCTGGTAACATTCATGTGTTGTTGCCCACTGTGTTCTTCAAAGGGCTTGACCAACCACTTGGGAGTGAAAAGGGTGACCTAGTCTCTGGGGCACAGTCACTGTCTTCCCTGCAGTTTAAGAATGCTCTTAGCCTTGTGAGTTCCTGTGATGCCCTCAGAGTGGTTGAAAGGGCTGAATTTCCTAAATAACCAGGTCATTGCTCTTCCATTAGAGCATGCTATAGCCCCATAGCAAGACATTTGACCAGATCTGGACTTCCTTTAGCAAATGCCTTCTGGAAATGAAGCCAGAATTAGACAGGCAGTAGGTATAGATAGGTAAATCAGGTCAGATAAGATGAAGGAGGCCAATTAGAGTGAGTCCAGGAAGTTGGAGAGGGATTGAAACGCTAATTCCTTCAGAGCCCTTCCTCCACCCTAATCAAGCTAACCTGCCCCAGCTCTAACCTGTTGCTAACAGAACCTGTCTCAGGGATTGTCCCTCCTACAGAGAGTTGTTAATTATGCCCCCTCCCTGCGCAGATCACTCCACCTTGACCCCTCCTGCCCATCAGCTTTTCGCCTTTTGGCTATCCCACTGAGCATCTCCTGGACCTAGTCATGTATCAGGAAGGAAAGAGAGAAGGGGAAGAGAGCAGGAGAACAAAGAAAGCCTAGGACATATAAAAAGGCAGAGCACCCCCTCTTCCTAGAATACCAGGATATCAGCTATGGTCCCCTTCTCCCTCCCAGGAGAAGTCTTTGTTACCCTTTTTAAGTAAACACTGCTTTATATGCTTCCCTTGGTATGCTTCTTCTCTAATGTTATACTTCAAAATGGGAGGGAGCAGAACTCATCGGTAACTGGCACTATCAGAACCATGCACCCAAAATAATAAGGGAAAAAAGAGGTGAATTAAAGCTCCAAAGCAAGGTTTTAGAGTACCTTACAAAGACAGAAAACCAATAACCATATTCCTGCAACTAATAACTCTTGGGATACTTATAAATGTTTATAAGGCTCAGGAAAAACGTTTTCTAGAAAGTAAAACATGAAAGTGGTGTGTGTGTGTGTGAGTGTGTGTGTGTGTGCACACGTGTGCATGTGTGTGCATGCACACACCTGTGCAAAAAAATTGCTAACAAAAATGCAGAGTGTACAATGAAAACTATAAGCAGTATTTTTGAAAAATTTCTTATTTTCTAAACAAATTAGTGTAAGGATTTCAAATATCAGGTATGCACAATGGCAGATAAAAGGTATCAGAAATTAGATATTTGTGTTTCTTTAAAAAAAAAAAGAAAAACAGAAAAGCATAAAAGAGTTCAGGTCTGAAAGAGAGAAAAATCAGTTTTCTCTTGAGAAAAGCTGCATCTTTAAAGTCCACAAAAGTGACTTGCATGAAAAACAAATATATTCTAAAGCACTCCAGAAAATGCCTCCTCCTTCCTAGCTCTCCCTTGGTCTCTAGTCTGTATTCTGTCTCTTTTTCTGCTTGGTAGGACTGAATTTGAATCAGTAAATAAAAATATAAGGATGTAAACGCACTTCATCAATTTGAAGTATTTAATGAGATGTTCCAGGGTGCTATATCATGCTGTGGATGTTGGTTCAACTCCTACTCTGTTTCTAACAACCTAATTTATATTGTGGCAACAATTTTATTTTCAAGGTAGCTATGATGACCTTTTCAAACCCCAACATTAATTATCTCATGTCCTCAATTTTCAAAATGGGTTTATATGTTTCAGTTTTTAAAGTAATTATATTGTATCTGATCTGTGATATCTAGGAATATTTTATTTTTTTGGCCATAAATACCATATAATTGTTTCTTTATCTGTGCATCTTTTAACATCTACTGTGTATCCATCTTTCTAGTGGCTAAAGACTAAATGTGACATTGTGTTTTGTATGTGCAAGAAGTTCAGCTATGATTAAGTGGCAAGAACTAGAAAATGCTCCCTTGGAAAAACACTAACAAAGCGTTATTTGCCTTTTCAGTGTAGAAAATAAATGCTGCATTTTATTCCTTTCCATCATCACCCTTAGAATTGCATCTTTTTACAGTAGCACCAAGAATAATGCAAGGTCATTTCTAAAGTGTTTGCTTTCCTTGGCTTTGTCCACCTTTCCTCTTATGTGTCTGAATTGTGACCCAAATGTCTCCAACGTGGCCAGAAACTCTCCTTTAATTACTCAGGTGGACAATAAAAAGAGGATAAATGCGTACAAGTTTGTGGTTTCCATAAATGCATTCATTGCGGTAATTTTCATTATTCATACCATCTGAAAGCTAGGGACTTTGTAAAATTTGTTTTCTAAGTTGGAAGCAGAAGGGAAACGTAGCAAAGTTCCTTTTAAACAGAAACTGGTGCAACTCTCTATCCTTACCACTATCTTAAAGACTAGATTTAGTAATTGTATCTTTCACTCTCTAGGACTTGGTTTTCCTTGCTTTGATACATAGATAAAGGATCTTTCCATTATAGAAACACAGGCTCAGAGTTCATATTCCACCATTTCAGTAGGCTCTTTGAATACCCTACTTAAGGGCAAACCTGGGTCTAGGTAACAGGACATCTTAATTGAACAGTATAATCTGTTTTTGAAAAAAAAATTCATTCCTTCATTTACATTTTAATTACAGGGGGTAGAAAATGTCAAGTTTTAATTGGCTCAAGAGAACTATGTACAAGAGAGCCTCACGCTAAATGGAACAGAGGGTTTTGCAGGGACCAGCTGGCTCTCTGTTAAGAT
The DNA here is from genome assembly GCF_047511675.1 of Marmota flaviventris. Lineage (NCBI taxonomy): Eukaryota > Metazoa > Chordata > Mammalia > Rodentia > Sciuridae > Marmota > Marmota flaviventris. Next base: position 49,195,072 of record NC_092503.1, on the reverse strand, counting down.
TAGGGCTACCATAAATGGAAAAGATTTAACCCCCTTCCAGACTCTCCAATATCTTAAAATCAATACAGAAAAGCTTCATAGTTGCCAGATCTTACAAAAGAATGCCACGGATGATTTCTCTGGAGTATTCTGAATATGCTGCAGTTACTAGTAATTGTCTCTTTGCAGTTATAGTACCTACCAGCCCATAAGCAGCTAATGTTGATGGGGTAAATCCAGCAGCATTATTGAAAATCTGTGCTGAATATGGTTGAATGAAATGTCTCTAAAATCACCTAAATCCTTATGATGCCAAGGAGTTCCCAAATCTTCTTAAGTATTTGTTATGGAAACAATATTTTTAAGCCCCAAACATTCTGAAGGTCTTTATATTTCAGATGTAAATGTTCAACTCACATCTCTCCCTTGCTCTCAGTTTTCCTTCTATTTCCCCTTTATATGCATTATTCTTAATAGCCAGTAGCTTTTTTGAAACTTACTGGAGTGAATCCATCTTTTCACTGGGCTCTGACAGATAGGGAGGCTTAAAAAATGCAAAGTCTTCACGATAAGACATCTGAGGAAAATATATTGTAGATTTTTTTTTTCTCCTGAATGCCTCCTCCAGTATGAAGAGCTCAGAGTAAAACATTTCAGCCACGCATTGGGAGCATACATTTATTCAGCAGAAGACAGCTCCCCTCCCCTTTGCTCTGAGAGGATTTCACTGAAGCCTTCTTAGGTTGGGAGCCAAGATGACATTCTGACACAAATATTCTGATTTAGTATTTGACTCAGAATTTAGCTTGTATGCTGTCATCATTAACCATTTGAAGTATTTACGTGATGTCAAATTAGAAAAGTTCATTTATTTTTAATGATCTTTAAAAACACGGCCATTTATTTTTAATGCTCAACCTTACGTGGGAAGACTAGATTCAAGTTAGTGCCACTTCCCTTAATCCAATTCCTTTTCGACCTGTATCTCTTTTATGTCAGAAGCACTCAGTGATTTCAAAAGGAACTGCTTACATTGTAGTAATATTCAGTGAAATGGCAAACAATGGTTCAGTGCCAAGATGGAGGGTTTTTTTTTAATCAAGTCCTGTCTTTGCCTTTTCTCCCCACATTCCTGGCTTTCAGTCCATCTTAAAAAAACTACCTTATGATAAGCATGAAATTCTTGCCAATCACCGTGCTTTTTCATGGTTACTCTTATAATAACACACAAAAAATGTTTAAGGACTCTAATAATGAGAGATTTTTGAAATAAAGCTATTACTGGGACTGTATCTCCAAATCAGTGGACAACATTGTTCTTCTTGTTATTCTCAGAAACAAGTTCAGTGACAAATCATAGCCCCACTCCCTTCAAAAAGGTTGGTGTCAAGATGTCAGTCTTCAAATGCATTCAGAAAAAAAAAAAAAAAAAAAAAAAAAGGCCCCATTATAAATTCAATATCTACACTTGGTCCACAGTTTGAGCTTAGCAAGACCACCAGGGGGCGCAAGTTACTGGTCAAAGGAAGTGATGTACAGTTTCAGACTTTTAATAGAAAACCTGGCTTTAAAGAGCAAAATGACACCACAGTTCACAGAATGAAAACAAAACAACAACAACAAAAAATACATGAACTCTTAATTGTCTAAATCATATCTTGTTCAGTCAAATTGCTTCACTTTACTTTCTGGAGAAAGTGGCTATGTTGATACCTCATAGTTATCTTTCCTTGGTAATTTTTTTTTTTTCTAATGAAGTATTCTGTATTCTGTGACTCTTTTGATCTACATACTGAACACACTTTGGAAAATGCAAATGACTCTACAAATTTAATGAAATAACATATGCCAGGTCTGTATAGTTATGGATAGGAAAACAATCTGGCAGTAGAGAAAGCTTCTTTGCTTGACAGGCATGTATGCAGTGTATTCTAATGGAGGTCCGTTTTCTGAATACTCACTATGTAAATAATGTGGGAGATATGCAAAAACAGGAAACATGGTCCTCCAGATTTAGGAATAGTAACTTGCATAAAGTTATCAAATAAGGTGACTTCTAAGAAACCTCTGAGAAACCCTTCAAACCTATGACTGAGAGTATTCAAGAAGACTCACATGGAACAAGGAAGATTATTCATAAAAACTTTAGTATTTAAAAAATATTCATAGGTCATTAGCTACTAACTTCTATAAAAAAAATTCCCAGTGAACAGTTTCCTTACCATTATAAATATTTCATTCAGCTACCAAACAGAAGCAAATCCATATTTTGTTTAACATGAGTTATATATTGATTGCATGCTGGGTGCATAATTCTAAACAAAACTAATAAGACCCTGGTATTCCAAGTATAAAGAGAAAAGAAAACATTCAATACATAATTGCTCCCATGTAGAATGATATAAAGTATTCTGAGAAAGCATTGTGTATGGGGAAGTATGATACATTCTCAATTTGGTGAAGAGCCTAAGAAAAGCTTCTCAGAGAAATGGTGTATGGTAGACACTAAAACTATCCAAGTGAGTCACGGGAAGGGAGACTTCAAGGAAGGAAGAATAATCCAGTCAGAAGTAACACCAGCTCTGGGAACTGTTCAGAGAAGACCTTGACATAATTGAAGAAATGACAGATGCTTGATGAGTCTGGAACTAAGTGAACAAAGATGCAGGTGAGGTAAGCTGAAGGAGGGAGAAGTTTGGAAATAGGTGAGTCTGAGAAGGCTGTGCAGGCCCTGTAGAGAATTTTGGATATCAATCAAAACACTGTGGGATCTGGAAGTGTTTGGGGCTGAAAAGAGATATGATCCAGATGATTTTATTTAATTATTTATTTTTTTCTAATTTGTTATACATGATAGCAGAATGCATTTTGGTTCATGTAACACATATAGAGCACAATTGTTGTACACAAAGTAGAGTCACACTATTCATGTCTTCATATATGTACTTAGGGTAATGATGTCTATCTCATTCCACCATCTTTCCTACCTCCAAGTCCGCTCCCTTCCCTCCCTCCCCTTTGTCCCATCCAAAGTTCCTTCATTCCTCCCATACTTCCCACCTCCCATCACCACTATGGATCAGCATCCTCATATCAGAGAAAACATTTGGCATTTGTTTTTATGGGGATTAGCTTACTTCACTTATCATAATATTCTCCAACTCCATCCATTTACCTGTAAATGCCTTGATTTATTCTCTTTTAATGGTGAGTAATATTCCATTGTGTATATATACCACAGTTTCTTCTAGATGATGTTTTGAGAAGGTCACATTGGCATACGTGTGGAAAGCAGAAGAGTGGAAATAAAGAGCACAGCACTTAGAAGACGTTGTGACAGTCCCGGTTAAATTCGAGGATGGATGGGTTTATGCTAGTGACACTGAAAATGAAGAGAATCACAATAGTATGTGTAATTTAAGGAATCTATCTATGTATCTATTATCTATCCATAAAAGTCAAGAGAACTTGGAGATCAAAGCACAGAATGAGGGAGAGGGACATTACAGAGTAGAAGAATGCCCTTTGTTTCTCAATGCTGCAAAACTAAAATAAAGCTTTACACAAGACTAGTAATTTATGTTCTCAAATGTGTGAATGTTTAAAAGCTTGGAATACTTTTGAGCCTTTGACATTAAAATCCACATGCCAAATTATTCATCTAGTCCATTCTCTATTCTTATGTACATACATGTTCATGTAAGTAACAATATAAATTGTACAGGACATATGGAAGTCATTAGCTACCAGTTGGCAATTGAAAGCATGAAAATTCACAAGACAATGAAGTGCAGAGTGAGAAGAGAAGAGGGTCCAATATCAAATGTTTAGAAACCTAACAATTCGATATTTGGAATAAATGTGAAGCTTGCCACACAGGTTGAAAGGAGGTGACATCAAGAAAACAGGAAACCTAGAACTAGGTTTATATTATAGACAAGAGAAAAATTTATTTAGATCCTAGATTTTTGTTACATGTCTTGGAATGCTTTGTTTTTAATGAGATAACCACACTCAAGGAAGTGACTATAATTAGAATAACTCTTTGAAATCAAGGTTATTGTTCATTGTATTTTCTCAGAGAAATACAAATTTTATTACTGTTCTTTATGGATCTATTTTGAAAATGCAGAACATAAAAATACTAAAGCCAATATTCTAAGACATGTCATCTTGCTAGTTTGAAAATAAAGTGAATTAAGTCAATGCCCCCTAGGCTTTCATACATCCTTAAAGAGCAATATTTGAGAATCATTGGCTTTGAGTTAGATGCTACTTCCCTAGTAAATACTAGAAAGACAAAGTTCCACCAGTCCTTTTTTTTATCATTGCCTTTATAGCCATAGATATTTCTTCCCATTGTTTTTATCATATTTCTGTTCTCACTATGCTTGCTAGTTTTTGGCAGATTCTTAAATGCTGCTCATTTTAATGATATCAGCTCTTTTTAATTTGAGTAACTCCCCCAACATTCCACAAACTGCTTCTGTGAAGTATGTTAGAGAAAGTCTTGTATAAGATAGATTTGAAGGCATTTGAATGACTTTCCTTGTTCTACACCAGAACACTGCTTACTGCAGATAATGTGTTGTCTCTGCTCAGAGGTGCCACATTCTCTCATATTAGGTTGCTATCTAGGTCTGCATAATCTCAAATTCACATTGTTTTTCCTCCCTTTTATTTGGCTATCTTAAAGCCTGTATTTCAGTCCACAAATAGCTATCCCAAAGTTTATCCAGTAGCTCAGGGATGCCTGGTGTTTAACCCTAAGATATGAAGTTCTTAAGAGAGATGTGCAGATCATTCTATCACTATATCTTAGAATAAGCTCTACATATGGTCAGTAGATCAAAACTTTCTTTTAACATGTGGTATTTACTGTTAGTATCCTTGAAGCTTCATCTAGGTGAATTGCAGCTGCAAGTAAAAGCAAGTTAACTTGAAAACTTTTTCAAACTAACTTTTCCTTTAAATCGATCATGAATATGTCAAATCCTTGATCCAATCAGTAAGTAAAACTGTTCATGAATATTTAATTTAGATTTGATATCATTTTGGTAAGTCAGATAGACATACTGACTTTGGATTTTTGCATTTTAAAGTAGTTTTGTTTTTACTACAGATAAGAGACATAAATGAAAAGTTATGATAGAAACCTATTTCCTTGTTAGTTTGGAGCAATATTTTTAAAGTAATTTTCCTTTCCTTTTAAATGTGAAATTATTTAAGATTTTATTTTTTCTGCAAGACAAACAAATATGCAAAGCTATGTGACGTTCTTATCTTAACCAGGAGGATTTCAAATAACTCTAAATCTTTTGTCCTGATAGATAGGAGAGACACTAAAATTGAATTCATAGCAAATACAAAGACTGTAAGATATATGTGTCATTTAATATGAAGTAAAGTTCTGTAAAACTATTTGGATTGACCTTTCTTTCCTAACAAAGTAGATTGAAAGATACTTCTATCACCTTGAAAATATTTTAATAAAATAAACACCCCCTTCTAACAGACCTAGACTGCAATTAAAATGTCAAATATAGCAACTTGTTTTCTTGAAAAACTCTCTATTAAATCTTGTTTATTGATGATTTTATTGCTATAACAATGATTCTTGGTCTTAGGATCCAATGTGCCTTCTTATTAACCAATATCTCTGAAAGAAACAGATGGTAAAGACATTTAACTGGTAATCCAGACTAGGCTTTCTAACTGAGTGGCAAGGAAATTTTTATGAATTTATGCATAACATGGTAAGTTATTTTACATTCCCAAAAAAGCTCTGCACAATTACGATATGCTTAGAGAAACTGGCCAATGTACTTGGAACTAATAGTCGATATGTTGAAGTGACATCATAACCTGTTGTATTAGTCAGGGTTCTCCTGGGAAGCAGAATGGATGGGGTGCATATGTGTGTGTGTGTGTGTGTGTGTGTGTGTGTGTGTGTGTGTGTGTGTGTGTATGTATGTATATGTGGGTGGAGAGAGAGAGATCTTTGAATGAGTTGACATATGCAGTTATGGAGGCTGACATGTCCAAAAGATGCAGGACAGACTAGTAAGCTGGAGATCCAGGGAGGCATTGAAGTTCAAGTCTGAAGAGGGTCTGTTGGCAGAGGTCAGTCTCTGACAATGGCTTGGATGAAGTCCACTAACATAATGGAGAACAGTCTGCTTTGGTCCACTTATTCAAATGTTAATCCTATCAAAAAACAGCTTCAGTGGCCTGGCCAATTGGACACATGACATTATCCCTCACAGATAGTCCTAGCTTTTAAGACATGAGTAAAATCTTTAGTGGAAAATGCACTTTTTGATTAAATCAATCACTGATCAGTGTACTTCTCCTCCTATCATTGTTTTGTGCCCAGAAAATTCAGATTTATTCTGTAAAAGGCTTAGGAATCCTCCTGAGAGAGATTTACTTAACTACATAGCAACTTTACTTGGTTTGGAATTAATTCAGACAGCCAGTAGGTCAAACCCCAAATATTTCTACTTCGGACATTAAAGTTAATATCAGTTGAAAAGGCTTTTCTGCTGGATGAGCTGGCGGTCTGCTTCTGCTGCCGCTGGTGTTACAAGTGCGAATCCAAAAAACAACATTGAGAAGTGTTGTGAGAAATGCCCTGGGTTTAGATCCAATTTACTGATACCTTATATGTAATCTGTTCTACGGTACATTTTCAAAGCCTAGGAGCCCTCTGGCCTGGTTATCACTGAATTCAAAGAGAAAGTAACCAGTGTAGACAAGCTCTCTTATGCATAAAAAGAATAGAAAACTGAAGGAGATGCTGTATTTTAATATATATGTGCCATTTAATATGAATATGATTCATTGATATAATATTTAATATATATGTGCCATTTAATATTTATATGATGTATATATTACACTGAAAGGTGTATTCTAATTCTTTTGTTACTAATTTCTGTAAGAAATTATTTTTAAACTTCACTTATTTCTAAAATGTTTAAAATTCCCTTTGTAAAATAGAGTATATAAATTATAAATATACTGAAAATTTGAAAATAAGTATTAATTATTATGTGACTAAAGTTCCTTCTGATCTTTTCTGTACATAGTTTTTGCTATGATGAACTAAAGCTGCTTCAACAGTATAACTGATAATTTTGCATGGTGCTTTTTAAAACTTATTTTCATATAAGTTTTTTTATACGGTGTCTCAAATATACTAAAGACATTTGTTGAAAACATGAATAAATTAATGAAAATAGCTAATGACAACTCACATTGAAATTTTCCATAAGCATTTGAAGATATGGGTTATGTATTTTGTAACCATTTTTTTATTATCTGGTATTTAGTTTGTTTCTAGCATTATCTTATATAAATAATAATATTATCTTCAAATATAAAGTGTATTCTGCTTTCAAGATTACTGTCTCAGGTATATTTGTAGAACTGATAATATCTGGTGAAATATCTGGGAAAAACATTTCAATATAAGGTCATTACAGAGAGAAATGATAAATTCCTTGTATTGTAAAATTTTAAGCTTTCAGACCAAAACAGTATCTATTATTGCACAAAATGAGTAGTGATTGATATAAGAAAAGTTATATTTGCAGGAGCAAAAAGTAATAGAAAATATAAATTCATTTTATATTCCTTCTTTCTGATAATTCTCAGGAACCCCTTATAGCCATGATCTTTCTCTGTATTAACCTTCAGGAGTTTGGAAGCCCAACTATACAAAGAAATAGAATTTTCTAAAGCATTCAAAACCAAGTACTTTACTATTGATTCAACTATTGTTTTGGATTACTGAAACCATAGCATCGTCTTTTTTTTTTTTTCATAAGCACATAAACTCAAGAGTTGATTGTATTGAAAAGACAAGAAAGATGAACAAGGAAGTATAGTAAATACAAATTAAATAATATTGATTGGCTTCCATTAAAATTATAAATAATTTTATTTTATTGCACCCAAAGTTCACAATACAGATAACAGTGTTTTGGACATCTATATTACTCATTCTTTATTTATATTCATTACAGGATGTTAGTGAGGGCAAAACTAAATGTTAATATAGCTAAGGATACATTTTTCATACTCCAGAGATATACATAATAATAGAAAAGAGTTATCTTAGGAGTCTATGTTATGCAACACATGGAAATTATAAATTGAAAGCATAAATAACTTGATCTAGGATTGGAGAAACAATTTAAGATCAGGCACTAAAAATAAATTTGTCAAGAGAAGATGCAAATAAATCAAACAACTTTTGTCACTTATTTGTAGTATGAAGAATTAGTAATAGTCTGCGTCTTCACTCAGTTCACATGGGGTACACTTCTACCCATAAGCTTCAGGAATTTATTCAACTTTTTTTTCTTTTAAATATTTTTCTTTATTTCCTGAGACTCTTAACTGCATGAGAATGGCTATTTTCCTGTTATCTAAGAAATCCTCATATTTTATGACTAAACTTGGTCTAGAAACTAAAAGTCAATGAACGTGTAACAATCAAGCACAGGGAAACTGTAAAAGTTTCAGGAACCAAATGAAGATTTCAGTTACTATTTCTAGACTAAAGTGTTTGTCATTATGAGATAATGCCATCAACTGACTTTCTCACTTTTAAGAACAAAAGATGAATGTACAATAGGGACAAATGTTTAATATTTAAAAATTGAAAAGATACTGAAAGGCATTCAGAAACCGCCCTTAAAATTGGCTATTTGTAGGAATCAGAAGCATCAGAGGGAAGCTGTGGCCCATGGACCAGGAGTGTCAGCTTCATCTGAGAGGTTGTGAGAACTGTGAATTTGAAGGCCTCACTCTAGACCAAACGAACTGCATTTTAACAAGATGCCTTGGTGATTCCCATGCATGTTAAAGTTCAAGACAAGTGTTATGATTTCATTTGTATGAAATTTCAAGAAAAGGCAAATTGATAGAGACAGATAGTAGATTAATGATTGCTTGGAGCAAGGGTTGGTACAGGGATTAATAGTAAAAAAAGACATGAGAATGCTTATTGGAATGATGGAAATGCTCTAAAACTGATTTATGGTGATGGTTGTGACAGGTTGGTAAAATTTCTAAAAATCATTGAATTGTACACTTGAAATAGACGAAATATGAGATGTCAAACATGCCTCAATAAGGTAGGAGAAAAAAAGAAAAATATATTTGGAAAAATTCAGATTCCTGTGTCCTATCCTAAATTTCCATCTGAGTCTGTCCAATTTGTTTGTGAACCTCAAGCTGAAGAATATATATATATATATATATATATATATATATATATATATATATATATATATACACACACACACACACACACACACACACAGTAATGACTAAATCCTGAGTCTCTCCAGGATCATCACTTCAAGCTCACCACTTTTACTTTCCCTTCTTCTTCACATGTCTGGAAGAATTCCAGTGTCAGAACCCATAGCTCTACACTTTGTTTAACTTCTGGGTATTTCCCCTGGGGTGCAGGCATTCTTTCATTATATCCAGAATGATAGTGGGTTTTTTTTCCCCAGTATTGCAGTGTTCCAGTTATAATTTTATACTTACCTCCATCCACATGTGCAAGTATTTTTTTAGTATAACTCATAGAACTGAAAATTGAATATAACTGCATTCATATTTAAAATTAAAACAAACATTGTTGAAATGAACTCCAGAATGGCTGAACCAATGTAACCAATAAAGGACAGGCATTTTGGAAATATTTTGAATTTGGTTCCAGACCCCTACAATAAAGCTGGTACCACAATAAAGCAAGATTTTTTTTGATGCAAAAAGTTATGTTTACACTATACTATTAAGTGTCTATTAAGTGTGCAGTAGCATTGTCTAAAAATGATGTATGCATTTTAAAGATACTTTATTGCTAAAAAATGCCAATGGTTATTTGACCTGGTGAAAAATATGACATCACTAGACTTGCTTTACACAGCATTGCAGAAGACTTCAACTTGTGAGGGGGGAAAAAAAGAAAGAAAGAAAAGAAAAACGTTGTCTTTGACATGCAATAAAGTGAAGCAAAATAAAGCCAACTAAGCTTTTATAGGACTGGTAATTTTCTCAAGATGAAGGATTAATACATACTATTAGTTGTTTTCATTGTAACCATGTGTTGGGCAGAATAACAGGGTCCGTCTGTTGAATTTATATATCCTTAAACAATCATAATTTCAATGTTTTCGCCATTCTGTAAGTTGCCTTTTGATTTTTCTTGACCAACATCTTTTAGATTTTATAACCTTTTCTTATTTATTCATATAAACTCTTTATTTATTGTGGTCAACTAATCTTATTATTTAAAAAATAATGCTGAGATATCATACTTGCATTTTCAGTCATTATACTGTCTTTTTATTACAGTTTTTTAAAGTTTATGTAATAATTTTTCATCCTTTATAAACACTATTTAAGAAAATAACTTTTCAAAGTGAATATATATTAATTCCAATGGCATTTATTAATTCATGTTATTTCATATTGAAAAGTAATAATTTTTAAAAACTGTATCCCCGTATATACCTTGCTCCATTTCTAGGTTCTTCATTCTTTTCTGCTAATTTGCATCTGTTCTTTATTCGGTACAAGGAATTTCTATTACAAATTATTAATAATATATTTTAACACCATATAGGGCTAATTCTCTGCTTCTGCTGTTCTTCAAAGGTTTTTTTTTTTTTCCTGGCTAGTATAAGAGCAATATAACTGTCTTTCAAGAATAAATGAATGACCATCTCTCCTCCAGCCTTTTCTCCTTTTTATTTTCCCCTCCTGTTCACAATATATTTATACATAAATATTTCGTATACACACACGAACGTATGTGTGTAATACTTGTGTGTGTGTTTATAATGTTAATGGGTAGAGGGTGTCATTACACACATTAGCTTTACCAATTTTGTCCAAATATATAATGCTATATTAAGAAAAAAATAAATGTGTTTTGCCATATCTATGTGTGAGGCATCTTAACTAAAGATATTTTCCAAATAAAAGAGGAAGATGGGAACAAACATAATGGAGAAAAACTACCCTAAACTCTTGGTATGTCAAATATTTTTATCCTATGATTCCTCCTCCCTCAAAAAACACTTTGATCATTTAATGTTAACCTTGGTAGAATATCAATGTCATTAAGAAGAATGAGATTCTTAACAATTCAGTTGTCTCCTCCTTCGTGTGTGTGTGTGTGTGTGTGTGTGTAAAACTTCTTTCTTTTTGAATAGAATGAGAAATAGCAATTGAGGAAATGAATTGAGGAACCCAAAACAGCAGGGTGATTTTGAGCCTTCTTATTCTGTATATCCCTCTTCCTTTATCATTCCATTATTACCACCTTCAGCCCAGTACTTAACAGTGTTGCTGTTTCTTGGAGTTCAATCATTTCTATTTTTATCCCCTTGTAGGTCTTAAAAACTAAGTGCCTTTCAGGGTTAGAACAAAAGCCGAAGGAGTGGGGCAGACAGTGTTTGATAGGATGGTGACTGATTAGGACTGGGAGGAACTACACAGGGCATGCCTCATAAACAGACGTTCAAATGCAGACATGTAATAAATAAAGGACTCCAGACAACTTACCTGGCAACATTGGGACCTAGCCTGTCCTGATTATCTACTATCCAGTTTAGGGCTCATTATTCACGTGCTGAGTACTCCCAAAGCCCTATCATTAAGCCAATTTTCTCTTCGTTTCAAATCAGCATGTCCAGTTCTATATGGAATAGATGTAAATATATATCAGGCATGCACCCCAAAACTGAACATATACACTGAATTCATTTTTGTCCTCCTCTACACTTGCTTCTCTTTATTTATGACCCATTTACTTCTCATGCTGAAACCAGAATCTTAGAAAGCAACCTACATCTCTATTCAATTCTATCCTTTATCTCCAGATGAGCTACAAGTCAAACTCAAATCCCTTTTGTGATTTTTCTGAGGTCCACTCATCATCCCTATTCTTAGTTGGCTCTCTTAGGTCAGCTCTCATAATAATTTTTTTTTTTTTATTTGAATGATTGCAACAGTCTTCTAATTATACTCCCAACTTGCTAATGTCATATTTCAGCTTGTTTAAAATTACTTTCATCTTTATGGTCTTTAGTAAAAAAAAAAAAAAATCCATGAAGACAGTTCTCTACTTGAAAGCTTCAGTGGCTCACTGGAATTCTGAAACAGATATCTCTTACTCTTATTTCTTCATCTTTCCAGCCTCCTGTCTAACTGCTTCTCTTACCCCATTTTCCTAAGCTACCTTCTTCAGCCATGTTAGTCAACCTGCAGGTAACATGTTGTACAGTACAAAACCTTTGCTCATGATTTTCCTTGTATTTCACCTCTCACATTGCTTGCTATCTAACTCTTCATACTACAGGGCTCCAGAAAATTCATATTATGTTGTGTTTATACCTATTTAACATTTACCCTATGTGATCTTCGTTGTCTTTTTATTTTTCTCTGTCCCTATCCCCTCTAAGTATCTTGAAACTTTGAATTCATTCTTGTCAATTTTTTACATCTCTCATTTTTACCTGGTACATAGTAGCTATTAACTAAATACTTTTAAAATTACATGGGCAGATATGTTAATAAAGTGACTGGGTGGAATAGGCAGAAACCTAGAACTTAAGAACTGCAAACATAATTTAGGAAGAAAGGAGGGTAAATACCATCAGACATATTTGATATTAATAAATAAATTATAAATATGAATTTTTGTAGATAAACTACATGAATGGTGGAGCTTGAAATGTAAGGTTTAGAAATCACATATTTTAGGGGATGGGGTTATGGCTCAATGGTAGAGCGCTCGCCTCACAAGTGCAAGGCCCTGGGTTCGATCCTTAGCAAAAATATAAATAAATAAATAAATAAAATAAAGTTATTGTGTCCAACTACAACGACAAAAATAAATATAAAAAAAGGAAATCACATCCATCATAAATCCAAAAAAAGTTAAATCACACTTCAGCATTGTTTCAAAACTTTACAATACCTGTGTGTATGCAGTTTCTAATAAATAGCTGTAATCAATACTTTGTTATTAAGCTAATGATTTCAGATAAAAGTTTCTATTATTGTGAGAATCTGCCAGTATTAGCTTAATATAATATTGAAAGTATCATCAAAAATTTTGATGTGGTATCAGAATGTTACATTAATATCTATTTTGGGTTTCCCTGTCATGTCATGTTTTATTGTAAACTATTTTTAAGTGCAATGATTGAGTCAGACTAATTGCAAGAAACTGCATTATGATAATATTCTTTGTTGAATAATTTAATTGAATATGATTTCATATATACTATAGTCTTGTTATATTAATAAAAGTCAACACAGAATTAGAGAAATTGATTACTTTCAAAGCAAAATCTCTGTGTCAACCAAGGCTGTAGGCTGTACATTGTTATAATCCTTGTTAGTTGTCTGTAAATAATAATTTTAGGTAAAATAAAATGGTTTCCTTTAAGGCAAGGCAATTCATATTGTGAAATCTTGAAGTTTTGAAATTATCTGAAAATTCTGAAGTTATGGACAAAAAAAGATTTTTTTAAGTTCTTTTGGAAAACACATTTAAAGATTACAAATGTAGGATATGGGGATAATGTAAGAACTAAAAATATGAAATGAAATTCTAAAATTGGTCAATGTGATATAAATTGAAGAAAATTCAAAAGTCTGGCAAAGTAAAAAAAAAAAATCTTGTTTTTAAGAAGAAAACTTCTGTTGGAAATCCAAATTACACTCAAGAGTGTGAAGAAATATAGTGCCATTATGCCAGGTCTATGAATTCGTTGTTGGGCTATTTGATAGTATCATTTAACCTGGTCTAATATGGGGGAATAAGTCCAAAGCCAGCTGTAATCACAGGCTACAGAGGGGGACAAAACAGCCAAAGAATGCCTGCACCTGCAATTTTGCCTACAAACCTAATGCTTGGTCTGAAAAACCTCCCAGTAACGATTAGAGAATAGAATTTGGATAATTCTCTCTGCTTGACGTTTAGTAAAGAAAAGAAAGACTGAATGGCAGGTATATCTGGCAGCCTCTCATAGCAAGTACCATGCAATTACCTCCTTCCTTCAAATTCCAAGGACTTATGGGGGAGATAGCATAATCTTGATTTAGACACCATTAAAATCTAAGTATGGTGTTTATTTTTTTAAAAACGTTTCTCCTATTCTAGATAATGAGCATGCTATAATATGTGAGGTTTTTGCTGTCTATGTACTTATTGTTCAAAAGTCACTGTAAAATGTGAAGAAATAGCAATAGTTCACCTCTACCAAATTAAATATATATTATTTTAATAACAAATATACAAATATTTTAATTTCAATTAGTAATTATTAAAAATATGAATATTTTCTGTACATTATTACTATAATACAGAAATAAGGATAGTCAATACAGCACTTGCTTTAAATCTCACTTAAAAAGATCAAAATATTCAAGTTATTAAAATTGAATGAGTCTTGAAAATTAGTCATGTCAAGGACTATAGAAATAATTGAATATAAAAAAAAATCTCATATCTTTATCCAATGCTGATAAGAAAATAGATTTAAATGTACTAAACATGACTGATTAATACTACATTAAAGTATATGTTAGGAAAGAAAGAAATGCAAAAGATTGCATGCTGAAGCCTTAATGTTTTGGTTTTTTTTTTTTTTGGAAAGGAAGAAGGAATTAAAATGCTCATAACCTGCTTTTGTCAATTTTTGTACCATTTCTTTCTGTAAATAAAATCTATGAGGACACAATTATGCAAATAAGAGTATCTTGGCTACTTTAAAATTAAATATCCTTGAAAATTTCATTCTATTTTGATGTAATTTATATACCGCTGAACATATTAACTAGTATGACAGCCTGGTGGCATAAAATAAAATCAGCTTTCCTCAAATTGTTCTCTAAGAAAGCTTAAAATGTTGCCATGTATTTTTACCTCAACACAAGGGAAAAGAGTGTTTATCATTGCTTAGGAGAATTCCATTATTTGTGACCCGGGGTTCAGTGTGGTATAAGAATGACTATTGTAAAGTTGACTGGGCAAGTGTCTTTTTCTCAGAGGCTTACAAATACCGTGGCTGCCCCCTCAGGCAGCCCATTTTCAGTTTCTCCATCAGATCTATCACACATTCATGCCACCTCAACTGTGTCACTTCAAATGACTTCCCAGACAGCCCCTAGACTGCCAACAATAAAAAATGGATTTATTTGCTTAGTCTCCTTACTGAAACATCTATCTCAGGAGGGTATATAGTTTGACATTTTTTTTTAAATACACAGTTTCTCAGATACAGTTAGCTATGCTTGTTTTGATAACTGTAATTTGTTCCAAAGTGATGGATATATTAAGAAATAATGGCCATAACATGAATTTTGCCTTTGACCACACACAATTTTCTCCACTAGAAACACTCAAGTTAATTAAAGAGAAAAGCACTGATCTTAGCGGAGCCATGTAGGGGCACACCAAATATGTCCAGGAACGTCTCAGTGTGTACCCATTGCCTCTGTTCACCACTTTTCCATGACTCACTCATCCATATTTAATGTCACTACTTTCCTTTCTATTTCAAATAACCCTGCTTCCACCTTTTCTTAAAAACTCACCTGTTGAAATGTTTTTATGCTCATTGCCCCAAATAAACTTCAGGCCCCATTCTAGGTAAAGTGCCATATGTATTGTCGTATTCATGTGTTTCTTAATGGTTTAAACTATTTAAAAATACACTACCAGGAATAAAATGAACTCTAAGATTATTGCATGCTAGAGTTATGTCATCAATTATCACAGAGTAAAATGTGTTGGGAAATGTACTTGAGAAACTTAGAAAAAAAAGAAAACCTTGTTTTTGTTGTAGAAGTTACTTTAGTTGTGCTTGGTAAGATTATTGTCATTATTTCCTAACTGTTTCTGTGCTGTCACATATTATCATTATGGAAGTATAAAAAGAATCCAAAAGTGTTAACTAGTGCTCCCTTTGAAAATGTTTTATTTCCATCTTCTTGAGGCAGAGGTCATTTACACTGAGGTTTTGTCAGTAAAAAATCCTGACAAAGTCTCTGAATATCACGAAATATGAATAAATACTGTTTAACATGGCAATACACTTTTTAATTTATTGTATTTTTGAAAAATATAACAGAGTGGATATTAAGAGTTTTCACCAAAAAATCAAACAAACAAAAAAGATTACTGTGAGATGAATCACATGAATTAGCTAGATTTAGTTATTCTACATTGCAGATGTGCTTTGAAACATCATGTTGCACATGATGAATGTATTTCATTTTATTTTCCAATTTAAAAAATATAAAATAAAAAATGTGAAATAAAAATATCTAAATTTTTAAATATTTACACTAAGTCTATCCACATGCTACCTCATATTCTGGGATACTTTACATAAATCTTTAATCCCTCATTCCCGTTTATTTACAATTTAATGACAAATCATAATTCTTTCCAGTTATAGATATCACATAATGATTTAGAAAACATTTTTAAAGGATTTTTTTTCTACTTAATATTTAAAAAGTTATTGAGGAATCACTTTTGAAATAGTGTAGTAAGAATTTTCAATCTACTCTGATAGCAACAAGAACACTGGCAAAAATTGTCCAGACCAACTTTTATATTACCCTGGAAATGAAAAACATACAAAAATATCCTTATTCAAGAAAAATTGCTGAACCTCTGTTAGAACCAAAAGATTAGTGTTGTTTTAAATTACTCTGCTCTCACCCTTCTCTCATATTTCCTTGAAAACATTTAAAACCAATAGTCTCACAACCCTGGCTGTTGTAAAAACCAGCACAATAGCAGTTATTAAAGGGTGGAGAGCCGGTTGGGGCTTCCCCCAAAGCCTGTTTTACCTGTCAGGCAGTTTGTTGAAAAGCTCAGTTCTCAAGGCTTGTCTTCATTGATGGGATTCAGAACTTGTTCTTTGCAAGCAGCTCTATAACAAAGCATTTGTCAAAAATCAGTGGTAATCATTTAATATCACAGCTTTCCACAGTACTGTTACCTCATAAGGTTAACATCAGTCTAGCAAAATACAAAAGGGAAAAATTGGAAATTTGGGAGCTTTGGAAGGCTAGCCTGTGAATGGGGGCATGTGCATTCGCAGGAAGACCTGTAATTAGGACTACCCAGAGAGCATTGTGAGGCACCACCCAGACTCTTTGCAAGGGTAGGAGGCTTAATGGTTACTCATTTAAGAAAATTTGTGTCCAACATTAGCAGATAATAATGCTAAGCCAACAGGAAGATGTTAGTGACCTACTTGGATAAAATACAGATTTTACAGAGTAAGATAGAAAATCACTAAATAAACGAACCTCCCCAATAATCCAACAATAAAAATAAACAACAACAAATTCCAGAGAGTAATGCTGTGATTACATTGTTTAAAATGTCCAGGTTTCAAAATAAGGATTTAATACATTAAAAGAAACTGGAGAGTTTAGCCTAAACAGGAAGAAAAGGAAAATTCAGTCAGTAGATCTGTCCCTGAGGAGGCCCAGATACTTGACTTTCTGAACATCAACTATTTTAAAACGGTTCAAAGAAGTAAAGAGAAAAATGTCTAAAGCACTAAAGAAAATTATTAGAATTTGAATTCACCAAATACAGTTGATTAATAACAGATATATTAGTTATTTTTAAGATTTACTAATTTACAGATACGCTCACTATTTTGGGAGGGAGGGGTAATGGGGATTGAGCACAGGAACACTCTACATTATATGTATATAATGTAGAGAGAGAGTATTACTGAGTTGCTTAACACCTTGTCCATTGTTGAGGCTGGCTTTGAATTAGTAATCCTCCTGTTTCAGACTCAGGAGTCCCTGGGATTACAGGCATGTAGCACTATGCCCAGCTTCACTATTTTTACTTTATATTAATCTTTAAAATATACTAATCTTGCCGGGCACACTCCTTTTTTATATAAGTTTTCCATTTAGACTATGAATAGAGAAATTTCTGAATAACATTTTTGGACCGTTTTCTATCTGTATTTGAAAGTGGTGTATTATATACATAAAAATGATTTGTTAAAGTGGACCTTAGTCATTTGTATCATTAGAAATAGTTTTGGGGAAAACATTGGAAAAAGAATCTACAAGCAGAAATAAATAACTCATTCCTTTCTGTATATTTGTATAGGCTTTTAGATGCCAAAATACTCTTTTGCATATTCTTTTGCTGTTGTGACTTTTTAAGACTTTTTTTTTTTTTTTAACATAGATCAATGAACTAAAGGTGTCATATGGAACAAAAAAAAAAAGGTTTGGAGATTCAGAGACCCAAGGACATCATCAAATGTTCAACATGTGTAATGTTAGTCCTAGACTAGAGGGAGAAAGCAGAAAGACTATTTAAAGAAATGATGAATGAAAAGTTTTAAAATATGATTTAAAATTTTCATCTACACATCCACATTGCTCAAGCAAATTCAGCTAGGATACTATTAGAGAGATCCATGCTTGTATGCATCATAGACAAACTGTTGGGAGACAAAAACAAGGAATCTTGAAAGCAACAAGAAAATGGTGAATCAAAAACAAGTTTCCTGACTAAGATGGAAAGCTGACTTCTCATGAGAATCGAGGAAGTGGCCAGAAATTCAAAGTGTTGAAAAAAAAAAGATTATCAGGTGATAATTCTATATCCAGCAAAGGTAGCTTCACAAAAGTAGCTGCCCTAAGTAGATAATTCACTGTGAGCAGACCTGCATTATATGCAATTATAGGAAATCCTTCAGGCCAAATGAAAGGAGGCTAGACAGTAACACAAATGCACATGATCAAAATAAAGAGTAACAATGGGCATAAATAACTTTGAAGTAAATATAAGAGAGAGCATGAATCTATTTTTGTTTATAGTACTTTGTTATCATATTTTTAAAAGGAAAACTACATAGAGTAATATGTATAAAACTCTGTTGTTTGGTTTATCCTGCATAAAGATACAATTTGTATGACAATAATCTCAAAAAAGTGGGGAGGAGGAGTTGTATAGGAGCAAAATTTATGTTTATTTTTCAAATTAAGTTAATCTAAACAATGATGCTTAAAATATTGTAATCACCCAAATAACTTAAAGATAAACTAAAATAAACTAAGTAATTAAAGTGATGTACTAAAAATACCTATTTATTTTACTTTTTAAAATTTGTTCTTTTTAGTTATACATGACAGTACAATGTATGTTTACATATCATATATACATGGAGTGTAAATTCCCTTTTTTGTGGTTGTATATGATGTGGAGTTTCACTGTTCATGTATTTGTACATGATCATAGGAAAGTTATATCTGATTCAATCTGCTGTCTTTCCATTTCCCTCCTCACTTTACCCTATTGCCTGCTGTCCCAATCTAGTGAGCCTCACTCCCCTCCCCTGCACCCTGTGCCTATTGTGATTCAGCATCCACATATCACAGAGAACATTCAGGGTTTGATTTGGGGAGATTGGCTTGTTTCACTTAGCATGAGAGTTTCCGGTTCCATCCAATTAGCTGCAAATGCCATAATTTAATTTTCCTTATGGCTGAGTAATATTTATTCCATGGTGTATATGTACCACATTTTATTTATACATTCATCTGTTGAAGGGTATCTAGGATGGCTCCATGGCTTAGCTATTGTGAATATTGATGTGGTGGTGAAACTATAGTATGCTGATTTTAAGTCCTCTAGGTATATTCCAAGATGTGGGATAACTGTGTCAAAAATGGTTCCATTCCAAGTTTTCTGAGGAACTTCCGTACTGCTTTACAGAATGGTTACACCAATTTGCAGTCCCACCAGCAATGTATGAGTGTTCCCACATCCTTGCCAACATTTATTGTTACTTACATTCTTGATAATTACCATTCTGTCTCGAGAGAGATGAAATCTTAGGTTAATTTTAATTTTCATTTCTCTAATTGCTAGTGATGTAAAACATGTTTTTCATATATTTATTGACCATTTGTATTTCTTCTGTGAAATGTTTATTCATTTTCTTTGCCCATTTATTGATTGGGTTATTTGTTTTTTTTTGTTGTTGTTGTTTTTTGGTGTTAAGTTTTTTGAGTTCTTTATATATTTTGGAGATTAATGCTCTATCTGAGGTGCAAGTGGCAAAGATTTTCCTCCTATTCTGTAGGCTCTCTCTTTACATTATTGTTTTCCTTGCTGTGAAAAAGTTTTTTAGTTTGATTAAATTCCATTTATTGATTCTTGATTTTGCTTGTTGCACTTTGAGAGCCTCATTGAAGAATTCTATTCCTAAGCCAACCATGATGAAGACTTGGGCCTATTTTTTCTTCTAGTAGGCTCAGGGTCTCAGGTCTAATGCCTAGGATCTTGATCCACTTAGAGTTGAATTTTGTGTAAGGTAAGAGATAGGGGTCTAATTCCATATCATTTCTTTTGGATTTCCATTTTTCCCAGCATCATTTGTTGAAGAGGCTACCTTTTCTTTAATATATGTTCATGGCACCTGTGTCTAATATGAGATAACTGTATTAATGTGGGTTTGTCTCTGTGTCTTCTGTTCTATACTATTGTATTTCATGTATGTTTTGGTGCCAATAACATGCCATTTTTATTACTATAGCTCTATAGTATAATTTAAGATCTGGTATTGAGATGCCTCCTGCTTCATTTTTTTCTTGATGAAGAAAGAACTTGGGCTATTCTGAGTCTTTTGTATTTTCAAATGAATTTTATGACTGCTTTTTCTATTTCTATTTTTTATTTCTGTGAAGTAGGTCATCTGAACCTTAATTGCATTAAATCTGTATAGTGCTTTTGGTAGTATGGTCATTTTGACAATGTTAATTCTGCCTATTCAAGAACACGGGAGATCTTTCCATCTTCTAAGGTCTTCTTTAATTTCTTTCTTTAGTGTTCTGTAGTTTTCATTATAGAGGTCTTTCACATCTTTTGTTAGATTGATTCCCAAGTATTACTTTTTTTTAAAGAGAGAGAGAATTTTTTTAATATTTATTTTTTTAGATTTTGGTGGACACAACAGCTTTGTTTTATTTTTATGTGGTGCTGAGGATCGAACCCAGCACCCTGTGCATGCCAGGCAAGCGCGTTACTGCTTGAGCCACATCCCCAGCCTCCCAAATATTACTTTTTTTGAGCCTACTATGAATGGAATCGTTTTCCTAGTCGCTCTTTCAGTTGATTCATCACTGATGTACAGGAACACAATTGATTTATGGTGTTAATTTTACATCCTGATACTTTGTGAATTCATTTGTTAGCTCTAGAAGTTTTCTGTTGTATCTTCTGGGGGTCTTCTAAATGCAGAATTATGTCATTAGTAAATAGGACTAGTTTGAGTTCTTATTTTCATATTTATATTCCTTTAATTTCTTTATCTTGTCTAATTGCTGTAGCTAGAATTTCCAGGACTATGTTGAATAGAAGTGATATTCCAGATTTTAGAGGGAATGCTTTCACTTTTTCTCCAATTAGAATGATGTTGGCCTTGGGGTTAGCATAGATAGTTGTTGAGGTAGTTTTTCTAGTGTTTTGAACATAAATGGATGGTATATTTTTTTCAAATGCTTTTTCTGCATCTTCATAGTGACCCAGAGATTTTGATATGTTGTATCGCTATTCTGATTTACCTCTAGTATTTTTTAAATTCATCCCTGTTTTCTTCTGCTATGCATTGGTCATTCAGTAGCACATTATTTAGTCTCCAGGTGTTAGAGTAGCTTCTATTTTATATTATAATTGATTTCTAATTTCATTTCATTATGATCTGATAGAATGTAAGGTATTATCTCTGT
Organism: Marmota flaviventris; assembly: GCF_047511675.1. Taxonomy (NCBI): domain Eukaryota; kingdom Metazoa; phylum Chordata; class Mammalia; order Rodentia; family Sciuridae; genus Marmota; species Marmota flaviventris. The sequence goes on along the minus strand of NC_092503.1, from coordinate 49,173,259 downwards.
TTCTTTTTTTTTTATTTGCTAAGGTTTGCTTTGTGGCTTATGATATGTTCTGTTTTAGAGAGGGATCCATGTGCTGCTGAGAAGAAAGTATATTCTGTCATTGAAGGATAAAATATTCTATATATGTCTGTTAAGTCTAAATTATTAATTATATATTTTATTTCTATAACTTCTTTATTTAGATTTTGTTAGGAGGATCCATCCAGGGGTTAGACATATGTGTTAAAGCCACTCAGTATTATTGTGCTATGGTCTACTTGATTCTTGAAATAAGGAAGGATTTTTTTGATGTACATAGGTGTTACATTATCTGGGGCATAAATATTTATGATTGTTTTGTCTTATTGATGCATAATTCCATTCGGCAGTATAAAATGTCCTTATTTGTCCTTTCTAGTTAACTTTTGCTTGAAGTCCACTTTATATAAACCCCTGCTTATTTATGAGAGTCATGTTAATGATATGTTTTTTTCCCTTCCGTCTGTGGATGTCTTTACATATGGGGTGAGTCTCTTAGAGACAGCATATTGTTGAGCCTTGTTTTTTAATCCAATCTGCCAATCTATGTCTTTTGATTGATGAGTTCAGGTCATTTACATTCAATGTTGTTATTAAAATAAGATTTGTATTGCCAGTCATTTTGGTTTATTTCTGTTTTTTAATTTGAATTAGTTTCTTGATTGAGTCACTGTTCTTTCAGTGTAGTTCCTCTCTTTGCTTATTTTCACTTTTTATTTTTCATTTCTTTTTAATGAAATATCTTATTGAGTATGTTTTGTAGTGCAGGCTTTGTAGCTGTGAATTCATTTAACTTTTGTTTATCATGGAAAGTTTTTATTTCGTCGTCAATTCTGAAGCTTTGTTGGGTTTAGCATTTGTGGGTAGCATCTATTTTTTTTTAGAGCTTGGTATACATTATTTTAAGACCACCTAGCTTTGAGGATCTGGGTTGAGAAATCAGCTGAGATTTGAATTGGTTTCCCCTTAAACATAATCCGATATTTTTCTCTCATAGCCTTTATAATTTCATTCTTATTCTGGTAGGGTTTTTTTTTTTTTTTTTACCAGGAATTGAACTCAGGGGCATTTGACCACTGAGCTACATCCCCAGCCCTATTTTATATTTTATTTAGAGTCAGGGTCTCACTGAGTTGCTTATGGCCTCACTAAATTGCTGAGGCTGTCTTTGAACTTGCCATCCTCCTGCCTCAGTCTCCTGAGCCATGGGGATTACAGGCATGAACCACCACATCTGGCTCTATCCTTATTCTATATGTTAGGCCTTTTCATAATAATGTGCTTTGAAGTGGGTCTGTTGTAATTTTGCATTTTTGGGGTCCTGTATGCCACTTGTATATGACTTCCCATTTTGCTCTTTAGGTTTGGGAATTTTTTTGATATTATTTCATGAAAAAGATTGTGCATTCCTTTGGTTTATATCTCTGAGCCTTCATCTATTCAAATAAATCTTAAATTTGGTCTTTTCAGGTTATCCTATATTTCTTGGAAGTTCTATTTATGGTCTCTTAAATCTTTTCTCCATGGTCAACTTTGTTTTCAAGATCAAATATTTTATTTTCATTGCCTGAAACTCTGTCTTCCATGTGACCCAGTCTGTTGGTGATACTTTCAATTGAATTTTTAAGTTGGCTTATTGATTCATTCATTTCAAGTATTTCTGCTTTTTATCTTTCAGAATATGTATATATTTGTTGAAGTGATCTTTCACTTCCTGTGTTTTCTCTCTGATATCACTCCTTATACTGTGCTTTCCTTTGCAGATTAGTTTAAACATGTGCATTCTAAACTCCTTCTCTGACATTTCCACCACTGTGGTGTCAATAGATTGTGTTATTAGGATATTTTTATTGGTTTGAAATGATTTATTTCCTTGCTTTTTCAAGTTGTTTGTGAGTCTACCCATCTAACTGTATGGATCTGAGGCAGTAGATTTTCTACCTTATGTACTTATAGTATCCTTGAAAGTTTCCAGTATCTTACTGTTTAGGGTGAGACAAATAATAACAATAACCAATGCAAACAATATACAGCATTAAACCAATTACTTCCTGCTGTGATGTCTACAATGTTATCACAATAAACAGAAATTATATGATCAGTTATTTCCATAACAAAAACAGCAAGTTTGCAAAAGGGTTTATAATTTCCAGTTACGGAAAGGGAGATAACAGAAATTATATAGAGTGTGATGATTATGAGGGAGGAGACAAACAGAAGTAAAAAATTCAAGGAAGAGTGAAAAAAGAGAACAATAGAGATTGGCTTTTAGTGGATGAAAGGCGAGAAAGAGTACCAAGGGAAACGGGTAAGAGAAAAGAGTTCATATAAAGTAAACTTAAAAAAAAAAATTAAATAAAATAATAAAAAACAAAATTAAAATATACTAATCAAACATCCTAGTCCCCAGAATATTCATCCATAAAAATAATTGGCTTCAAAACTTTTAGAAATGGGAAAGAAATATAAGTATGTATAAATGCCCATGTACCATTAAGGTCACAATTAAACAGAGAAAAGAAAAAAAAAAACTCAACAAAAAGTTAAAAAATTATTTCCATTTAAGTTCAAAAGGTTCTCAGCTTTTCTTTTCAGCAGATTTAGGTTGGGTTATCTGGAGTGTAATGCACCATTCAGATTGCTGGAGTGAGAGAAGTAATCCTGTAGATGAAATCCCTGGAGGCAGGAATTTAAATTTAGGTGGGCTCCAGGCTCTTTACTGAATGTCAGTTGGTCTGGAGATCTTATATCAGTTCACTTCCAAGGCCCAGTAATTGCTAGTCCACACTGACTGTGTGTAACCCAGGGTTCTCCCCTGGATTCCACTAGTGTGGTGGAGGAACCAAATCATAGTCCCCTATGTCATCTGTAGTCTCCAAGTTTCCTGGTTGTGGATTCAATCTCCAAACTCAATCTCTCCCAACATTGCCTTTCCAAATTCCCAGCTGGTCCTGCAAGCAGCCAGATTAGAAGTGGTAGGAGGATATCCTGAGGGAGTCTGCCACCAGTTGTCTCTTGTGTAAAACTCTCTCCATATTTGATTTTTCTCCTGGTCACTTAAGCACACTCTATGTCTTGCAGTGTTAATTTACTGGGCCTGTTTTCAGACCAAACTCGGGTTTGCCACAAATCATCTCCCTTAGCTGCTGGTCTCCATGCCATGGCCGCAAAATGGGTTTCTTCATTTGTCCTCTGAATGGCATCTAGAGAGATGATGGCTTCTTTCCCCCACAAGGATATCATGCAGCATACCTTTCAGTTTGATCAGTCAATATTCTTGAATTCTAAATGCACATACCCAGACATACCTTAGGTCTCCTAAATATCTGAGTTCCTTTAATTTCCTTATCCCTCCACTTTGCTAAGGGAGGGACTGCTCTGGCTGGTGCTTTTGGCCCAGCCATGGCAGCAACTGTGGTGCTGAAGAGTTCTTCTTTATTTTATTATATCAAATCTGTTGAGTCCCCTATCTGCTTTGAACATCCAGTTTTAAATTCCAATAAACACCTCTCCCCGTTGTTTGTTCACCCACCTTGCAGAGAAGCTGCCTTTCTCTTTTTTTGGTTTCACACCATGGTGCAGCCAGGAAAGCAACTTTCTCTATTCTGCTATCTTTAAGTTGTCTGAAAATACCTATTAAAATACAAAATGAGTGAAAGATTAAAGAGAAAATAAACTTAAAACATAGAGGAAACAAATAGCAAAATGATAAACAAATAAATTATTCAACAAATACACTAACTATAAAAACACTTCAGTGGAAAAAAAGGCATTAGCAGATTAAAATCATCTCACTGCATGCTTTTATAAGTAACACTCTCAATTCAAAGAGAAAGTATTTTGAAATTAAAATGGCAGAATACATACCATGCAATGGTACCAAAAAGATAGCTGGTAAAGCTATAGCAGTGTAAGACAATTGACCTTTAAGACAAAACGTGTTACTAGAGACAATGAATGATATCTTGTAATGTCAGAAAGGATAATCAATCAGGAATACAGTACTTTTAAGACTACATGTTCCTAAAACAGAGGTAAAAAATGTTAGAAGCAAAAATAGATAGAGATAGAGAAGAAGACTTTGATAATTCAATTTTAAGATGCAGCAACAGATCTGTATATTAATAGAAGACTTTCACATTGAGAATGAACCACACTGGACACACCTCAACCACAGCTCTATGCAACTAGAGGAGCATTTACATACTTCTCTATTACATGTGAAATAGTCTCCAGGAAAGAGTAAAATATTAGGCCCCAGTGATAAATCTCTTGTTAGGCTATAAAACAGTAAAAATTCTGTCTATCTAGATTGGAATGGAAGAAATAAAATCATCTTATTCACAGATAACATAGTATTACATGTAGAAAATCAAGGTTGCAAGATACAAGATTAGTATCAGAATATCAGTTTTATTTATATTACAGTAGCAATAAAAATAAAATTTAAAGCCAAATCAAGAAAACAGTTTCCTGGTTTTCAAAATAAATTTAGAAATAATTTTAACAAAAAAGTTCAAGCTTTGTAACATTGAAAACTGAAAAGTATCATGGAAAAAATTAAAGACCTAACTAAAGGGAAGATATCTCATGATGTATTAGATTCATTTTATTTCTGTAACAAATTACATATTGGCTTAAAATGACAGACATTTTGTATTTTACCATTTTAGAAGTAAGATGTCTAAAATCAATTAACAGATTTGAATTTCTTTTTGAAACTCCAAGGGAGAATCATTTCATTGATTTTCCCCACATCTTACATCTCATCCAACTTTTGATTTTTTGGATTTTTGGATTCCTCTTTCCCTTCTAAGTACCCCAGTGATTACATTGGGTCTACCTTGATAATCCAGGAGACTCTTCCCCTTTCAGCTTTCCTAATTTGATCACATCTGTATAATACCTTTTGTCAAGGAAGTTAGCATACCCACAGGTCCTGGGAATGAAGTTATTAATGTTTTGAAAGTGACATTTTTTTCTTACCACATGTTCATGAATTAGAAGTTTTACATGTGTTAAAATGACAGTATTCATTGAATCTGTATACAGATTAATCCCTCTTTCTCTATAAAACATGGTTCCTATAAAGATTGTTGCTGTTTGTAGAAAATGACAAGTTAATCCTAAAATTCATAAAGAAATGCAAGGGATTCAGAATAGCCAAAGCAATCCTGAAAAGGAATAGTCAAGTCTGAGGACCTTAATTTCCCAAATTCAAGACTTACTACAAAACTACAGCAAAAAAAAAAAAAAAAAAAAAAAAAAAAAGGACAGTGTGTACTGGTGAAAGGATAGACAATAATGGACTAGAATTCTGAGTCCAGAAATAAATCCCTTTTATTTATTGACCAATTGATCAGCAACAGATTTGGGAGAAGTATGTTTTATACATAATTTAAAACATATCAAAAACTGTATTTGTTGTTGATATGAAATTAAAGGTTATCTGAGTGTCCTTTATCTGAAACTCTACCTATTGTTGATATGAGGATAAAAAATAAGCTTAATAAACCAGTTGTAAAAGTTGTGTGTTGGCATGGTGCATGCCAAATCACTACTTTACAAACAGGTTTTTAAGAGTCCTCTGCTGCCAGACTTTTTGAAAAATCATTATCAATTACATATATTCCTAAAAAAAATTTCAAGCTTCACAAAACAATGAGAATTAAATGCTCTGAATTTTCAAAACCCTATTTCTTTTCTCTCTCTCTCTCTCTCTCTCTCTCTCTCTCTCTCTCTCTCTCTCTTTCTGTACCCTGGGTTGAACCCAGGGGCGCTTAACCACTAAGGCACAACCACAGCCCTTTTTTTGTATTTTATTTTGAGTCAGAGTCTCCCTAAATTGCTCAGGGCCTTGCTAAATTGCTGAGACTGGTTTTGAGCTTGCAATCCTCCTGCATCAGCCTCCCAAACCACTGAGATTATTGGAGCACACCACTAAATGCCTGGCTCAAATTCCTTTTTCTAACCAAATCTAAACTTCAGAAAATCTTGAGAACAGAGCAAAGTTTTAAATGAAACCTGTATTTCATTGTAGGTGGCCTGTATCAAGGAAAGAAAGTATACCTGTAATCCTACCTTTAGTTTTTCTATAACATATTTTGCATACTGTTTTGAGCCTATTTTGAATGGAATACATACAGCTGGACATAAAGTGGGTGGAAAAATTTATGGACACATTTTCCCATTATATGCAATACTAGGGTACATTGGATCATATTTTTCATCCTGAGGCCCTTTTCCAGTCATTTGCTGTAATTGCAAATGTCTCATCATTTAACTCATTGCATGCAATCATGGGTTTTACTTTACTAATTAATAAATTATTTACCATAGATGATACGAAAATTGCTTTTTTTTTGTTGTATCTTGGGAATGTTGATAAATGTCTATGAGAGAAAGATTTACATTTTGTTATGACTCTATTAACTCTCTAATATTTTTCCTATTTATCGCACCATGAAACAAATGAAAACCCAAATAACTTATATTTGCCTAGGCACAATGGAAACTATTGAAACATCATTGGACTACCAATTAGATAGTGCCTTTTAGCTAATTTTACTTGGGGATTCAATTTTATTAAGGGAACGTAGGAAGAGACATATGGATCCATTTCACAAAATAAGTAAGTGTCCTCATTTTTTTTGTTGTTTTTACACATATTAAATCAGTGCAGTAAAGATAATTACAATGTTTAAGAGAATCATTATATTGTCTAAATTCTTATTGGAGATCCATAATTGAATTTTTTTTATTTCTACATACATGACTTGAACTGAACTTATCAATGTTTTACAGCAATGAAAATTGATATAGGGATCATCAATTATGTCACATTTCAAAATATATTGGCACAGTTCTGCTACTCAAATGTTTTGACCAGAGAACACATGTAGGTGTTATGTCTATTATTATAAACTGGTGCACTCTCAAACTAAAAAAAAAAAAAAACCTCTTTTGGGAACATAAATTTAACCCTACTTTTTCATTCAAAATTAGTTATAATGTTAACTGTTTTGTTTCTATTAGAAATATCACTATTCTTCCATTTCTCTAAGATGTAATCTTTATGCTATCATACTTAGTAAGGCACAAAGACTAGATTTTACCTTCAAATTCAGTCCACCAACTATTTCCAAACTCAATGGAATCACTTTTGAAGAATACACATATGCAAAAATTGTAAAACCCTTTTTATTTAAATAAAAACAGAATAAGTATCATATTCTGTACATAGTGCTAATTCTCGAGGTAAATAACCCATTATCAATATTTGAGATTACTAATAAGATTAAGCTATATTATATCATTAATAAACAACCAACATAAAAGATAATTGATGTAAATTAACTGTGTTCTGTGGGAAATTTCAACTAAAAAATTTTCAGACATGATTATACGTGTTTATTCCACATCATCTAAGGGAGAATTTTGCTAATAAATATGAAAAGTGGCAGCCACACAATGTAGATGCTATTTAAAAGTTTTATTTCCTGCTGCCATTAGATGTTTCTGATTTAGTTCTAACCTTAGCAAATCAACAAATGATTGTTAATTGTTTTTTCCATATATTTGTACTGTGGACTAGAGTTTCAGGGCAAGGACAAGGTTATACTTAGATAATCTTTAAATTGTGTTTTTTTTTTCCCTATTGCTGTTTATCTTTCCTATTTTCTTTTTCTGAATCTTCCATTTTTCTTCTTACTCTACTTCTCAAGGTCAGATCTTTTTGTGTCTTAAAACACATAACTCTGGCCAGATAAGAGAATGTAATGATCTTACCAGATTCCCTTTAGGTTAAGCTTACAACCTAGCCAATGTTCCTATTCTACAACAGTCCTTTTGAGGAGAGGGGGATTAACTCAAAGTGGTCAAACCATCACGCACTGCATCTATTTCTCTTGAATCTTTAAAAATAAAACAAATAAAAAAAGAAATTAGAAACCAAACTGAGAAACAATAAACTTCAGTCAACTATTAGCACTTTTAAAAGACTTTTATTCACAAATTGGTTTTATTATTGTATAACAAATATTTCTTACTAACTTAAGAAAACAAACATTTGTTACCTCACACAACTTCCAAGGGTCAAGCTACCCTGGCATGGCCTTGCTAGTTTGCAATGGTTGAGAGTCACTGACAGGGACTATAATCATGTGAAGGTGTGACTGGGAGTGGAGAACATGCTTTAAGGTCACACATAGGAGTGTCTGATCGAGGCTTCACCATGGTTCTGTAGGTTGGTTCTGGTTCTCTCCCCGACCCCTGTGTCCCCAACAAAGGGATGTTTACAGCAGAAAAGCTAAGTGCCCCAAACTAATGATCTGAGAAAGCATGTTGTTATGGCCTAATTCAGAAGTGACATACCATCCATTCTACTTTATTCTAATGTTTACAGTACACGAAGAAAGTCACTAAGCTTCACTGACTCGAAGAAGTAAATTAGGCTCCACCTCATGTAGGGGGGTGTATTGAAATTTTTGTGGGTATATTTTAAAACTGCTATGCCCTCCAAGACTTGGAGTGTTGCAACAGATCCCTCATGGGTTTCTCTGACCCTAAGCTCTTCTTTCTTAACATCCAACTGGCAAAAAGTAACCAAATTATCTTCAAATAATGCTCTTTTCTCATATTGTTTCTCTGCTTAAGAACTTACAGAAGTCTCTTGTAGCTCTTGAATCAATATCTAATGTGTCTAATGTCTAATGTTTCCCATGCCTTATTCTAGAGTATAACAATGAGGTTACAGCATGATATGATTCTTGTTATAAAATCCCATTTCATATTAAAACATTCTAGACTCCAGAAAAAAAAATCTGCTAAAATCAGATATAAGATTCTGCCTTCTATCTTTTGTTTTTCTTTTCTTTTCTTTCATACTTTTTTTTTTTATATACCAGGAATTGAACTAAGAGGTTCTTAACTACTGAGCTACATCCCAGCCATTTTTTTTTTTTTTTTTACATTTTATTTAGAGACAGGGTCTCACTTCGTTGCTTAGGGCCTGACAATGTTGCTGAGTTAACTTTGAACAGCCTCCCTTGCTTCTGGGATGATAGGCGTACACCACTGTGCCTAGGTTGCCTTTTTTTAAAAAAGAGAGAGAGAGAGAGAGAGAGAGAGAGAGAATTTTAGTTTTCAGTGAACAGAACATCTTTATTTTATTTTTATGTGGTGCTGAGGTTTGAACCCAGCAACCCGTGCATGCTAGGGGAGAGCGTTACCTCTTGAGCCACGTCCCCAGCCCCTCGTTTGCCTTTTATCTCAATATTGTGCCTATTTTTCCTTTTCTTTCCACCTACTCAAATCTTCTCATTCCCCCTGGCCTGTCATCTCTGACATTTTGCCACTTTCTCACTGTCTGGTGAGCCTGTCCTCTTTAATCCACGTTATAAAGAATAAAAATGCCTTTACTTTCTAGCAAAGCTATCCTTAAATTATTTCAACTGTTTGTGTTGCTTTCTCCAAGTAAATCATAAGCTTCCTGAAAGGACAATCACTTTTTATTCTTTTTAGTTTCCATAGATCCAAACTCAATTTGGGAAATAGAGAGGTCCACAAATGTTTGCTGTTGTATTTCTTTTGATTATGAGACTGAGGAGAGCTTTTGGTATACTTTACGGAAAGAAATCTTAAAGTACAAGGATAAGAAAATAAAGAGAAAAAAAAGAATCTTATTCTATTTACATATATATTCCTTAAAAATTGAAAAATTAAACTTTGTTTAAAAGAAAATTCAAGATCTCCAGTCAAAGTTTATCTCATATTCCAGACTTAGCTTAATGTTGGAGAATAATACATGGTATAAAAGCTTCAATTGAAAGCATGAAATTCAAACTATTAGAATTTGTCCTGTTTATGACCAAACCAAAACAATTTTTTTGGTCTTACTTTCCTTAAAAATATGGTTATTAACATAAAGGAAACAGAAATGTTATTTCTACTTGCTCTGAGCACTTTAAAATGTAGAACAATTTGATTTTTAAAAAGACATTAATTCTACATAATTGTACTTTATTCTTTTTTTCAGAAGGGATTTCTGTGCAAAGTATCTAATTTTCCACAGTCTTTTTGAGAAAAAGTTTAAACTGTTAACTGCCTGTAGTATTATTTCTTAGAAAAAAATTGCAATAAATGATATATTTTGATTTTATCTTATTCCTTTTCAAACTTTTGATTTTTTTCTATGTAACTGGTAATTGTAGAGAGGCACACTTAAAAAAACATGATTTTATTTTTTAAAATATTTTTATAGAGAAGCATAAAAGATATAAGCAAAATACGATGAGAAGGACAGAGTGGACCTTCATTTACGTATCACCCAGCTTCAACAACCACCAGCCTTTGCCTAAGCTCATTTTATCTCTGCTAGTGCACTACTCAGTGAAGATGCTGTGATTACTCTTGTAACATACCTCTACTGTTCACTGGAATGGTAGGTGAGGGGTGGCATTTGTAAAAGATAAATCTGTGAATCTAACTGTTGTCTCTATGAAATGGAATGTGAGAACTTTCAGCATCATGTTTTACCTCCACTGCCTTGGGGTGCAGATATTGAATCCTGGAGAGGTTCAATTTCTAACATTTATTGTTATTAATAGATATAGTTGTATTTGTGTCTGCCATTTACTTTTTGTTCTCTATTTCTCAAATATTTCCCCCCCTTATAATCCTCTCCTATTTTCTTTTTTTCATTTCCTAGTAAAATTTTTTCACTTCTTAAAATTTTCACTCATTTTTTGGACAGACTTTCTTTGAGGTTGCCATACAATTTAACATATATCTCTCATTAGAGTCTACTTTGGATTTTTATGAGTGTAATTCTAGTGAGATATAAAAATCTTATTCCTAATTAACACTGTTCCCTCTTTTTTATGCATTTCTCATGTATTGTTATATTTATCATCATCATTAATATATGTAAAACCTAAAGTATATTATTATATAATTTTTAGGTTAGATATTTTTATCCCCATAATAGTATAAGTTAAGAAAAGTATAAAGAAGAAGTATAAATTTATAGAGTCCCTTATATTCTCTTGATTTGTTTCTCTGGATGCTAGTTACCATATGGTGTCATTTTCTTACTTCAACATCACTTTACTCTTTTCTGCTTGTTCCATCAGATTATTGCTACATATAACATTTCTGTATGTTATAGGTCAAAGTTATGATCATCTACATGTTTTGTAAAATTGCTATTTATACCAGTTGAGGGAAGAAAAACTTAAAAAAGATATATTTGTACTATCACTTATAAATTGCAATTACCTTTACTATTGTTATTTGTTTTGTGGTGTGTGTGTGTGTGTGTGTGTGTGTGTGTTTTATTTTAATTTACCATTTTGGTCACTTGTTTTAAACCTGAATAAATTCCTTAGTGTTTCTGTATATCTTGCTTCTTAGTTTTTCTGTTTGTTTGTTTTTAGTTTGTAAATATCTATATTTTGGCTTCCTTTTAAAAAAGATAGCTGAGCTGGATCTAAGGTTCCTGTCTGACAGTCATTTTTCTTTCAACACTTTGGATATGTCATTCCATTGTCTACTGGCCACCGTTACTTCTAATGAGAATTCAGTTAATGTTATTGGAGCTCTCTTTCAATGTTATTTTTCTCTTGTTGCTTTCAAGGTTTTTCTAATTTCATCTAGCTTCCAACATTCTGAAGTATGCATATCTTTGTTTTTAACCTACTCAGTGTTTGTTAAGCTTTAGATGTATAGAAGCATGTAATAGTTTGTGTATATCTTATATTTTTCATTACATCTGGGATATTTTCAGGGATTATTTCTCTGAAAATTTTGTTGTTATTGTTTCTTTTCTCTCACTTTACATGTATCTTACATGTATTTTGGTGGACTTAAAGGTGTTCCACATTTTTCTTCTGCTCTTTTTGTTTTTCACTCTTTTTTCTCTGTTCTTTAGAATGTATAATCCCTGTTGACCTCTCTTCAAGTTTGCTGATTCTTTCTTCTAGTTCAAATCTCATAATAAGCCCCTCATTATGAATTTCATTTTAATTAGTAAATTTTCATTTTAATTATTGCACCTATATTTCCACAATTTCCATTTGGTTCTTTCATTTTTTAAATAATTTCTATATCTTGATTAGTTGTTATATTTTATAGTATATGACCATCTTAGCTTTAGTTTCTATGTGTGGATTCCATTAGTTCTTAAGATATCTGTAATTGTTGCTTTGATGCCTTTAATCTGTTAATTCAGACATCTGGGTCCTCTCACAGGTAATTTCTGTTGCTTTCTTCTTTTTCTGCGCAAAGACCTCTTTTGTTGTTTGGTTTTGTTTTGTTATTTTGCGTGTTTCAGAACTTTTCATTTTTGTTGCTGAAAACTGGATGATTTTGCTAGTGTATTTTAGCAACGAGAATACTTATTTCCCTCCTGCTCTCAGGGTTTCTATTGGTTGTTGTTTGCCTATTTGATTAGTGGCTTGGCTTGATTATTTTTATAAAATCTGTTTTTCCTACAGCGTGAATGCTTTGATGTTGCTCATCCGAGAGCAGGGCCTTGGGCATGAATACAGTATCTTGGGAATGGCATTAGTTTAGCAGAGTTTTCTTTTGACTTTTTTCCTTATCATTTTATTAAGGTTTCTGCCTCATTTGTTATCTGTGAAATCTCTAAAGCCTAGATTAGAGATAGTAGTACACAAATGAAGTGTGCATCACATACAGAATTTAGAAATTAAAAAAAAAAAAGGAGAGTAGGAACTTTAAAACATTTAATCCAGCCTAACCACCTGTACCTTGCACAGGGAATAACATATTCAGAATGTCATAAGTAGAGCCTGGATGTATAAGTTGCTGATTAAATGAGTGATGTGTAAGTAAATAAACATCAACTTTACCACTTCTAACTTGGGGAGTCTTGGTGTAGAGGTTCTCCTGCATAAGTGTATCAGGACAATGCCACACTGCTTCTTGACTGAGAGAACACTCAGGGATATTTACTTGTATGATTAACAGAGGATGACTACCCACCCTGATAGTAGACACAATGGATTGCATGAAACTCAGAAAATACATGAAACTTCATAATTACATAAATTTTTATCAGTCATATTAAACTCATAATTTCTGAGAAATTAAAGAAAAAATTAAAGTTCAAAACCAGAAAAATAATAAGTGCTCAGAATGAGTCAATGAATTTATAGCCTGGAGCATATCACTGCTCCAAATGGAGTTTTTCATTGAACCTCTGTTTAAAAGTAAATATGGTCTGACATTTTAACTAAAGACTGCCTGCATTTTGGAATTCTCCCTGGCCCATAGTCACTGCCTCCATCAGTTACTCTAATCTTATTAATCTTGACTCAGGAATCATCCAAGTAATTTAGGCTGCCAGACCTAATTGTTAATCTAGGTTTGAGAATTTGCTATGATACTAAAGTTATTTAAATAGGCTTCTGCCTTACTCCTGTGACCCATTTGTTAGTTTTATGCTTATCATAAATAGCTTACTTAGTATATGCAGTGCAATTTCTATTTATGGGCACTCACTTTCTCTTATCAGTTTCACTTCTGAATTGAGTGATATATGATCCTGAACCCTGCCATTGGATGGAATTCTTCTACCATGATAGCTATCTTGGGTATTGATTGGACCTTCTGGAATTTCTGTGATTCCAATTCCTGTAGCTTCTACATTTTGTTTTAGACGAGCTTTGACCTTGGTTTTTACCTGCTTGAGCTTTGCCTAGGTTGTGACTAGAGATTAGGCTCTGCTTGCCTGTCCCACTTAAGCTGTAGTCTGAGTTTGCAGTTGAGTCAGTGTCTGTTTCCTGCCCTGATGGGTAGGTCTAAGGGTAGGTTGGGTCTCTCTTCATTCTAATTTTCCTGTTGGAAGTGATCAAATAAACCACGCAGATTCTTAAATCTTGAAAAGCTCATGTGCTACATGTTGACTTGCTTGCTATTAACCCTTTCAGATTTGTAGAAGGTGTGGAGAGAAAAAACTCTTATCATTCTTATTTCCTTCCAAAAAAAGACTAAAAATGATGAAATATGTCATAAACTGAATATTTATTAAAAAGTCAAATATTAAAACTGTCTTTCATGCAATCAACTCTAGATTCTGTGAATGTTTAGAATAAAAAATATGAATAAAAATAAATAAAACTTTGCTGACTTCCCAGAGTGGTACTGTTAGATGACATTTTTTTTGAAAGAGAGAGAGAGAAAGAGAGAGAGAGAGAGAGAGAGAGAGAGAGAGAGAGAGAGAGAGAATTTTTAAAATATTTATCTCTTAGTATTTGGCGGACACAACATCTTGTTTGTATGTGGTGCTGAGGATCGAACCCGGGCCGCACACATGCCAGGCTACCGCTTGAGCCACATCTCCAGCCCCTAGCTGACATTTTAGTAGAGATCATTTCCTACTAAGATCAGAAGTTGGAAGAATAAGATTGTAAAGGTGGGATATAAATGGACCATGAGATTCAAAGGGAAATATTGGTAATATTTTAAAGATTTATGTGAATGAATATGTTGAAGATAAAGAGTACAGTAAAGAAAGCATCACATCATTTAAGGAAATAGCTAAGACCACTGTATTCGTGATTAAAGAAACTAAGATTGAATCTCAGATCTGCTATTTACTGACTATATAATATTAGACACTAAAAATCCTTTTATATCTCTGTTTCCTCATCTGTAGAAACAGAATAACAACTGTGTCTCATAATAAGGTCATGAGGTAGCAACGATTATGCTCATAATGATGTGATGCACATACTAGAAGTTATATTTAGAATTTAGCATTTAGAAAATTAGATTTTGATGCTGAGTGCTGTTATTTTGCCTTCTAGATTCATTCCTGCCTTTCTCCATCTGGTTCTGTGCCTCAAGAGACTGACATTTGTGGGTCATGAAAATGAACTTTGTTACCCTCTGGCTTCCATTGTCTTGAAGCAAAGAAAAGATGCAGGAGGAAATTTTTCAGGTTGAGGAGTGTGAGGTCTAGGGTATTTATTTCCCTGATCTCTCCATCTAACAGATTACTCCATCTAGTTTCTTCTTTCTTGTTTGTTTCGGTTTAGGAGTGATGAAGTCATATTTTTATCTCTGTTTTTTTTAATGCATACACACATATACCCACTGAAATATGTGTACATATATAGATAGATATACATAAACATAAAAAATAGGGAAGAGAGATATTTATTTTTGATTTTATTTATTTTTAGTTTTATTTTAAGGAATTGATTCTTGTGACTTGTGAAGCTGGTGAGTCCAAAGTCTGGAGGGAAGGTCAGCAGGCTGGAGCCCCAGGGGAGAGTTAATGTTGTACCTTTCACTCCAAAGGCAGTCTGGAGCAGAATTCCTTCAGGTGTGCCAATATTTCCTGTTGAAAGGGCTGACTACATAATATGTGAGGCACTGGGCATAAGAAAATATGGCTTTTTAAAAAAAAATCATTAAGAATTTCAAGACAATGACAGCAGAGCATTAAACCAAGTGGAGGGCTCCCAAGTCCAGGGACCTGTGCAACTGCTAAGATCAGATGCTTGTGAACTCAGCCCTGCCTGTCAGCTTCCTTGGAACTTGCTCACAGATGTATCATTTCCATATTAAACATTTTCAATGAGTGCATATGAATGTGTCATATGTTTTCCACAAGAATCCTGAGGTGAACATCAGAATGAAACCAAATACTAGAATTTGGGTGCCAAAGCTCAAAGACCCTAGAATTTGTCTATTCATCCTATGTATTTAAATGAATTTCATTTTCATAATTTTCAGTGAAATATTTTGTAAAAAGATGGTCCCTAATTTATGTAACTTGGGAAATTCACATAGGGGAAGAAACATCTGTATCTACTGATTTTTTAAGACCATAATTATACAAAGTGAACATGCCTTAAATATTATTTGATCTTCCAATATATAGATGCATATCTTTAGCATAGTTTGTTTCTTCTCTAGTGCTTTAACTAAATTCCCTTTGGGACTTAACCACTATTGAGCATTCTGTCTTTTGAGTGAGATATTTGTGTACATTTAAAAAAAAAAATTTTGCTTCATTTAATTATGCATGACAATAGAATGTATTTTAACATATTGCACTTACATGTAGTATAATTTCCCATTCTTGTGGTTGTACATGATGTGGAGTTACACTGGTCGTGCATTCATATATGAACATAGGAAAGTTATGTCTGATTCATTATACTGTCTTTCTGATTCCCATTCCCCCTCCTTTTCCTTCCTTTCCCTTTGTCAAATCTGATGAACTTTTATTTTTCCCTCTCCCTTATTGTGGGGGAGACAAATGCGAATATCAGAGAAAAATTTGTCTGCACTTTTAACCTTTCAGAGACCAGGTCTCTGGAAACACCTGAGCCTTCTGTGTTGGTTGTTTTAGTGTGAGAATGCCTGAGAGTCAATTTCATTTGCCCTGGTCTGTGCTGTAGAATCTAGTGTCAGTGTTGTCGTCTAGATTTATGACAGCAAATACAGAGGATGTTGTTACTGGGGAGTTTTTGGTAGAACACTGGGAAGGTGGCACAGCTGGGATCATCCACAGCACCCAGGGACCTGTCGTTCAGAAACTCCCTTCCTAGAACCTGTGAGTTCATGATACATTTAAGAAAACTTTTCTTTGGCAGTGCATACAGTTTGGATGTGCTAAAACGGCAAACTTTATCTTATTTCATGCCGCAGTCCGGCTGCAGCAAAATAACCGGGGGGTGACGAGCAACTTGTGTACATTGATACAGCAGAAGTGGGAGCTGTTTATTGTAGGACAGGAGGGGTATATATACATTCCACACAGCTTATCTTAATTAACATAAACTAGATACAGCAGTCAACCAATAAGGAATCTCCACACTTAATGGCTCACTGGCATTACTTCACAAACCACTCCCTCTGGCAAAATGCCAGGCGCCATCTTGACTTGTTTACAGACCCTAACAATTTCACATGATGATATGTAAGTGCTATTTGTTTTCCTCTTTTGGGGGAGACAAATGTGTTTATTTGCTCTGGAGAACATTGTCTTACTTTATAGTAATCATAAATAATTTTTATGCTCAATAGATTTTCTATATTAATTTAAAGTAAATCATTTACTCCATAGAACTTAATAATAGAGCATTATTGGCCTTATGCTGATTATTAATTATGATAATGTACCAATATTAAAGAAAATAGAACTGAAAAGAAGAAATTTTTCAGTAATCAATGATTGAGTGGTAGTTTAAGAGGAAAACATACTTTTTTTTTTTTTTTTTTTTTTCTGGAACTTTAATTTTTTTAAAGAAACAAACAGGTTATCCACATCAAGAATGGTTGATTCTGGTGTTTATACATTTATAATATAGAAATCGTGGATTGCTAGGTGCAGTTTGGTTCTCATGGAATTATGGTAAGCTATAGAAGGAAAGAATAAACACAAACTGTGTAATATAACTGCTGAGCAACTTGTAATAGGTCACATTTTTAAAATTTTGAATTTGTTCTCAAGATAAGAAAGGCTGCAGGCCAGGAAGTAATTTTTCTAGTTACTTAGATGTTACCTGCTGCATTCCCCATGCATAATGGTTTCTATTATGGTATTTTTCCAGTTAGAAATAAAAGGAGGCAGGGTAGCTTATAGATCTTGCACATAGGTGGGCTCTTTTCACAAGAAGAAATAAATTCAATGTTTCTGGTTTCCACTCATGTGATTAGAATGACACAGTAGGTTCATAGGAAGATATCAGAAAAATCACTTTTCAAGCCTTGCTTATGTGTACTCATAAAAGTCTAAACTTTTTTTATTTGTTTATATGTGGTTCTGATGATTGAACTCAGCTTCTCACACATGCCAGGCAGTCACTTTACCATGGAGCCACTACTCCAGCCCCTAAAGTTTAAACTTTGATGAGAAACTTTAAACATTTTTCTTTCTTGAACATCAGAGACAGGGCAAAAGGGAGAAAATCTATTCAGGTTTGAAAATATGTTCTCATCCTTGGCATCTTTATAGGTATTTAGTTTTTCCATCCTAATCCACTTGTTCAATAAAATTTGGACAATTCTCTGGTTCTCATGCTGCACAATCCATTATAAAATCCATTTCCTACCCTGAGGGATGTGTTTCCATCCACGATGCCAGTGCAGGTGGACTCTTGAGGACTCCACTTGTTCCTGATAGAGTATGTAATAACCATCCTTCCCCAACCCACCTTTATCATCTTTCAGGACATATGAAGAGATTCTTGCTCTTGATCAACTTTTTTGCTTGTTTCATTTCTTCTTTTCTCCAATTCTCCTTACATGAATCCACTTCCTTTAAGAGCATTTAATGTTTACATTTTTTAATTTTAAAAATGTTTACATTTTTTAAACTCCCCAGAATCTACTCTAAACACATTTTGCCTGATAAAAGAAAACAAACCAGCATAACAAAGCCTTTGTTCTAAATCATTAGGGTCTCAGTTAATACATCTTAATTATGTAAAGCCATTGGATTTGAAAATGCTATGAATGTTTAGTTTTAGTTTAAAAATTTTTTTTTGATACTTTAGTATGAACCCTTGGAACCATCACACAAAACTTAAAAAAAGGAAGACGCACATCATGTACTTTACATATCTCATAAAAGTATGTCTTACATATCTTATACTTCTTCTACAGTGATCAAAGATAGGTCAATAAGTGTTCCAGGAAATAAAAATCTATTAATAATTAAAATTGAACTGTTATACTTTTTTTTCTGTCTGGTCAATGTTGACTGTATCTGTTGAATTAAGACCTAAATTATTTTTTGATTTTTCATAAATCACAAATACTTCAATAAATAAGCCATAATTATCACCATGTAAGTTGATTTCTTCACTATTCTGCCTGTCTCATTCTATAAATGTGCAACATTTTTGCTAATTCTGTTATTTAGTTTTTAGTAACTTAGCTGACTAACCTTAACAAGTTGTTCTTAAAGAGACAGTTGATTTCACCAGGTAATAAATGAACTCCAGTCCATTCATATTTTGTAATATCATACAAGTGTCTCATTACAAAATCTCTGTTATCAAGGAAACATCTACTTCCTTGCCTAGGGCTTTTTGAAGAGACATACATTGTTTGGAGATTTCCCTTTTTAGCCATCAGCCAGTGAGTTTTCCAATAACAGAACCCTTTTTGTTTGCCTTTCTGCCTGATAAAATACTTAGAAATGGCTCTTATAAACACAAAGTATGAAGAATAAAATCTAGAAAAGAGTTCACTGGAAGAATGAGGAAATAAGAATTTTCACTGGTGCTTTCTTACCTATAGTAGAGATGGGACATATTTTTAAAAAGAGGTGAATAAAGATTTTAAACTGGTCCATAATTTCTTACCCATAACCTTTGAAGTCAAATGAATTTTAAAATTCAGGATATTTTAAATCTTAGAAAGATAGCAAAGTATGAACATTTCACATGCAGTGAAATGTTCATTTCACATGCAGTGAAATGTTGATTTGCCCTGGGCAAATCAAGGGCAACATCTTATAATCAAACACATTAATATCTCCATGGTGAAAGTATTTTATTTAAATATAATAAGTAAGAATTGCAAGTTGCTCCTATTGATTCAAATCAGGTTTTGCCTCCAAATAACTTACTAAAGCAAAGCAATATATATATATATAAAAAAAAAAAAAAAAAAACAATGTGTCAGGGTTTAGGGTTTTTTTTTAATTGTAATTATAAATAAAGGACACATCTATATTATAATACAGCAGTGTGTACAATTAGGATTTTTACTCTACTTTTAGAAATGTGTGAACTGCCTGTCTTGTGGTCTTCTTTGTAAAGATATTGTCCTTCTCTCTATACATCTGTTTGAAGTTATCTGATTCATGTAGAAAGAAAATTGATTCAGAACTTAGTGATATGTGAATATTTTCCTCAAGGCTTTGGCTGGGAATTTACCTAATTAAATCTGGATTGAGTTCAACAATGACATGCCACTAGAGAATTCCTATGGTACCAGTGGAAAGAAATGCCACTGGGTCTAAGTCTCCATATAACAATGTGATACCTCCTTATTTAATCCCTTTGGTTGATATTCAATAAACACACATTTTACATTAATCTTTTCTGTTCTATACAAAAATTTTTTGAAAGAAGTGTCTCTTTTCTTATATCGTAAATATTTGCCAAAAGTAATGTCTCTTTGAGTAAGAGGAAAGATGTCTCATGTTTACTTTGCATGTGTTACTAATCTTCTCCCTTATTCTTGTTGCTATAGTCTGTTTCCAAGAAAGCAGGAGACAATTGCATGAGCCTCAAGAAAACTTGAGGGGATCTGTGATTAGCAACTTATGGTTCCTGGTATTTCCTCCTGCAATCTAATATTCCCAGATTCTTTCACATACAGTTGCATCAAGACCCAAAGAAGGGGTTTAGGGCCTGAAGTAGCCAATAACTGAAATGCCGGAGAGTTCACTGGGTCAGTCACAGGCCCATGTGAGTCTATTTCTTGGGACTATTTCCAATGTGGGGATTATGAAAATAGTTTCTTGTTTTGTCCATTGGAAACCCAGGTTGAAGGTGTGTCCAGTCACCTGAATCTCAAAATATAACTTGGCACAGTATCTGGAATTTGGGAAGCACTAATATTCATTAAATGAATTAATAGCTTATAAAGACAAGATATATGTACGTATGAGTTAAATAACCCAGGCTACTATTTTGGTAGACAATTGTATTTTTCACTGTCTGGGATCAATTAACAGTTGAAATTAACATCTTTAACAGTATAAAACTTATATGGTACAAACATGAAGCAATTTTATATCTTTCTGTCCTTGAGTCCAACTGCCTGATTAATTTAAATTGTCAAATTGATTGTATTAAGAGATACAAGGATTAAGAAGATTATGGGTGTGTCAATGAGGGTGTAGTAGAATGATTGGCATGTGTGATAGCCAACTGAAATGGAGACCCTCCCTAAGTGTGGGTGCTGGGAGCCATTAGCCAAGTAGGTATGACAATTTCCTTGACAGCGTACCCCATGTTGCTTAGTGGAAGGACTCGTGGAAATAGGACATTTTGCAGTGACATTGCATGTAGGTGACCTTGATCAAGGACCAGGGCGGATTAGGGTGTTCCCGTTTTAGGATAATCGGGTTTAGGGCGTTCCTGGTTTAGGTTCCAGGTTTAAGGTTTAAGATTATTCCTGCTGGGAATAGGGCGTATCCTGCTGCCTGAGTTCCCCTTGAGTTCTCACGGGATTCAGACAGTATTTTTTGGGAGACAGAAGCCCAGTGGTGGTGGATTTGGGCAGAGAACGTGATTTTCCCCAGAACGTGATTGTAGACGGCTGGTGTGAGTTCGGGAATAAAGAGTTGCTGTTTGAATCTACAAGCTGTGTGGTGGCTCGTGATTGTGTGCCCAGCCAGACTGCAGCATGTGGGCAGCCCAGACCAATAGAATGATGGCTGGGATGGAATAAAAGTTGGAAGAGCTAGAAAGTAGTAGAAAATGCAAGTTTGATTCTTCTTGAACTGGTTCTCGATTGCTGCTGTGATAGTCTGAGGACATCAGACTCTCACTTCTTCACTCTTCCAAAGTGGATTTTTCCAGTGATTCTCCAGAAGCCTTTGGTCTCAGACTAAGGTAGTACCATTAATTCCTCTTGTTCTGGGGCTTCAGTCTCTTGAACTGTGCAGATACAGGTTTTCCAGCCCTCCAGCCTGCAGAGGGCTATTGTGGACTATCTAGCTTCTAGTCACATAATCCAATTGAATAAATCCCCTTTTTATAATTATACTTCCTGATGATTCTGTTCCTCTAGAGAACCCTGACTAATACACCAACCATACTTCTATTTTTAAATAATAAGAAGAACTAATACCATGACTTTAAATAGATTCAAGTATAGAAATCTTATCTATTCCAATCTGATTCTTGTTCAATTTCATGTGTGTTATGAAACTATTTATAGCTCCCTGGCTTTATCTTCCATCTGGACTTAGGAGTCTGTCTTGAAAAGACCTGGTTACTTCACTGATTGTTTTCAATTCCCATTTAGTTCCCCTCCCATCTTTGATGTCTTAAAGATGACCATAAACCCATTGTCTTTTTCCATAAAGAGAAGGGGCTAATTTTGCTCTTTTCTTTGAATCTGAGAAGGTCCTGTATTAAACATTTCTCCGTAATAGAAGTAAATTTATGCAAGTTGAGGGCCATGCCTGTAAGAGGACTCTTGTTTCTGCTTCTCTCCTCAGGGAACACTAGCTCATACTTTGAGAGACCAGGTGTAGAGGTGAGATCCTGAGGTCATTTGGAAAGAAGAAATGATCAGAAATCTCCATTTAACAGTTGACCCTCCAGATGATCTCATAGGAGATTCTAAGTGAAACCAACAGAAAAACTGCCAGGTCAGCTTAGTCAACTCAAAGGGAAAAAAAAATGAATGAGAATAAAATGGCTGTTCTTTTAAGCCACAAAATTTATAATGGCTTGTTTCTCAGCATAGATAACCAATTATGTAACGGGCCATTCTGGGTATCCATTTCTCTTTTACAGTATTAAGATGTGGGAGGATGAACGGGGAAAAGGCAAAATTCATTCACTAACTGCTACCTTGGTGACCCCCCCCCCCACCAAAAAAAATGTGAGTTTCTCAGAAGTCCTCACATGGGACTCACATATTCCAATGTGTGCGCATGTATCCTCATCTTTTTTCAGTGAGAAATCCTGGTAATATGTCAGGAACATGTTTTGGAATTGAGATCTTTGCCCAGAAAATACATCAAGCTCCTGTTTTTCTGTAAAGTCCACTTGAGTTATGGGGTCTCAGTTACTTTGCCATGACCAAAACAAGGAGTTAGGTAAATTGGGCAGCTGCTCTCTCTCTTCTTCTTGTCTATTCTGTAGTTTCTTTGTTCCTGCTTAGTGGCAGAGGGAGAGAGAGGCAAACCAGTGTGCACATGTATATTCAACTGAAAATGAGAAATTCTTCTCTCCTTGTGAGCATCTGTGTTTTCCATTGTGGTTCCTTTTGTCGTCGTCATCCTCCTCCTCCTCCTTCTCCTCTTCCTCCTCCTCCTCCTCCTCCTCCTCCTCCTCCTCCTCCTTCTTTTTCTTTCAGTACTGGGGCATATAACCCAGGGATGCTTAACCACTGAGCTGCATCCCCAGATATTTTTTTTTTTAAGAGAGAGAGAGAGAGAGAGAGAGAGAGAGTTTTTTAGTATTTATTTTTCAGTTTTCGGTGGACACAACATCTTATTTTTTTTTTATTTTTATGTGGTGCTGAGGATCGAACCAAGCACCCCGCACATGCCAGGTGAGTGCAATACTGCTTGAGCCATATCCCCAGCCCCATCCCCAGATTTTTTATTTTTTATTTTGAGACATTGTCTTGTTAAGTTGCCCAGACTGTCCTTGAATTTGTGATCCTTCTGCCTCAGCCTCCTAAATTGCTGGGATTATGGTGTGCAATACCATGCCCAACTTTGATGTATCTTTCTAGAACTGCATGCTTAGTTTGCATAGGAGGAGAAAGTAACAGCCACATTAAGCTTCTGAGTAGATAAATCCAGAACAGTGAACCATAATTCTAATTCATCTTTGGAAAGCTGGGAATGGAACCACTATTTGACCCAGCTATTCCCCTTCTCAGGCTATACACAAAAGATCTAAAAAGAGCATACTACAGGGACACAGCTACATCAATGTTCATAGCAGCACAATTCACAATAGCTAGACTGTGGAACCAACCAAATGCCCTTCAATAGATGAATGGATAAAAAAATGTGGCATTTATGCACAATGGAATATTACTCAGCACTAAAAAATAACAAGATCATGGCATTTGCAGGGAAATGGGTGGCATTAGAGCAGATTAAGCTAAGTGAAGTTAGCCAATCCCTAAAAAAAAAATGCCGAATGTCTTCTCTGATATAAGGTGGGTGACTCAAAACAGAGTAGGGAGGAAGAGCATGAGAAGAAAATTACCACTAAATAGGTAAGAGAGGTGGGAGGGAAGGGGAGGGAGAAGGGGAATTGCACGAAAGATGGAAGGAGACCCTCATCATTATACAAAACACATATATGATGGTGTGAGGGGGAAGAAAAAAAGAGAGAGAGAAATGTGTCACAGTAGATTGGGTAGAGAGAGGTGATGGGAGGGGAGGGGATGGGGGGATAGGGAGGGCAGCAGAATACAACAGACACTAGGATTGCTGTATGTATATACGTGGCTGTATAACCAATGTGATCCTGCAATCTGTACACGTGAAAAATGAGAATTCATATCCTATTTGAATCAAATGTATGATATGTCAAGATCATTGTATTGTCTGGAGCAACTAATAAAAAAAAAAGAAGGGCTAGGGTGGTGGTAATGTTTTGCTGGCACTGAGTAAATCTCAATTGGTAATCCCTTTATGTGAAAGACCCTTGTGTCCGCGGTCCTTAGCTTTAGAGGTGCAAAAATGATTTTGAAACTAAAGAAAAATTCCATTCCACCTCTGGGGAGAAAATAATCATGTTAGAACAATTTTAAAATTTGTTGCATTTGTACGTTTTTTCTCTGATACAAAACATATTATTATTAAACAAAACTTTAGAAAATAAAAAAAAATGTGTATAAGAGAAAGGAAAACAAATCTTCACTAACACCTCTCTTAGCTAGCTGCCAAGTTGCTTTTTTCATATCATGCCTTGTGAACTGCTTTCCTCTTTACCTGCTGACCACCTCTTACACTTCCAGATCCAGCTCAAATGCACTTTTTCAAATGAAACATCTCTGATTATTCTACTCCACAATAATCACAGGATATCTTAATTTCATGAACATCCATTGATTGTACAACATATGGTACATCCTGCCTGACACTCACTAGTCAGTAATTATCACCTATAGAAACAGCAGTCAGTTCACATTAAGTCAATGGGGTTATTTCACTGTTATATTTTTTTACACTCTCCAAAAATAATTCTTTAAGTTTTTATTTTTTAAAAAAGTAGTGTTCTTAAAGTTCTTGGCTAGTATTCTATCACTGATCTACACTCTTGGCCCCAAGACCATTACTCTTATATACCATTTGAATTATTTTCCATCTTTCTTCCATGTTTATGCAGTTAAATCACATCTATGTATATTTCTGAACATTTTTATAATTAATATTGCATCATAAATTTTCCCCTTTGCATGCTTTTTAAGTCATATGTCTATACCAAATGTTTATCTTCTTATAATAGAGAGGGAAATATATCAAAAATCATTTGTTCAATACAGATTTACCTAAAAATCTATGACAAATCATTTTTCTCTGTTTGCTTCTGGATAAACACAAACAATTTACATATGCTTCTTAATTTTCTTATAAGAATATAAGGGACTCTATTACTTTTCTTATAATAATAATCACAATATTCAGTGACTGCAGCATGCTATCTGTACTATAAAACAAAGAAATAGTGGGATGATTACCTAGCCAATATAACACAATCCTAAAACTAATAGATAATCAATATTTTGGCTTCCTGCCAAAATATTGACTATCTATTAGTTTTATTAGTGAGAAAATTATTGTCTATTAGTTTTATTAGTGAGAAAAATAGTCAATATTCTTCATTTTTTCTTTGACTGTTTGAAATATCTTAAGGACTTGGGAAGAGCTGAATTTTAAATACTGGTACAGATTAAATTTTAAAGACTGGTACAGATTATGTGAATAGAGAGTAAAAGGGAACAGAAAAAAAAGAAGCTGAAGTAAGATAGTGCCTAATTATGAATTTATTTATGTAATCTTCATTTGACCCTGGATGAAAACTTCTGCTCTCAAAAATTATAATAGAGTTGGGAAGAATGTCAGTAAATAACATTGTAGTATGTCCCACTGGCTTAAAATGTGAACTGATTGCTGTTTCTGTAGATAATACTTACTGACTAGTATGTGTCAGGCAGGATATACCATGTGTTTCACAATCAATGGCTGCTCATGAAATTAAGATATCCTTAAGATTATCACTTTGCTTCTCATGAGGAATTTCCATATCTGGAAGCTTTTAGACTCCCAGGAGAAAAAAAAAATTAAGCTCCTAGGCCCAGAATTGGGTTAATATATTTTCCTAAACCAGATGTGGAGTAGAATAATCAGAGATGGTTCATAGAAGAAGTACATTTGATCTGGATCTGGAAGAATAAGAGGCATTCAGCAGATAGGGAGGTAAGCAGTTGGCATGAACAGAGAAAATGTAGCATGAATTACTGAGACTGCTTATCAGGGGGCTAGCTGGGAAAATTGGAGCTTAAAAGACTGTGGTTTCTGCTGTCTATCTTTCATTGGGAAAGAAGCCTAATTTTATCTTGAAGGAAAAGCTGCTGGAGCTGAGCAGTAAGAAAGTCTTGGAGATGTATGGCAGAGAACAAGGTGGTTCACTAGGAAGGGGATCTGGACAGGTTTGGGAGAGAAAGTCATAGTTTTGAAAGAAACTAATGACTGACCATATTAGACCAATGAATATATTGGGCTTTTGTTACCTAAAATTAGGAAGATGTAATGGAAATAATTTTATGCAGATACAACATACTGAAAATCAATATGGTGACCAGAGACGGTGATAGCAGGAAACTTTTTTCTATTCCATTCTAGTTTTCCCCAGCAAGGCCTGCTAATTGGAGCTCCTGAATCCATCTGGTCTTCCTTTACTGCTGCTAACTATACAAAACCTTCAAAGTTCAAGCTATAACTTCAAGAGGTTTTAACACTTTGGGGGAAATTGCTTGATTTATTTCTGTCTCAGAGGAAATAGGAGATGAATAGAGTGGTAACAGGTCTCTGTACTTTCCCTTTCAAGAAAAATACGAAGTGTCCTTTGAGTTTATCTCCTAAGCTGCACTCCATGTTCCTAAGCTGAGCACCAGAAGACTGTAATAGGACTTACCTTTTGATGCCTTCTATTTATTTAACTGGTAACTGTCCAATGATTATCACAAAGTTAATTTTACATCCTGGAATCACTCTCTTCTTGTTGGAGGCCATGTATGAATTATGGGTTTGTTTGAGCCATCACAAGGCAGGGGGGTCACTTTTCTGAGAACTCTTGGTGTGAATCCACCAGTTGCAGATTGCTCAGATTAAAGCTGACACCCTCCCTTAATTCACAGCCATAGGTTCCAATGTAGCCCCTGGAGGTGGGCCCAGCCCCAAACTGCTTGTTTTTTTCCATCTTTATCCTGTTTTCCTCAAAAAGCCAACCACATTAAAACCTTTTGATGTATTACACTTTAAATAACGAATTTGGGCCTTTTTCCTTGTTCAATTCCAGTTCCCACCAGGGCTAGAAGACCTATCAGGCCACAACTTTGAAAACTATTTTTTGCCTGCTGTCTTTTGTTCCTTACTGATTATTTTCAGACTTTTTATTTTCCCAGCCGATTCACACCTCCAAGCAGCAATCTGGTCTGCCAGGATGCTGATAACCCTGACATCTTCTCTGATAGGGAAATGTTAAAAGTGCACACATATCAGCTTGGGTTTATATAGAAAGACAATGACCTCGGGCATTGATTTTCAACCAGGGACAGTTTTGTACTCCAAGGAACTTCTGACCACGTCTCTAGATATTATTGTTTATCACAATGGGTGGGTATCTATTAGTAGAGACCAAGAGATGCTTCCAAACATCATATAATATCCTTCCCCCAAAAGAATTATCTGTCTCCACAAAATAACAGTACAGTCATTAGAAAACTGGTCTAGGGCCAGCCACAGTGTTGTTTCTTGCATGTATTAACAGTGCAGTCACAAGGGGCCACACACACAGAAAAAATTTAGAGCACTTGTTTATGGTCACTATCTCAATTCTTAATAATTTTACCTTTGTATCCATGTTTTGTATAAGAAGTCTCAAGGGGCAATGGAGTGCATAATTGTGGACTTAGATTCTCAACTCATGAAGATCCCGCCTATGACAACCTCCCTTTTACCCTGAGATGAATTCATCGCCATCTACTCATTACCTCTGCCCAGAGATTGTTACCAACCTTCACCTCTGGGGAGACCAGGCTAGAGGCAAAGAGAAGGCAGCTTGGACCCATGCATCTGTGTGCTTAAATCAACAGGCTGTGTCCTAGGCATCTGTGATTGTCTGCAGTTGCCTAGGATTCTCTTTATGTCCAAAAGAGAGCAACTTTAAATAAACAGAAAAACACCAAGACAAGTCAAGAGATAGAAGAAGAAAGGAAACCAATTATTTCCCTTAATATTTGGACAATAATCTCACAGTTTTGTTTTGCCCTCTGCCTCACAAATCATGTAGCTGGCCTGGATAGGCACATACTACTTGAAGTTCTTGAGTGCTAAGCAAGTTCTCCTCATTGCAAAGGTTAGTCCTTGGATCTGATTCTTCTCTTGAAGGTGTTAGAGAGTTGTAGACTGTCTTTGGGAATCGCATGTCTGATTTCTGTCAATTGACCTGAGAATGAAGGTCTTGTTTCATTTTACGATATTGTTTTGATTTCCAAAATTTGTTACATATAAAGCCCTCTCCTGTTACAAAAGTCAGTAACTAACTTTTGAGTAATTTTTCTTAATTTTTTAAAGCATGATTTTGTTCTCTTTTATTCCTCATTTTGAAGTTGAAGAACATGGAAAATAAAAATCCCCATTTCATAGTAAATAAACATATCTCAACTTTAACCTTTATTCAGTTGATTGACCAGAATGAGAGTTAAGACTTCAAATTTGATTCTGTATGAGCATGTTTAACAGTGATGATCTTTCTTATTATGTTTTTAAAGTTCTTGCTTGATTGGTTTTGTCTTCTTTTTGTTTTCTTGTTTTGTGATAGAATTTGTGCTTGAAAAGCTAATATAATTCAAAATATTTTTGATCTGGGTGGAAAACAAGTAAACAGTTATTTGATATTGCTAAAAATTACTTAGAGTTGAACATTTTTAACTTGAAAAAAGTTAACAGTTCCTTTACAATGTTAACAATGAAGATTATTACTTTGCTTCTCATGAGGAATTTCCATATCTGGAAGCTTTTAGTCTCCCAGGAGAAAATATTAAACTCCTAGGCCCAGAATTGGGTTAATATATTTTCCTAAACCAGATGTATTAGTCAAGAAATTGATAATTGGAGCTTGTTTCTATGGGAGCTGTGTGTTCCATGACAGTTCATCTTTGGTATCCAGGGAGCTTTGTCAAAATCTGTGTGATACGTGTCTGATTATGATTTTAAAGCCCCACAACCATATATCTTTGTCATTAAGCAATTTTCTCCACGTCCAGTAGAATGTCAGATGTGAGGAAGAGAGAGTAAGATCTGATTTAAACTCATGAGGTTTTGGCGAAAGCTCTAGAAGCTCATTATGGTCTCTGATGTGTTGCAGTTTATATCATTATCTGGCAAAGTAAAATTGAAGCCACTGTGTAAGTGCTTTTTCCCTCAAGCCTATATAAGTGCCTTTTTTTCCTAATTGAAGACTCAAACTCATTTGAAGAATTGCTTGAATCATCTGGAAAAAAAATATGTCTTCAAAAAGCTCTAGCTTGTCATTAAAAAAAAAAAAACAGATATCAAAACTTCTATTTCAAATGGGTTACTGCTGCTATAATTAAGTGTTCTTTATCATGAACGTTAAAATCATTGTGAGGAAACAAGAGAGATTGCTTCCCAGAATAAGATAAGCTTTAAAATATTTTAAAAATTTGAGATAATGTTCTATTATTAAAACAGGAAATCAAAGGGAGAGAGTGAACTTTGGCCCCTAGTGCAACTGGAAGACTCTGGTATCACTAGCTGTAGGCATGAGAAATGGTGCAAAGTATGAGTTAGATATTTGGGGACAACTTCTGTCTACAGATAAAATACTCATCCATGTTTATTTTTAAAATGTTGATTTTCATAGTGTGGCTGCTTGCCTGGTTAGGAAGACAAATGGGTGACCTGCAGCCATACACATTGATTAGATGACACTCTGGATTCTGAACGGTAGCTAGGGCTGTGGCCTGCAGAATTTTCCACTGTTGGTGGTTGTTTTGCCTTTACAGTATGGACAGTGTAATGGTTTTCCACAAATTAAACCACTCCATCTTCAGCCGTTGCAGGCCAGTGGCTTGTGTTGACCCTGGGCACTTCCGAACAATCAGCATCTGTGTAATGTAACTTTTCAAGCTCTATTTCCTTGGCTACTTTTCTTTCATTTGGTGAAAACTGCCTTGTGTCTTCATTGGTTGGGACAATGGATTCTGATACAAAAAAGACATCATTTGTTTAGTAGAATGGATGAAAATAATTTTTACTTATCTCATCAAGTTAATTATTTGGAAAATGGTTTCATCCAGCTTTCAAATAGGAGAGAATACTGCAGGGAGAATCTCCTAACATGTATTTTAAATTTGGGCTTAGTTAAAATGATATTACTCCAGGTCATGAATGTCTCTTAGGAAGAGGTGTGTAAGAATTTAGGAGACTGTGGCTTTCAGAATCAGAAAGATTTACAAAGCAAAGAAACTTGGTCCAGTATTCTCATAATTCCTTAATCAGCTGCTTAATAATAAGTTCATTTTGCTTCAGAATTATCTCATTAAAATTTTTTTTTGTTGTAGTTGGACACATTACCTTTATTTTATTTATTTATTTTTATGTGGTGCTGATGATTAAACCTAGCACCTTGTACTTGTTAGGCAAGCGCTCTACTGCTGAGCCACAACCCAGCCCCAAATTATCTCATTTTTAAGCATGACCATTGATTTTTTTTTTCCCAACACTTCAGCTGCTATTTTCTTAACATTCACAGTTTCACATTTTGATTCAAACTATTCTTTCCACCTGAAATGCCTCAGCTATATTTCTCCACTTATTAAAATCCTACTTTAAGACCTTGAGCAATTCTGACCTTTTAAATGAAGTTCTCAATAATGTTTTACAGAAGATTTAATTATTTATAACATCCTTCATGTTAACATAAATCTGCTGTATTTGTGGTAAATATTTCAATTTCAGTTTTCTCTATTATTTTAATATCGCTTAAAGAGTTTATGACATGCAAACATTTGTCTTTTAAAAAAAATTATATAATGATGTCTATCCAGGGCCTGGAAGTATGGCTCAGTGATAGAGCATTTCCTGGCATGCACAAGGCACTTGGCTTGATTCCTAAAATTGCAAAAAAAAAAAAAAGTTATTGATCAGGGAAAAATCTTGCTTATCATGCCCAAGGCCTTGAGTTCCATCCTCAACACTGAAGAAAGAATAATAATGTCTATTAAGATTTGCTTTATAGTCTCATATGTTTTATAAAATCTATGAAATCCATAGGTCCAAAAATATGGATTTGCTGTCATTTAACATTTTAAACTTTTAATTTTTGTGTTTATCTCTTTAATATAATATGCCTAAAATTCATTTTAGTGTAAATAATGATAGAATGATTTTGCCCTTTAAATGTAACCTACAAATGTTGAATAACACTATATTTTTTTGAATGAAATTGTGAGGGAATAAAATTTCATTAAATAAGAGATGGTTTAAACTTTTGATTAGAAAATTTACATATTTGCATAGTTCTTCTATTAGAATGAATATTTCTTTAAATGTTACTATTTTTAGTTTTATGAATCTTTCATCCTTCAAAATATTACCATTTTTTCTTATCTTAAAGGTGAAAGTTCATTAATATATCTGTATCTTATGTATTTTACTTGTTTTCAGGCTTAAATATCTGTTTCTTGAACATCTACAACAATTTCTAGTAACTTATTAATATAGACATTAAGCAGTACTTAAACGAGAGATATAAAATCTACAATATGTTTAACATGGAAGAGTTAACATTACTGGAAACATTTGCATTTTGATAATCTATAGTATTCTATAATTTTCAATTTTTTGGCTATTTGAAATATAGTTCTTCTCTTCTGCCAAGAATACATTAGAATGTAAATGAGCTAATACTTTATCTCATGTTAAAGTGGTATGTCAAAAATGAACAGTTTGAATCCATAAGCCTGAAATAATTTACAAGGTGACATAATAAAAACTTGAGAATTGTCTTTTTGTCAGGTTTCACCTTTTGATACTCTGTGGGTATTTATAACTTATGATTTTGGCCTGCAGGCTAATATTTTTCTGGTATTCTCTGATAGGGCTGAATTTCATCAAAGTAAAGAAGAATAGAAGAAGTACAGACATTAGTTGTCAAACTTATATGTGATCTCTCTGACCCCAAATGAAACTAGTGCCCTTTAATTACTTGTATGTTATAGAACTACTCCTTCTTGCTCCGTGTGTGTGCGCGCGCGCGTGTGTGTGTATGTGTAACATGTAATTTCCCTCTTCAGTATTTTGTTGAACTCTATTTTTGTACTATATTTCTATTACTTTTTCCTACTCTGCTTTTGATTTATTAAATAATGATTAAATATTTATTTGTTCAAGCATGGTTTCCAAAATTGTTTTATAATTATTGCTTATAAATAAGATACAGCTATGCTGTCTTTTTCCCCTATAAATACTTTGGGATTTTATTTAATTTTACTCTTTTGAGGGGGTACTAGGGATTGAACTCAGGGGCACTCGCCACTGACCTACATCACTATCCCTATTTTGTATTTTATTAGAGACAGGGTCTCATTGAATTGTATAGCCCCTTGCTAAATTGCTGAGACTGGCTCTGAAATCCTGATCCTACTGCCTAAGCCTCCTAAGCTGTTGGGATTACAGTCATGTGCCACCACGGCCGGCCTACTTTTGGCTTTAAATTGGAAAACTTAGTTCATATTTAATGTAATACTTACTGTAATATAATAAATATGATTTTATTTCTAATGTTAAAAGGATGTTCATCATTTATTTTTCTTGCTTCTTATACTGTTTTACTTCCTTTACCAAACTTTTGGTGAATTGATCAAATTGCTATCTCCCTTCATCTCCTCATTTGGGGAGTTTTGTTGCACTTTTCCATTTTCTTTCTGAATACAGTCTCTTGTAATAATCAAACACATTGTTTAGTAGGATGTGAAAATAATTCCTTTCTCCCCACCCACAGTTCCGATTTCCCTCCTGCCTTTTTCTATCAAATCTTCATGATACTTCCACCTCTTTCTCTTCTGCTTACTCCTAACAATAGATTTTGCTGAGACAGTTTAGAAAATTTTGTTCTAGATCATCAGGGTTTTCCTATAATATAACCTGCTTATTTCATTAATCTTTATTTAGTATTGGAAAATTATACACATAAAATATGAGTTCTATATCTGTCTTCTATTTATTTTTCTATCTAATAAGTTTACTAACAACTACTATTTCTTTTCTGTTCATCTTTTCCTGTGTTAAGAATTTTGTTATGATCTATTACTGTCCAGAAAGAGTATTTTCTTGAATGTTTTCCTCATGAAGGGCACGTAAGTCATATATTCTTTATATCTTTGCATATCCACATTTACCTGACAGACACTATCTTGCTTGGATGTATAATTTTTTGTTTGTAGGTATTTTTTCCCCCTCAATGCTTTATAGAAGTTATTCCACAGTCTTTTAAGTTTCTATGTATTGTTCAGGTGAGCCCTCACTGCCATCTTCTCCTTCTCCCTGGTAGGTAACCAGTTCTTTTGGCCTTGAAGCTTGTAAGATGTGTCTCTTGCCTTCACTGGGTTGTATTTTTGTCTGTGCCTTTTCTCATGGATCCAACCCAGAAGACATTGAGCCCATCTGCAATCTCAGTTTCTTCTGTTGCTCAGGACATTTTTATCATTTAATTATTGCATTTCTTTCTTCTGTTCTTTGACTTGTCTTGAACTTTTATTAATTCTCTACATCTTTCTTAGTTTCTCTTCATTTACAAACTATCACTTTGGTCTTTAATAACATCATAAGCTTTGTAAATTAATCAATTAAACCATGATCTTATTTGATTTAATAAAGCATGTATTTTGTTTCCAAAATTCTACACTTAGGTCTGTCCTTGAATCTTCTTAATCATCACATTGTTTCTCTTTAGACTTGGCCCTTGTCCTTTCTTTCCAGGTTGCTTCCTTCTTCCCCATGTAAGAACTAGGTCAGAGTGCACTGCTTCTTCTTTCACTCCCTGGTGTCTAGGCCCAGGTTGGTGTGCCATTGGGTTAGTATGCTCATGGGCTCACTCCAGCCATCGCTTAGGCTATCTCAGCCATCCTGCAGTGAATAAACTCTATTCTTTGGGTTGACTCTTGTAGCAAGAGGAGCCCATCAGCTTCCTGGAAGTCACCCTAAAGAAGCCTCTCTTCTCACTGGTCTCTTCATATTCTTCCAGACCCAAAAATTAGAGAAAATTCAAGTTACTTTCCTCAGCTTCTCATTAGTTCTTTGAGAAGCAAGTAGGCAAAGCCCATGTGACAAGCATCCCCTTTCACTGGGTGAGGGTGAAGGTGGGGAGGATCCACAGGTCTCTGAGGAGCCAACCATTCTTCTTCTCTTAAAAAAATCTTGTTTGATTCCTGGAGGAGAAAGTCCTCCACCATCACACCATCACCCTTAATGACTCTGGGTTCTCGGGAGATAGGAGCTCACTTGTATCCCCTTTATCTTCCTTGCCCTCCTGCTGTCCACAGCCAATGGTAGCAATGGGGGAGAAGGAGACAAAAGAGTTAGGAGTTGAGGCGATAAGAATAGACTGACCCAAATCACCATCTTAGAATCCTTTCTGCTATTTTTACTTCTTCTCTTTATCCTTGAACTGAAATACAGACATTGTAATGTAATGTATTTAAAACATCTGCATGCCAAAATTTAACGGTTCTCAAGTCCAAATTAGAAACCAAATGCGGAGACTTTAGACCTTTTAAGAATGAAGCTTTTGCATTCTGGGAGTTGGATGATTTCTGGGAACAATAAACAAAATATGACGGCAACAACAACCAGAATATGAAGGCCACAGACACCATTCTGAAGTGGATTGCACTTCTGTTTAATATTTAGAGTAGGGTCTGAAAATATGGATGAATCTAGCTCCTGTTAAAAATGTTCAAAATATTTATTATTGTTTTATTTTTGGTAAAGAATACATAATTATTGATTAAAAACAACTCAATAAGAATAAATAATTTATATGCACTTAACCAGACAGTGCTTAAGTATATTTATTTCAAGAATATACATTCATTTTGTAACTTTGTGCCATTTACCCAGGAGCAGTGGAAAGCCAATTTTGTTTATCTTATGGATATGCTCTTTAGTGAAAAAAAACAACAACAACAACAAACAGCATACATAAATAAAATAAATATTTCAAACACATTTTTTAATCTGAAACATAATATTAAGGAAACCCTTCAGGAATGGAGAATGACAAAAGAGAACTCAGCTTAAACACCAAGGTCAAGAAACGGTTTTCTGTGGTCTATGTGCTATGTAAACTGAGACTTCAAAATAATAAAAAGTAGCATATTAAGCAGATGTATAGTGTTTTGAAGGGAGGGAACAATATTCAATGATCCAGATATAGGAGAGAACTTAGTTCTTGAAAAACTTTGATTTCCAGGACTTAATATATAATAAGAAGAGTTGAAAAAAGAAGAGAGGGAGTTAGACTGGACATTTAAATTAAATTTATAACATTATAAGACATAGAAATTTTATTCCATGTGCAATGAAAACCCCAATAAAAATTCAATAGTGATTTTAGTATATTCTGAGATATATATATATATATATTTTTTTTTTTTTTTTTTTTTCTTTTTTTCACATTTTAATTATAGGAAAACACTTTTGCTGGATTGTGAGTGTGAGTTTGCTCCAGGAAGTGGGAGAAATTGGGGTAAGGATGCAAGGACAAAATGACTTAAATTCTTTAAGAATTTTCAAGATGAAATTGTCGATAATCCCCTCAGAATTTTCTGTCTTATCAAATTAAATTGGCTTTCTCTCACCTGTTCTTTACCTTGAAAAGTGAGAAGGCAGTGGAGTGTTATAGACAAGGGTGCTACTAGCTAGTGCTACTAGCTAGTCACAGTGCAGATGGAGCCTGGCAGGTGAAGTTATATTCTTAATATAAAATTGACAGGATGTTTTGATATAGTAGATATGAGGTTGAGTAAATGAAAGATTTCAGGGAAGTTGTGTAAGTTTTAGATCTAGCAATAGGAAGGATGGCCATCCTATTTTCAGAAAAAGGATAAAATTTGGGGTAGATGGTTGAGCTGAGTCAAAGGTTCTTGTTTTATATTTGTTAAGTGTATGTAAATGTCTACCATTTAAGGAATTAGTCAAATAAGAACATGCATGAACTTTTAAGCCTGGAGAGCAGAGAAAGATCAGAGTTTGATATAAATTTGGGAACCATAAAAATATAGATATCCATAAATATAGATTAATCCAATAATTTGTGTATGTATGTGTGTGTAAAAAATATATATACATATATACACATACACACATATGCATATATATATATATATATAATTTGTATATTGTGTAAATATATATATTGCATATTTTATGAAGTAGATATTACTATAGGCATAGAGTATATAATGGTAAATAAGATAGATTTGTGGAAGTTTTATAGGAGGTAGATGACTTTAGAGAAAGGTCAGAAATTGAATTGTGATGGACACATAGATACAGAAGTCTGATATAAACAAGATAACTCGAGGGCTAGTGCTAGTGTTCTAGCTCTGTTGCAAAGCACCAGCACTGCAAAATAAATAAACTAATAAATAGGAAAAAATTAAAAAGCAGAAGTGTTCGGGAAGGAGAACATTGCTAACTGTGGTGAGTATAGCTAAGTAGTCAAGTAAGACAAACAGAGGAAAGAAGGATCCATCTGCTTGGCATTGTGGAAATTGTTGGAGCTCTGAGCAAACTGTAGTGGTGGTGACAGGGGACAGCCAGAGGAAAGAGGGCATGGAGCAGTGAGGCTCTAACACATGGTAACCATGTTTTTAAGTGTTGTTGTTGTTTTTCAATTGAATATTAAAAACAGAACTTCCCATTTGGGGGACAAGTGTTTTGGTCATTCTGCCTAAAAGATTATTTAGGAAATTCTTAAATCCACTTCTATAGTGGGAAATTACGGATGAGAAACACAGAGACCATTCTTTTAAAGGAGATCCATTTAGCATTTATCATAACATTTACAGAATGCTGGAGGCTTTCCAGATTAAAAAGGATAAGATTTGCTCACATCCCATTAGATGGCTTTTATGGTGTTGCAAAAAATTACGATCAATCAATTACATCTCTCTAAATGGCAGTGATTTAGACGTGTTATTGTCACAATCCCTGATTATTTAAGCAGACATAACGGACCACATTTATAAATACTCAGCATCTAACCGTGTTATGTCCATGTTTAGGATAATTGTAGAATTCTATACAACATTTTCTCTGTGAGGCACTTGAGACTGAATTTTGTTAATGTATTAAAGACTTCCTTTGCTTAAAGGTAGCATGCGTGTATTAGATTGCCAAGTAGGAGCTGGAGTGCACTTAACCAATCCATACGCCTCCCAGTGCTCGGATAATTGCGATTAACGCTCCTTACAACTGCAGTATTGCATGGGCCACTGCAGTGTTCACACTTAATTTTGACAAATTTTGTTTTTGTTGAATGGTATGCATCTCTGGAGTGGTTAAAACAGTGCTTAAATGGGGATGACATTAGACAACTAGTTCTGCATTTTAGGTTGCTTAAAGGAACAAAGTGGGATGTGATTAATATAGTAGGCAGAGAAATAAATCATTTTTTAAGTTGAAAGTTGATAGCAAAGAATTTTAGTCAAACTTTAAAATCAAAGCTCAATTATTTCATATTGGATGTGCATTTAAATTGGATATTATTAAAAATAATGTATTATTTGTACCAACATGTTTTGTTCATTTTCTCCTTGAGTGAAAAGCTAGTGAATCTATATTGCATTTTTTTTTCTTGGTAAGGCAAAATCCCACATATTGTGTATGTTGGGATAATCTGAAATCACTTTACCCAAGGAATTGTAACGAATACATTTTCAGAATTCTCAGTCAGAATGCTAATTGTATATTTATGGGTTAACTGAAGCTAAAATGAAAAGAAATTTTTGACTTCCCATTTAATTTTAACTCATTTTGAATAATATTGCATGTGAGTTTTAGATTTTCCACTTGTTTTCATGAATAGAGAAAATGCATACAATTCCAGTCAATACATTTGCTGTGTTCCTGAACTCATTTATACAGTATTATTCAAAGTTGAGAATGGTTTTATCAGAAAGAATGTTTAACCAGAGTAGATGCCAGGGTAACTCACAAATATGCAATTAACTCATACAATATTCTTCACCTATGAAATGCAATCCTTTCCCACACTAAGGTGCAATAAACTATATGTGTGTGTGTGTAACCATAAACCTGGATTCTGAAATTAATTTTACACTATCTAGTTATACAATCTTCCGCAAGACATTTCTTCACTTCTTTTCTCAGTAAAATGATAAAGGACTGATATATAAGTATATATATATATATATATATATATATATATATATATATATATATATATATACTGATATATGTAGCTATATCACCAACAATACAAGTGCTAAGTGAGACATGAGACATATTTGGAATCAGGTCTTGTGGCTTGAGTGTCAGGACAATGTGGGTCATAATGTCTAGAGTAAGTTTTGAGAAAAAGTATAGTTTGAAAAGAACATTTGAATGAGTAATTCAGGTCAATAGGAGTGATGGTGGGCATTACAAGAGGGTAAAGAGAAATAGATGTGAGTGAAAGAACACAAACTGAAATGTTTTCCTTGGAGGCTTGTGGATCAAATTATGACCAAGCATGACTATGGAGAGTAGTATGTCCTCTCTTGTGCTACACAGACTCCCCACATGAAACCAGGTGCTGACTCCCTGGTAGATCTGCAATAGACCATGCATATATACTTGGTTTGAGAATAGTCCTCACCACTGTGCTGCCCCATGAAACCTAGTCCCCCAAAGCCAGAATGCCTCATTTTCAGAAGCAAGAGCTTAGCTTCCTCACCTTTGCAGAATTAACATTTTGTTGTTTATTTGCTTATTTTCAAGGTACCTCTCTATTTAAAACAAAATGGCTTCTCTGAAAAGAAGAATCACAATCTCTGAAAAAATGAAGATACGTCTTTAAAATTTAACTTATGAGAGGATGTTCTTCAGGTCATAGCTGTGGACTTCCATTTTTCAATGCTTCAGCCCTCAAGCCCACTGTGTTAACATCTGTAGCTTCATTACGTATGTGGTGAATCCTAGCAGCTCTGCTTAAGTGATCATTAGCTTATTGCACTAGGTTATTTTATGACAATGTGACATCCTTCTGCTAAAATCAGTACAGCCATTCTGTGAATGTGTGTGATCATTTGTCTTCCCCATAACATTTTTTAAATTTCTTTTCACTTTTGAATTCTTAATAATCCCAACCAGAAGGACATCTGCCTCCTTCTCTAAATAGCAATGCTCCTAAATTTGACTATCCTGATATATTTTTTAACATTTGTGATGAACTCTTTAATGAGCAGAAGCAAAGGGATCCTAGGGTTCAGCTTGTTAATTAGCAGTACAGCTTCTAGCTAGTGTTAGGTCAAAAATAATTGATTTATATTGCAATGCTATACCATACTTGTGTTCTCACATAAAGGTATTCTGCAATCTTACTGCAAAGAGGCTTTTCAATAAACATTTTCTAAATTTCATCTGCTTATAAAGCAAATTAGGAGGGTGGGTGTTTACATTTTATTCTTGTGAAAGATTAAGAGGACTTTTTTTCTTGCCCTAATCATAGTTTCTTATTACAGAATTTGTAAATGTAATAACATATACAATTTTCTCTATAATTCGGGGTATTTCTAAAAAGGAATTTAAATGATTCTGGATTATAAATGATGCAAGTACAATACCATGTATTAGGGTACTGTCAAACAGCAAATAAATACTGGGTTTTATATTTAAATTTATCATTGAGGTTGCCTACTGTCACAGACCCATTAAAATTTTCTTTGCATTTTAGTGCAGTAAAAAAAGTATTGACTAGGTGTCAGAAGACCTGGATTCTAGAATTAATTCTGCCACTATCTAGTTATGCAACCTTCTGCAAGACATTTCTTCTTTTCTCAGTAAAATGATGTAATTATTCTCTAAACTCTATGGCAATTTACACTTCTAAAATTCCATGAATTGAAGTTTCTTGTTTCTGTTCTCTTTCTCCTGTATTGGCTGTTTCCAGTAATTTTAATGAACAAGTGACATATTTTACACTGGAACCCATTATATATATATATATATAAATTTTGGGATGCTTTCTATATGAGAATTAGCTCTCTGGACATTTCCATAGCAATATGGTTGAATTTTAGTAGAAGAATAATAGTCTTTATAATCAGTTATAAAACTTTATGACCAGATTTGAGCTAATATGCATTTGGAAATTTCTAGTCACCTCTGTAAATAAACTTCACCTCAGTTCTGAAGAACTTTCCCAGTGGTGTTGAGTGGTGTTGGAGAGAGTAATCAGATGCTTAGTTTTTTTTTTCCTTCTGTGAACTCTACTTTTGTTGCAAACCAAACACGATCAAAGCAATTTTGATAAAAAATTAAATGAAATACTTATGAAACTTGACCATGACATAGACTGGGCTAGAGAACAGAATAATCTGAGAATCATGATTCATCTCTAGAGAAATTCTAGGAATTAAAAATAGGATATGTAATAGTTAAGAAAATGTCAAATTCTGCATTCAGTCAAAGCAACAATTATCAACAAGATAAAACCTAAAATACAGAGACTTTTTTATTTTACATTTTTTAATTTTTTTTTTTTTATTTTGCATTTTGAGACAGAATCTTGCTGAGTTGCTTATGGCCTTACTAAATTGCTGAGGTGGTATTGAACTTGTGATCTTCTTACCTTAACTTCCTGAGTTACTGGGATTACAGGCATGTGCCACAGTACCTAGTTCAAAGACTTATTTTTCTTTTAAATTCATAGGTGTAAAGAATAAAGTGTTATTAATCATTCATAAACTAAGCTGCATTAATGTAAGTAGAATATTTGGATATCAAAAGGTGATATACTTACCTGGGCCACATTTGGAGAACAGCATTTAATTCTTCATAGTAAATCTTCATAAAGATTGAGTTACACTTATTATAAAATCATAGTTTTGAAGAGAAATTTACTTGGGTGGCCTTCAATATTGCCTCTGAAGCTTTCCAAAATACATGTGGTAGATCTCTTCCCTAGGAGATATTATTAATAGGTTTGTGACATATAGCAAATGGATGCATTGTGTTCATGTCAATGCGGTAGAATTAAGAACCTACTGGTATAGCAGGATGACTTTGTTGTCCAAGAAAGCAAAACAGGAATACAGAATTAATGAGCTTGGCCTTGGACAGTGATCCAACTATTGAGTAATTTCAATGAGTTAAGTGATTTATGAATGTTTTCCACTAATCTTTACGATAATCAACTTTTGTAATGGTAGATTGAGCTTCAGTGATTTAAAATAACTTCCCCCACAGTACATTTAACAAATGGCTTCCTTGGCTTCAAGATTCTTCTTTCCTTTCAGTCATTGTATTATAGCATCAGAAGCTACTACAAGATGAATGGGTCTGAAGGAGGAATCTGCAGTTATGAGACACACTGTCAAAAAGTGTAGAGTAGGACCTCTTGGCCTATGGACCAGAAGGAACACTGGAGACATGAAGGGCATTGGTTATCGGAAGAAATCATAGTCACAGAACTGTGGTGGGACGTGGGTAGTGAGGGCAGAGCTGGAGAGGACCTCCCAGCAGCCAAATGATACCAGCTTAGGCTTGTAGCTGAAATCTCCTTAGGAACAAAGACAAACTAAAGGGAAATACTTTTCTTGTTTTATCTATACTGGACACCAGAATTGAGACTGGAAGCCTCAGCTTGAGTGGTCTATGTTGGGGTATCCAGTCCATTCTTGGGATCTAGACTTTACAAGTAAAGATGAATTGCTCCAACCTTGCTGCCTGGCTGCGTGTGTTTTTGTAGATCTTAGATTAATTTGGTTTTCAGATTTATCTGGTCTTAAATCCTTTGTGCTGGAAATTATGTTTCTCATGTTTTGGTCCTGTTAATTAAGTGTTCTCTCCACTTAGTAATTACGCAGGCGTGTGTGTATGCCTCTGTGTGCAGATGTGTGTGTATTCTGCAATTGCACACACCACACACAGTGCTTCCTGCCTTCTCTTCACCTGAATGCTCACTCCAAAATTTCTTTGTAAACTCTTATAACCATGAAAATAGTTGTTTTAAAAGCATTTGAAGTAAAGTCATTACCTCAAAACTGCAAATTTCAATTTGAGCCAAAAAACCACGGTCTTTAACTGAAATCTTAATTTCTCCACTTTTATATGTGATCCAAGAAAATAGAAATTGCAACTGAACATATAAAAAGCACACAGAAAATATATTCTCTTTTCAAGGAAGGCATTATTTGGGGTGCATTTAATTTTAGGAAAGTTTTTGTTAACTTCATGTACTGTACTATCACACTTTCTTTTGTTTATCAATTTAAACATTAATTTACTTTGGGGTAAAAATACTAAAAATGTGCTTTAAGAAATAAAACATTTCTGGTTTGTATTACCAGAGTCATAGACAATAGTTTCAGTGAAAGGATGACAATGAACGAATGAACAAACAAAAAACAGAGAATAAGCACAAATTATTATATATGTAGCAAAAATAAACTTTGGGGCTCAGTATACTACTAATATTTTCAAAGAATCTTAGATAAAATTGATGTCTGAATAATTATATCCCATAAAATTATTATGGCATATGTCTGTTATCATGGTATTTAAACATAAAATGCAGGGTTCTCAAAATGCTATTGAAGCCAAGTAAAT
This sequence comes from Marmota flaviventris, assembly GCF_047511675.1. Lineage (NCBI taxonomy): Eukaryota > Metazoa > Chordata > Mammalia > Rodentia > Sciuridae > Marmota > Marmota flaviventris. The sequence continues at coordinate 49,130,397 of NC_092503.1, read as the reverse complement.
ATACTTCTTCATTTTGTATGCAGGTTGTTATGTTGATGTTAGAAGTCCCCAAAATATTCTAATGCAAGGACCTTGACTATGCCTTCAATGAGCTTAGGGACTTTTGCTGTAAACCCACATTTGAATGCAATGTTTTCCTCAATAAATTCATGTCATTATGAATATAGAAGCCATAGAAATGATGATTGATTCTTGTGCACAATGTATTATTGATTTTTTCTTGTTGGCATATATTAACTTACCCTTTTAACTTTCCAAGACAAAACAAGGTAACCCACCTTCTTTTTTTCACTATTGGCATATTAGAATGATGTATGATCATTGGCAATTTAGATTTTTTAATATGCTGGCATAATTTTATTAAAACAGAGAATATTAAAAAAGTACTTAAATAGCTAAGGTTGGTACCAGTACAATAGTAATCTGTGTCAAAATTGTATGTGTGTGTGCATCTATTTAAATATACGGGGAAAACTGATCTTAGGTCTACTGAAGTCCTGAATATCTCAACATAGGAAAGTTGTGCTTTAGTGAGTTTGGAAATTGGGTTAGAGAATATTAAGGCAAAAAATCAATAGAAATTGATCATTTTATATAAAGAACAAGCATGTTATTGCGTAAAATACTACTTATATTGTGTTCTTAACTTTTAAACAAGGTATTCCACTGCTGTTGGTCTCCTCTCTTTCACACTTCCTATACTGTTTGGTGCATTTTCAACTACCTTCCAGTAATTTCTTTTCCAGTGTCTTTTATGCTTGCCTACAATAAGCCAAGCAGAACAGATGGATGGTATTCACTCAGTCCTCAAAGCTATTTCTCTGGTAAATATAATTTCTAACACCCACACAAGGTTGCAAGATTTCTGCAGGGATACACTGTGAGTTCAATAGAGTAAAACAGAAGTGCAGCGCATTGAATTTACCTGGACTGTCAGCATTTCTTGTCATTAGATGGATACTGGACTCACACTGAGGATTTGGGGCACTTGTGCAACAGATATTAAATACTTCCTCCATGAAAAACTGTGGGAACAATCTCCTGCTTCTGATTTCTAAACCACAATGTATTTCCTGCAAGAAATCTGAGTGGAATTCCATTAGTTACATTTTTTTAGGAAATAGCTTTGTGTTTTCTCTTTAGGATATTAAATAAATTTAAAGCCAATATTTTATTTTCTTAACAATCATGGGATATTATCTATCAAATTCAACTCAATATTTCCACACAACAAAAGCAAAATGAGACCATGTCCAATAGAAGAGCTGAAAATAATTTTAGAGAAGCACTAAATAATTACTAATAAAACATAATTAATAAGCTACCTGTAGTGAGTGTAAAATATTTCCACCAATAACTATTCGTTTAGTACCTCTTCAATATTCTTTATATTTAATCAAAATTATGTCAACTGTATGCATACCTAAATGAGCATATATGACAATTACTATAAAATCCTTAGTTTGAGGCTGGTGTTGTAGCTCAGTGGTAGAGCACTTGTCTAGCTTGTGTGAGGCACTGGGTTCAATTCTCAGCACTTCATATAAATAAATAAAATAAAGGTCTGTTGACAACTAAAAATATTTTTTTAAAAAAATCCTTAGTTTGGGCTGGAGTTGTGGCTTGCAGTAGAGTGCTCGCCTCACACGTGTGAGACCCTGGGTTCGAGCCTCAGCACCACATTTAAAAAATAATAAAATAAAGTTATTGTGTCCAACTACAACTAAATTTTTTTTTTTTTTAAATCCTTAGTTTGTTTCACTTGACATTGCTCAGCTTACATCATCATCCCAATTTAATTCATTTCTTCAAGTTTCCTGGAAAGTTTCTGAAGCCTGATCTGTGAAGCCCCTCTTTTGTTGTTGTTGTTCATTTGTTAACTTATCAGTGCTCAAAACTTTTATATCCTAATTCTGAACTATCTCCTTTGGTCCTGATGAGGCATTTTCCTGTGGTTGTGGTAAGTGCTTCATGTCAGATGACCCTTCTAGAATAGTCTGCTGTAACTAAAGGTAAAGGGCCAGTACTAATTCAGCAGTTCCCCTGGGGAAGGGAATGAGGGGAATTTCTAAGAAGAAGGAAAAGTAAAACAGAATGTCTTATGAACATCTCACACAGGTATTTTCCCTTGATTTTATAAACTGAGTATGTCAAACTATTGGCTAATTTATTACTTATTGTCCCTATTAATTTTGCTTTGCTGACTGTGGGTTATTTTGCGAATATCTAACAATAGAGACAGGATCAAGATATTTGCGTCCCCTACACATCTTCCGATCTTGTTGTCTCATTGCATACACTCTTTCTGGTATATCTCAGCAACTTCCATATTCAGATGCAGATTTGTTTCCCGAATATGAACCTCTAGCCCACATCCCCCTGGGTTATAGTCACACATATCCTGATGCTCTTTTGGCCACATGACCCCACCTTGCCCAGTTTGTGTCAAGCCAGCCATGGAGCCCTGTAAAGTGGGTGTTCTTAAAAACTCTCTTTTCACTCTCATCTCCAGTCAATCCTAGTGCTTTAGCAAGCAACCTAATCAACTTTTTTTTGTACAGTTGCTGTGCTTTACCTCCTGCTGTCCCCACCTCAGTCTTGTGCTTCTTCTCTGCTTTGCCTGTTACATTGAATAATCTTTCTCTGACACAAAAAATGATCCTATTTGTCCTTCCTTAAATCTCTTAATCAGTGTTGTTTGCATATAGGCAAAAATGCAAACTTTTTAAAGTAAATCATAATTTTATCTTTAAACATCTCTTCAGCCTTGTCTATTGCTTTGAACCAGTTTATAACCTACTCTGTCTGTACTGGAAATAAATAGTTATGACATAGGAAGCTACTTAAACTTTCTCTGCTGTTAATATAACCACTATTTTTTCTTAAGAAGGATTCTTGCTTTGTTTCTTTTGATGACAGTAATAAACATTGTAAAAACTTTGCACTCCTAATAAGATCTATTATATCATGTGTCAATATAATATTATCATCTATAAAGATGGTGTTATACTTATCCTCAATTTGACTATTGAAGAAATTGAGGTATAGAGATGTTAAGCAACTTGTTCAAGGTCAGAACTCAAAGTATGTCAGAGCTGATATCTGTAGTGAAAGTAACGTCTATCATTACTGCTGAAAGTCTTATCCTTATTAGTTTGGTGCAAGAATGGTAAGAATTTAAAATGAATAGCTTATCACCCCCCAACAAAAAAAAGTAAACAATATAAACTAAGTGTAAGGAATTGCTCAAAGAAGTATATTACTATTGATGTGACTTTTAAGTCTTAATCCTTGGCTTAGCGACTCACAAACCTTGTGACTTGGTTTAAAATAAATTGAATAATAGATGGACTTTGTTCCGTAGGCAGAGCATGATAATACAGAATTCTTTGACAGAGCCCACAGACACAACCCTGATAAAGAAACAATAAAGAGTTATTGTCCCAATCATCTCCTTTATCAGAACAGAAGCTACAAACAGAGGATATTGCAGACCATACATCACCCTCCTAGGGGGACCTCTTTCAACTAAAATTGATACATGGTTCTGCACCAATTTCAGAAATAAGAACTATTAATTTGTCATATGGAAAAGGGAGAAGTCTGTCCCTCACAGAAAGAATGATGCTATAGCATCATTTTTATTTTACCAAGTAAACAAGCATCTTGCAATGGTTCACTTTTAGCTGAGTTATACTCATTTATATTCCCCTTTTTTTCCTTGAGAAAGAAAAACAGGAAAATGGTGTTTTCTGTTTCTAATAGTTTCTTAGGACATAGTAAAAGAAATCTGGCATAGGACATACTTGAAAAAAAAACTTTAAATATTTCATATGCATATTATCTTCTTCTAAAATTCATGGTGCTTTCCTGGAACCTATTATAGTAGAAAAAGAGTTCTTTTTCACTTTTGGCAGAATACTGAATTGCAATTTTTGAGTTTTTTTTTTCTGTAAACACAAATAGCACCTTTATCCAGTAGAAAATTTATTCCTGTTATATTTATGCCATTCTTAGGATGTAAAGGATCACTATAACACATTTGACAGAAATAAATAGAACTATGAATGCAATTCTGTTATTGATTACTTCTAAGCATGGGCATTGCAGCCTTCTGGCAAGATCTGCAGTGCCCTCCCTTCAAGTCAATACATAACTCTCCAGATCCCCTTTCTCCTATAAAATGGTCAATGTATTGCCGAGCAGTCTCTGAGTTTTGAAGACAGAGGCAGTCAGCATTTCAATTGGAATTCTTTTGACTAGAGGGTTGGATGATTAAGCTGGTCACTTGTGGAAATATATTGATTTCGTGATATATTTTCAGGAACCGATTTTTCTTTTCTGAAACACTGTGTCATGATGGGCTATTTAGAATTTCTTCTCTTCCCAGAGGGACATAGCACAGCTTTCAACAACTGAAATGAAGATATAACAATGGAGAAAACAAAAGAATATTGTGTCATTGTTATTCTCAGCCCCTTAAATGTTAACAGAAAACCCACACACATAAATTTATTTTTAAAGGTTTATAAAGTAAGCATATTTCAGCTTATTATGCATAATCACACTACGCAGAGTTGTGTACTATAATTCATTAAAATATGAAATTATAGCCAACACATTCAGATATGAAAACAATTAGTTTTCTACTTGGTAGAAAATGTTGCTTACATTTTAGGTCATGTCCCTCCACCACCAAATTTTTTCTGCTACACGGAAGAAAATTTACAAATTTTTCTTTATAATTGACTATGTTCAATGAATAACATCTTGGCCCCTCTGTAAAAAAAAGAGCAACCTAACATTTATTGAGCATATATTATATGCCAGGCATTTTCAAATATTATATTTCATACAATAGTCATAAAAACTTTTTGAAGTGATAATTATTGCTCTTTAATAGATGAGAAAAATGACATTCAGAAATGTTTCATATGATGAATCATCCAAGTATAAGCAATCAAACAAAACCAATTCTTTATAGTAGAGGACTAGTTTTTATTTCAGGTGTCCTTATATGTCAGAATAGTCACACATTTAAGCCAGTGTCATGATCTAGAAAATATGAAAAATTAAAGAAGAAACTAGAAAAGAATTTTTCAGGTGATGAAAGTTGACAGCAAATTAAATCACTATGCTTGCATTACTACAATATATACTTTCATGTACTCAATTTTTCTTTCTTGATGACTATTTTGTGTATACTCTGGTTTTGAAAACAGTCTCTGTGATGTTTTCCTAATGTAAACAACATATTAACAAAACACAATGCATATATTTGGCAAATTCTATACTTAGTCTAGTTCCTTTCTCTTCTACTTTTATTTAATGGGGATTAAAGAGTAAAAATACATGACTTTCCAGCTTATTCTACACCTAAGCCTAGCCAAATGACACTGTTTTGGTTAATGAAATACAGAAAGAAATCCCTATATCTGCTTTTATATCTGCTTTTTCTTCTGTCTGAAAAGTAGGTTTCATATGTTTTTACAGCAGTCTTTCTGAGACCACATAAAAATTGCTGACCAGAAAGACAAAATAAAGTCTGCAACATTGTGACTTCCTAGAACAGTTACACCAGTTCTGAGTTACACAAACCTGGACTCAATACTCCAGAAGTAAATAAATCACTTACTTTTTGAAAGCCTATGTTTGTGTGACTTTTGGTTACTTTTAGTTTAACACATTATTAACTTAATTCTTTACTTAATTTTAACTAAAATTTCACTACCCCTTTCTGCTTTCACCAACCAATGCTTTATTATATCCAGTGTACAGTCCACTGAGTTGTATAATGGATTTGGTAACCACAAAAACTAATTCAGCATTGAGTGATTGAACCCAGCATTAAGATTACTTCCCCAAATATTTGCCATGATGTCTTATATATTTTCTATTTGTACAACATGAATTTGATCTACTGTTTTTAGTGCCCCAAATAAATTGGGAAACATAAGTTATGGGATTCTCAGAATTCAAAATATGAAACAATGTTTTACCAAGAAAAAGTGAATTGTTCCTGGTACTGATCCCAGAGAACACTTTTCCACACCAACAGTCATAATTAAGAGGTTTTTTTTTTTTTTTTTTTTTTTAATTAACGTGTTGAAAACCCTTCTTCAACAATACTTGTTTTTATATACTGAGTTAGTTAGAAATTTTTCTAGTGTTTACCATCATGGAATTTTTATGAACCAGTACATGTTTATTAAGCCTAAACTTTAAAAGTCAAGCAATGGAGACAAAAACCGGTAGAAACAGATTATCTGCAAGTCATTCAGAATATCATACTCCACATAGTATTTTATCAGCTGACTCTTGGCCAACTATTGGTTGGTGTCTGAGTAGGAGTGGTGTGGCAAGAGGGCATAAACACATTGCAAGGTAGAAAGGTTAGTCCACATTTAAAGAATTTTAAAGGAGATTAAAGTTTGAATAAATCAAATCAACAAATTACTAACCCTCTAATGGGAGCTGATCGGTTTCAGTAGTGGTCCTCAGGATATGGTGAACAGTGTGTCCTGTTTGCTTAAACCTGCCTTCTTAGCTCAGTGAGGCTGGAGCTGTGGGGTCTGATTTCTGACTGACTCCAGACAACTTCCTCTGGCATAGAGAAGGAAGTATTTCTTTAACTTTTCTTTGAACATTTCTCCTCTGCTTTTGCTAGCTTTCTTAATTTTTTTCTCTGTCATTCCTCTCCATTTCCTTTCCTCTCCTCCCTTCCCCATAATTTTCTTTTCCCTTTCTACATGATGAGGATTTATTCTTTCCACCTTCTATTTTGTTTATTGTTCTTTCTTCCCACTTAAACATATATAAACTTCAAGATTAGATTCATGAAATTTTTGTAATTAATCTGTACATTTTATGTAATTTGACATTTAAAAAAAATATGAGAAAAAACAATTCTTATGGACAGAATAACTGTCTACTGGGAAATATAGGGTGGTGGATCTGGTTATTCTTGCCTATAAAATTATGAATAACATTTTTCCAGAAAGTAATCCTATTAGATAATATGTGAAGACTAGAGTACATAGATAATTCCAAGGGAATGATTAATTAATTTTCACCCAGAAAGATGAAAGCTGGATGCTTTAAAGTATACAAACACAGTCCCCTGTTTTGACAAAAGCTAGGCTGGAAGTAATTTTTTACACTATTTTCATCTCTCTGTTATAAATTGCAAAAAGATGGGAGGGTCATGGTTGATCTAACAGTTTTCCTTTTGATTATAGCAATTTTAAGGCAAATCAAAAGTAAGACCAGACAAGCTGACTGAGCCCTTTTAACTGCCCTATTTACTTATTAAATACAATCAGAGATTCCTCAACACAAGCCTGAGCTTTTAAAACACAATTGGGCCAGGTGTGTGGAGACCTTTTGATGACTGAATAAGCTGAGAATGCTTATTAATGATAGATTGGTGGTTTGGCATTAGGATATGATTTCATCAGATGAGGATAATGGAAGTTATGGAGTAAAAAGAGAGCTAAAGTATAATGTTATGCTTATAAACATTCTTGATAGAGAAGCAGTTGGCAGTAAAATAATATCTGAACAAAGGAATTCAGTTGGCATTTTACTGGAAATGAACAATAAACTCCACATAGGTTTCCTTTCTCCTCCCTATGAGTCATTTGAAATGTGGAATAAAGTGAAAAGCCAACTAGGATACCTGATTTGGAAAGTGAAAATTAAAATTGTTATTTATTTTTACTATTGTAAAAAGAGGAGGATTTTTTTATTAGTAATAATCATAATAACTACAGTAAATTAGCTTTATGCTTTTTTCCCTATTGGATGAAATTGAATTGTGGGGTGAAAGTACCAAGATATTTATTTAAAAAGAGAAAGAAAAAAAAAGATTCAGTAAATGAAATGCATAGCATGAAGATTTTTTTTTTCCTTCTCAGAATGTTATAGATGATTATATTACAATGGAGAATTGAGGTTAACTTCTTTACTATAACTGTGTCAATTAATGATACTTGGCTTTATTTCTCCCATGCGCCTAGTCATTTTTATGAATTCTTATTCACAGCAGTTGCAGAAATGAAGTTATTTTTTAAATTTTCAATTGTTTCTATCACAATTGAAATATTGCTCTTGAAAATATTTCTTGGGGTACTAAATTTTTCAAAGATGTTGTTACAGAGATTTAAAGTGGAAGGTAAATACATAGAATACCCCCAAATAGGGTCAAATAAAGAAAATATGAATGAGAAGATTTAACTTTACAAATTGATACTCTGTTATTAACCTAGTAGGTAAACAGGCAAGAATTATAATTATTTTTATTAATCAAACAGCTTGTTCATTTTACAAATTATGCTTCCTGAGAAAACATAATACTATAGAAATGTCCATGGAGGACCATTGATTAGGTAGCTCTAAAGGATCATTAGAAAGACAAGAAAAGCATGTCACTGCCTAGAGTGTGTGAGAAGCTAGTCATGTAAGGTACATAGCACCATGACCCTCTGCAAACACAGGTGTCCATCTGGCCATGTAAGGCACAGAGATGGAAAGTCTTTTGCTGGCTCAAGTAAGATGAAGATAATAGAGCTTGGAAAAAAATGTTCAGAATTCTTTTTATGTGTGATAGTTTGCTGAGGACTTGATTGCATAGAAAATCATGATTCTTTTATAATGTTTTCATTTATGTTTTGATCAACCTTTATTTCAGTATTCTTATTTTCTAAATCTTATATAGTCTGATTCTAAATTAGAGATAACTCTCTCCTGTGATGGGAATCATAAAATCAAGCAATAGTCTGGGTAGAAATTGACTTTAGAAGTCTTATAATTTCTTGTTCTGATGCTCAAATTATCTATTACCAAGGGGACACATGATTGAATTGAATGCTTCACATATTTAAAGATCATAATTTTCACCAAATACTCCATTCTGATTTTCTTCAGTTTTTCAAATCTTTCTATTATAAAATTGTCTAGTCTGTCTATATAAAACATTTTGCTGAAACTTTGATAAGAATTGCAGACACCTGCATATCAATTTGAGAATTGACATCTTTACTACATTGAGCATTCCAATTATGAACATTTGTGTCTTACTACTTAATTAGATTTTTTATTTATCTTAACATATTTTTGAAGCTGTCAGCATACAAGTCCTGTGCATATATTAATAGATTTAGACTTAAGTATTTAATTTTTGAGGAAAAATACCTGGTGTTGTATTTTTAATCTTAGTGCCCATGTATTCATTGCTACAATATAAAAATATAGTTGATTTTTATGATTTTAGTTTCATTGAAATATAATTGACAAATACAATTGGATGTATTTAAAATATACAGTGTGAGGTTTTGATATATGGATACATTGTGAAATTACAATCATCAAGCTAATTAATACATCTATCACTTCACTTTCAGTTTTATTTCATCTATGTTGAGAATGTTTAAGATCTCTTTTAGTAATTTTCAAGTACATATAAAGTATTATTAACTATAGTCACCATGCTATACATTAGCTCTCCAGAAGTTATTAATTCTGCACAACTGAAAGGTTGTATACTTTGAAAACGTCTCTACATTTTCCACATCCCCTAATCCTTAGTTATCAACATGAGTTTGCTGCAGTCAACTCATTTGCAAACAGTGACTGTTTTCTTTTTTCATCTGCATGCCTTTTATTGCCTGTTCTTCCTTTGTTGGCCTGCCTAGAACTTTCAGCCCCACAATGAATGAGAGTGGTGAGAATAGGTAGATATACATGCCTTATTCCCAATTTTAATGACAAGTCCTTCAATATTAAAAATTTATGCCAAAATAAAGTTTTCTGTTGCTTTGTTAAATTCCTCTATACTCCTATTTTCCTTGGAGCGTTTATTTTGAATGGGTGTTAAATTTTGTAGCTTACTTTATCTGTACCAATTAATGTAATAATCTGATTTTTCTTCTTTACCCTGTTACTCAATTATTCAGTACTCATTTTTCAATATTAAACCAATATTGCATCCCTCAAATAAACTCTCAGGTGTATAATACTTTTGCATATTATTGAATTGTATCTTATTAATATTTTGCAAAAGGTTTTTATCTATATTAATGGTCACATTATTCAGAAGTATGTTTTATGAGAAATCTTAAAATATATTTTATAATCATATTTTGAGATAAACATTATCTTAGGTCTTTATTTTTGTTATGCCAATGATGAAGAAAACATGCAATAGTGAGTAAATTTAGAGAAAAGACTTCTTTTAAAAATCTTTTAAATATTTTTATATGTTCTCTTTTAGGTACACATGACAATAAAGTGTATGTTGACATATTACATACATGGAGTATAACATTATAATTAGGATCCCATTCTTGCAGTTGTACATGATGTAGAGTTTCACTGATCGTGTATTCATATATGAACATAGGAAAGTTATATCTGATTCATTCTACTGTAAAGTCTTTAATTATTAACATGTAAATATTAGTCAGGAATGCTTAAATGTAAGCAAACTCCCCCAATTATTAAAAAATGGAAAGAGCTGTATAGCAGATATAAGGAATGTTTATGTGTATGCACTGTTATAAGTGTTTGGTTGATTTTATGCTTTGTTAACATTTTTACATATAATACTATAATGTATTAAATATTGTTTGCAAGTATTGATTCATTCAATCATATTTATACACTATAGATATTATTATTAGTTACTAATAATAATACTTGCAAACAATATTTATATGTTAACTAAATTAGTAACTGGAAAGGAGAAAAAAAAGTAAGATTAAACACTAAGTGTTCATTCATCTTTTTACCTTGCAACCATAAATATATTTAGATATTTATTCTAATGAAGCACAAAAACATTTTGGATTTTTTGTTTCAAAAAATGTATTTTTGTTAACAAACCTTCATCATATCATTAATATTAAATGTTATATTCAAAATAAAAATTTCAATAAGCTTGCAATCCCTGTAAATTGCTATACAAATTAAGGGCATAGAACCTAATGTTATAATTCTCAGTTCATTCAATAATTTTTTCTCAATTCACCTCTATTAAGTTTTTGGCATTACTTAAAAAAATTTGAATAATGAAAGCAAAAGGATAGGGTAGGAATGATAGATTACATAGATATTTAAATTATATATTAAAAGCAATTGAAAATGAAAAACAAGCAATGGAAGTCATATTAGGTATTTGGGTATTTGTCCTGTGAAACAGGAGTTAACTATTACAGGTGGCTTTAGCAAGAACAACTTTTTGTTTGCTTAATCAATAAAATTATTAAAGCATCTATTGTATGTCGTGTACTTGGGTATATTGGAAACAAATTTGGAATTGCGATTTTGTTCTACTTTCAAAATATTCAAAGTCAGATTGCCCATTATCAATAATACAAGTAATAATTAATGTTGGCGAGCATTTGGGCAAAAGGGTATACTCATACTTTGTTGGTGGGAATGCAAATTGGTACAACTACTCTCTTTGGAAAGCAGTACCAAGACTCCTCAAAAAACTAGGAATGGAACCACTATTTGCTATCCCACTCCTTTGTTCATATCCAAATGACTTAAAAATCAGCATGCTACAGTGACACAGCCACATCAATGTTTACAGCAGCACAATTCATAATAGCTACTCTAAGGAGCCAAACTAGATGCACTTCAACAGATGAATTGATAAAGAAAATGTGGTATTTATACACAATAGAGTATTCTTCAGCCATGAAAGTGAAGTATTTTATGACATTTGCCAGTAAATGGAAAGATCTGGAGACTATCATGCTAAATCAAATAAGCCAATCTCCCAAAACCAATGGTTAAATATTTTCTCTGATATGTGAAAGCTAACCCACAATGGAGGGGTGGGAGAGGGGAAGAATAGAAGTTCAGTAGATAAGATAAAATGGAATAAAGGGAAAGGAGGGAGGATAAGAAATGGAAAGACCATGGAATGAATCTGATATAATTTTCCTATGTACATAGATAAATACACCACAGTGAATCTCACCTTCATTTACATCCACAAGAATAAGGTCTTAATTAGAATAGGATATATTCCATGCTTATATAATCATATCAACTTGTATTCTACTGACATGTAAAACTAAAAGAACCAATAAAAAATGCTCCCAGTCTAGTCGAGAAGAAAAGCATACAAAATGGATGCATGGTACAATGTAGTACCTTTCATTATAGAAAAATGCAAAACATATTTTAGCCAAAGGTAAACAATGATGAAGAATAACATTTTTACCATATGTATAGAAAATCATAAATAGTGCACTCCACTGACACTGTGCCACTCTGTATTACTTAATTCTGTAGTGTTGCGGTATAATACAGTCTCCATTATAGGATATTCAAATGTAGAGAGAAGTTTGAAAACTCACCCAAGATTGCAGAGCTGATAAACGGTGCAGCTAGATTTGAAACCCAACCCAACTAACTCCCAAACTCATGATGCATGGATGAAAGCCAGATAGCCCCTTAGAAAACAATCTAAACCACACTACACAACTGTGTGGAATTAGAGCAGATGATCCACATGTTGTTATTGATGTCAGATAGCAAGTTATTTCACAATGAAAATTAAGTTACAATTTCATGTGTTCTAATACTGTCTGACATTTCTTAAGGCCTTAACATGCTCCATGGATTATTCTAGAACACTTTACGTATACTAATTTAGTTAATCATCATCATAAATCTATGAGGAATTACTTTGCTAAGCACCTGTGTTTCAGAGAAGATATTATCCTTAATCTCATAGTGTTATTTCAAACATCAAAACTGATATCGTTCACAGTTTCTGTGAACACTCCAGATGTGTGTGTGTGTGTGTGTGTGTGTGTGCGCGCACTGTGAAGTAATGTGCATATTCTTTCAGATATTTTATCAATGTTTGAAGTTTATTTGCTTTATTTTTTTAAGCCATGGAGCATGTAAAATGCAACATGTTATCATACAAATTTAAGTTATGTTTTATTCCTAGGAAATTATTTTTTTAAAAAAATTGGATTATTGCCTAAACATGCCATATTAGTCTGAAATTATTTAGAAAATTTTTCTGAGGTCTAGTGCTTAACAGAATCTAATTTCCAGCCTTATATTTGCTTATTACCAGAATAATTATTTAGTAATTATCCTGAATTGTCCAATCAAAATTTGTCACCTCCAAGCTACTTTCTTACTGAATCAGCACAAGTATCTTTGGCTATTTTGGAACTTAACATTGGACACAGAACTTTGATGCTCAATCTATCAAGGGCTTAAATGCAGTGTGGACATTTTTTGAATGCTGAATATTTCTGTAATTTTAATAATGATAACATTTATTTTTTAAATTTTCCAAGTTTCATAGGGTTGTTTACATTATATTTGTATTCTAATTACAGTCTGTTGTAGTTTATAATGATAAAAGTTTTAATATCATTAAGTTCAGGAAAATAAAGTGAAATTAAGTAAATGTAAGTATTTTATCATCTGGTAAAAGTGAATAATAGTATGTATTTTGGAAATTTTTAGAACAATTGAACCATAATGCACATAAAAACTCCTAGTCAAGTAGGAATCTAATAAATACTAATAAATATTGATAAGCATGGTCAGGCTTTTCAGGTCTACAGAATGGCAATAAGAAACCACCAGGTGGAAAACTCTGAGGGCTTTGAGCCCTCCTACTTCCTCTTGAATGGTGAAGTTCATGTTTTGCATGAATAAGATAAAGGCTTCTCCCTGGCTTTATTGACTGCTTCTCGCTAGACTACAAGCTCCCGTGGGGAGACAGGGATCTATGTGCAACACTATAGATCTGGGCATAGTATAACACAGGGTTCACAACCATTGTCCAAGAAATTTTATAATGAAAGACAATAATTGATTGTTGGTTATATTTTATTAGTTTCTGTTGCTAAAATTTACCACAAATCAGAAGTCTTAAACAAAAGAAATTTATTATCTTACACAGAAGCCAAAAGTCCTAATTGTTTTTACTGGGATGAAGTCAATGTGTAAACAGGGCTGCTCTTACTCCAGAGGATCTGGAAAAGAATCCCTTCCTTGATACTTCAGCTCTTTGTGGCTTGTGGCTGCACCATTCTAGCCCCTGCCTCTGGTCACATGCCTTCTCTTCTGTCTGCTTCAGATCTTCCTCTGCCTCTCTTTAAATGAACACGTAAATGCATCTTTGGGGTCCATCCAGGATAACCTCCCAGTCTTAAAATCTATCTTTATCATCTGTGCTATGGTTTAGGTATGGGGTGTCTGCTAAGAGCTCATGTGTGAGACAATGCAAGAATGTTCAGAAAAGAAATGATTACATTATGAGAGTTGTATCCTAATCAATAGGTTAATTCACTGATATAGATTAATTGGTAGTAACTGTAAGCAGATAGGATGTGGCTGGAGGAAGCAGGTCACTTAGGACTGGGGTCATGTCTTTGGGGTTTATATTTTCTTCCTGGTGAGTGGAACTCTATTTGCTTCCAGGTTGGGTCTTGAGTTGCTTTCCTTTGCCATGACCTTCCAACATAATATTCTGCTTTTCTTGGGTCCCAGAGCTTTGGAGCTGGCCAACCATGGACTGAACCTCTGAAAATGTGAGTCCAAAATAAACTTTTCCTCCTCTATTTACTTTATCAGGTCTTATGCTCACACTGATCCAAAAGCTGACTAATACAATCTAATAAGTCCTTCTCCAACCCCCGCCCCCAGCTAATGCTACTGGTTTCAGGATTAGAACCCAAATACCTTTGTGGCTATTACTCATCCTACCATGCTTCCTTATGTTTTTCATCCCCTTGTTCTTCCTCTCTGGCAGGTTATGGCTATCAAGTTTTTCACTCATTGAATAAATTAAATATGGCAATAGCAACATCTATCATGTTCTGTTATTTACAATAATTCAGATTTACAGATATATTCACGAAAGCAAAACATTTTTTTTCAATATACCCAAGATTCATTTGAATAAACTAAATCTTCATTTTGATGACAAGACTGTGAGGTGATACATAACTTATTTGGTATTGTTTTACTCTCTTTGTATAATAAATCCTTATTTTACAAAAAAAATTGAAAATTCAGAAAAAAAGTTAAAAAGAGAGTAAAAATAAGTTATTTAAAATCCTACTCCCCCAAAGCAAGGTATTCTTAGAAGTAGGCTGAATATCATACAATTGATAGAGTAGCATATGATTTTATTTACTAAATCATTTTAACAATGTTAATAACCTAAAATTGGACTACTAATAAGAAGTCAAATCTCACATAAACTAATCTCAGTGTGCTTAAAGGCAAATCAAATCCTAGTGTTAATAAATACATAAAACTCATAGTACTTCCAGTGGTAATTTTGACTCAAGTTACATTTGTGAAGCAAGAAAATTTATTTTCTTCTTTAGAAGAATGCAGTCACCTACTGGAAGAATCACTGATTCTGAAAAATGATTCATCCCTCATTTCATAATTTTATCTCTTCAGTCTATTCTGTCCTCCAAGCATACAGAAGACAAGATATTTGTCTTGTCCAAATATCTTGAGAATCAAGTCCAAAGGAAATTTTTTGAAAGGGACCATTATTGGCCCTTCCTCAGTCAGATTCTAATGTGCTATATCCAGTAAACTGGAACTATTGTGGCATATTCCTTGATGTTATTGTTGTGCAAATAATAAAAGGAACACTTTTGAAGTGACCATACCCGGTAGTCAGTGTCTACTGAACATTTCAATGGACCATGGAAGTCCAACCTTCATCTGCCCATTTCCTAAACTTAGTCTAAAGCCAAATTGCAATGGTTTGACCTCTATGAATGTTTTCTGGCATATACCCAAGTAATGTAGTTATTAAAGCTTATTTATAAGTATGTATATTGTCATTTAGAACAACAGAACTTGATTTCTCTTTCTTTCACCCTCTCTTTCATTCTGATTTCAGCTTCATTTAATTTTCTGTAAAATATTTGTCCTTTTTTTTGAAAATTTTTCTCTATTATTTCAAATATGCATATAGAACCACTACTTTCTTTTGGAGGAAATATATAACATATATATATATATATATATATATATATATATATATATATACACACACAAAATATGTATAAGTATAATAATTTATACATATGCATGAGTATATATATTTCCTCCAAATATATATACATACATATATAGTATAGATATAATATATACTCTATGCTATATACATACATATATATGTGTATATGCATATGTATTAAATATATATGCCATACATATATAGAGAATATATATATATAAACATGCATATATATTTTTGTGTGTATATATACATATATAACCCAAATTCTTTCTTCAAGTATGATTTTCTGCATCTAAGTTGAACTTACCAAACACTATATTTTAGAGATTTTTTCCATTATGCTCATTTTGTTCACTGTGGTACGTACAACTATTGATAACTAATTTCTCAACATATGCAGAAAATAATGAATTTACTTTACTGCCTTAAACTTGAAATTAAAGGTGAAACACTTGAATAAAATGACTGGGGAAAATTTAAATTATAGGGTTTCCATATAAAGGTGTCATTAGTGGTATTTTTCTGGTTACTAGAAGGAAATTGGCCAAATGAAACAAAGGTTAAATCCCTGGAGTGTTTGGATTTACCTTGATGATACTCTGTAACTGGCACAATCAAATATAGAATTCGCATGTTTTTACCAATATAACATTAGCAAATACTCTATGGTGTAAGTGTTTTGCCTGCTGGGAGTGTAGGCTTTGCTGGCAGCCATATGGGTCACTCTTACAAAACAAATTTTATGGAGAAGGCAGAGGAGGCCATTTCTCTTTTAGATATTACATTGGCTCCATTTGCAATCCAACTAATAAACTAAAGTTCCATTTCTACCTTAATATCAAAAGCCGAGTTTTGGAGATGGGCAATGCATATTTGTATATCCATATATTTGAGATTATCAAATTATTAATCTTCTCAATTATTAGATTGTCAGCATAGCGCTTTTACTTTTCCAAGTTTATTTTTAAGGCTAACTGGAATTGTACTTTTAAATTAAGTTAGTACATTTAAATAGGACTTCAGATAACTAACTTAGCATACGTGGATCCTATGTGCTTTCTGTGTTTGCATATTACAAGGGTGGGATTTTAGTGACTTTTAGGAAAGCAGGAAAAGATTTTCTGCTTAATGCATGAATCACATTTTCAACATTCAGATCCAGAGATGTGGAAAGACTTTTTCCGTGAGTCAGAGTTAGTGGTATTACTAGGTCAATGTTTTGATTTCTATACTTTCTTGCCAATTTACCCCCCACACCACCACCCCAGGTTTTGTTCTCTAAAATCTATAATGCTTTTTGGTATATGACCTTGAAAGCTCTCTGCTTTATTGCAAAGTTTGAGTTGAAAATCAGAAGTAATTTGAGAAATTTCTTTGAAGATAGAATATTCTATTTTTTTCTGGAAACTTATGAGCTATGTTTATTTGAAATGTCCTTTATTTCTAAGAAGATTTATTCAGTCTTTGATGATTTATCAATGCTCTTCAACAATTTTTACATATGCTATAAAGTTAGGATGTGATCTTTTTGTTTTCAATTTTATTAGCAGTATTAATAATTGACATAATTTGGGGTTTTGACTTTAACAGCCTTTTCATGAAAAATATGATATAAATATCGAGATTGTTAGCAAAATAGATCATTATTGTCTAATCTAAGCATTTAATTTTAAGTCCATAATATTTTATCCAGCTTTTACAAGTTAGCAGTAATTTAGAAATTATCAACAAATCAATTTAATAAAGAAACCAGGTTCGTATTTTTATGTACTTATTATAATTATAAAATAAAGGCAATTGGAAAACCCATATGTCATCTTAACTACATATTAGACACAGTTACATAAAATATTGCTTCATAGACATAATTTACTGTGGAAGATCAATGATGAAAGCATGAAAGCTTGACAAATATATGGCTTTAATTAATAATCAATAATACTGATAACAACAATAATAAATTTTCTTTCACAACATCATTCCCAAAGGTTTGCAGAAGCCAAGGCAAAGAAATAAGTAAAAATAGATTTATTAGGAAAAGATAAAACACTTTATGTGTATATTCTTTGAAAGAAATAAAAGCAAATACTACCATTTTATAATACATAATAATAACAGCATGTTTCCTTACCAGAAAATTTTAAATATCTATGCTTGTAGCAATAAAAATCTGTTTATATATTAATAATATCAGGATGGTTAAAATAGTTTTAACTAGTGCTCAGTATGACAATTTATATTCTGTGATGCTTTACAAAAAAAAAAAAAAGAGCAAATATGTTCTGTTTTAAATAATGTATGTTAAATAATGTTTTTTTCCTCTCTCTTTTTTTTATTTTCAGGAATCAAACTGATTTATAAAACCTCTGGAGATATTGTTTGCCTTTCCCACCTAAGTGTTTATTATTTCAATACCCTCACTTTGATGCACAGAATTATATGGACAAATAGTGACATAGAAGTAACTCTTTCTTATTTGAATATTTTAAAGTTACAGTAAATATAATTAATATAATTCAGACTTATTATGGAAAATTAGGAGTTATAAGATAATCTAACAGAAAATATATTTGCTGTCTTATTATTTAAAGGTCTATTTGATACATTTTTCTTGTGTATTCTTCCAGACTACTTCCACATAACTTTTTCTTTTTTTATCAAAAAATGTAGCTATTGTATTCATATTGTTTTAAAATTCATGTTAGCAATATGTACATCTTTTTAAATTATAATTCTAGAATACTTTGAAACATATGGTAATCATCTCTCAAATAACATATTGTAATTCCATATAATATATATATTTTTTTACTTTGTTACTACCTTTTTTTGCTAGAAATTCATGTTACTGCTATTTTAGACGTTATTTAAAATTCTTCATAGAATACTCACTTAGTTTAATTAGTATTATTAGTAGCTTTACACAGATATAAAATAGCAGGTAAAATAATTCTTATTATTTAATGAAATGAAAGATCTAACCACATGTCTTTTAAAAGTAACAGTTTAGATAATATGTCTTTGAATTTTCTATTGATTTTATCAAATTTCAAAAGCTTTTTTATTTTGTTTTTTTAAGATTCTATCACTATCTGGAATTTTAAGAGAAAAGTGGCTAAAGCTGCTTTTCCATATCCTATTTGATGTCACAATGGCTAAGAACTTTGAAATGAATACTGAGCCTTAATCTTTAGGATTTGGGTATGTTGGGATTAAACAGAGAAATCTTAAATAAGAAAAGAAAAAGAACTGTGGTGATGAGTTTGAATGTAATGTTTCATTTATTGTATATTCTTTTATTTATTATTGATATTCCTGCAATGTACTAAATATTGAAAGCAAAGCTGTCGACAAGAGGGACATATTTTCTGTCCAGAAAGAACTTGAGAGAGACATACACATCTGTCCTGAAATTTGTGTCAGTGAGTGAGAGAAACAATAATAATATTTAAACCAGACACATGTATGCAGGACCAATTCCTAGAGAAACAGACTTTCAGGATGGATTTGAGGAGGATACCCAGAAAAAAAAAAAAAAAAAAACATAAAAAGAAAAACATATGAAAGGGATAGAACTTCAAGAGTGAGACATAAGCAGCAAAGGGGTTTTCCTAAAGAGGAATTCCAAGATGTGTGGAATGAATGGAAAATGGAGCATGAGAGGGCAGCTGCTTATTGTTGAAGTGGTGTTCCAAACAGGAACCAGATCATGTGAAGTCTCATACACTGTGCAAAAGAGTGGCTTCATCAGAGACAATGAATGGCCATCAGATAGTTTGAAAGGAAGTGACATGAGGTTCACACTTTTTAACAATGATGCAGGAATCAAATGGTTCATAGGTTGGAAAGGAGCAATATTAGAGAAATATGCTGATTTAATAATACAGAATAGGAAACATGGTAATCTTTTGTTATTTGTTTTAAATTTTTTTACTTTTTTTTTTTTTTTTTTGGTACCAGTGAATGAATGTGAGAGCATTTAACTACAAGGCGTATCTCTGCCCCTTTTTAGCTTTTATTTTGAGACAAGTTCTCTTTAAATTGCTTACTTCCTATCTAAATTGCTGAGGCTGGCCTCAAATTTGCAATCCTTCTGTCTCAGCCTCAGCAGTTGCTGGTATTACAGGCATGAACCACCATGTCCAGCTCTGTGTTATTATGGCATTATAAACAAATATAAGTTAACAGTTGAGTGCTAGGGAGGGTGAATAAGAGGAAAAATTCAAAATGGTACCCAGGTTTAACCACTTAGTCCTGTATATTGATATCTTTTATACAAAATTCTTAAAAGAGTAAGAACCAGAAATATGCATATTCATTAGTATAATCTAGACATGTTTGATTGAAATAACTAATTCCAGCAAAGAATTTGTCACATCAAAATGTTATTATTTACTTGAATTTTTAATTAGTTAGTAGTTTAAATTGAATATATTTTGTAAATAAATTGTATTTTTAATTATTTATAATTTAATGTCTGAATGTATTCTAGTGACAGTAGGGATACAGAAGGACTGTTTTTCTTAAAATACAATTCTTTAAATTAGAGAGACACCAACATATGGCACATTCAGATTGGATTTGGGGTATAAAGGATATGTTAACAAGCTGTATTAGTCAAGGTTCTAAAAAGAAGTAGTTGGTTAATTCAAAAGAGATTAACCGTAACTTGAAACTTGAAATATTCAATGAATGGAGGTGATTTACTAAGCATATAGCATGGGAAAGAAGCGATAGGAAACCTACTAGGACTTTAGGCCAGGAGGTCAAGAACTGAAGGTGTGGGAGAGGAACTGCTCATTCAGACCTGTGACTATAAATGAACACACTCTACCTGGTCCTCAGCCAGGAAGGAACCACAGGGGACTCAGAGTCAGGTGGGAGGCAGCATTTGGAAGGGAACAAATGCCTTGAATTCTCTCTTTCTCTGCCCTCTGCACTTCTTTGTCACCTCCCATCCTCCACTGACCCTAGAAGAAGTCACATAGCAAGAGAGGCTGCATAATGCAGTTCATGAAGATCAGTTTCCTAGGGCTTAGTGATCACTGGGGGTAGAAATGGGGAAAGGACCATATAATAAAAACCAGTGTTTAAGCACTGTAAAGGCATTGTAAAATATTCAAGGCTTATGAGTTATCAAGAGGCTTGTTTGTGCACTAAAAAACAGAGCTAGAAACATTTTTGCATCTATCCTGGTGCACCCAGAAGCCCATTGTACTGGAATGTCTGATAATTGTTAGTGTTAGAGACAAGTGTCAAGGCTGTTAATATCCTCACTTTTTGGCAAGGAATGTTACCTAGGCTTGGCTTTTGCTGATACCACAAGATCAGCCAATAACCAGGGGGGCTCATCAGCTCTCCACACAACCAGAAACCCATTTTTCTCTCCAGTATTGAAAATGATTTTAGATACTGTAAATAGAATGACATTAAAAAAGTTATAGTCATGTTGCAAAGTAGCCACACAAATATTCAAAATACAATAATGTTTATAGGATATTTTTAAAAACATATGCATGGATTATATATAAAATATGTCAGAACAATAAACGGCACAAAACATGATTTACCATGAGCTTCGCACATTCATAGGAAAAGTGGTACACACCTCTAAAGATGTTGTCAATCCCTAAAGACTTTGTCAATAATATAAGATATATGTCCTGCCCCAGTTGTCACAGAATAGCAGGGATATATCTAATGCATTTTTTATTGTGACTTGTCACTATCTTTTCCCCATAAACTTAAAATTATCATTATTAGGAATGAGCCTGTTTTTGATGCAATGTGAAAAGACTATCACTTCTGAGTCCTCTTTTTCACAGTGCTTAAGTTTTCAGGCTTATCCATTTAGATGGTTTATCAAGTGCAAATTCTGAAGTTCTGCAGTGGAGAAAGGGAGAACGGGAGAAAGGGAAATGAATGGCTTATTCTCTGCCAAGTTTTAAGTCAATGATCACAAATGGGTATTTTTCAATTAATAACGTCCCATTTCTCAAAAAATCATAGAGTAAAACTTCCTAGTCCCACATATATTCACAGGCGATAGAAGCTGCTCATTATGGCCTAATGTGTTTTTATCTTAAGTGAGCTACTCATACTGGTAAGGCTGCCTTATTGAATAAAAACATAATTATCATATAGAAAATACTTAAATAAAAATTATTACTGATACCTTCTTTTGGATTTCTGATACGATTTCTCAAGATTTAAATTAAAAGATTTCACATGTGGAACATGACAATATGTAATATCAGATGATATGTAAACACTTTGTTATTGCTTTATTAAAACAAAATTTCTTCACTAAGAATTTGCAGTAAATTTTGTAATCCAGTCTGTAACAATGGATATCTTACATATGAATAATATCTTATAGTTTATAAAGAGATATACTAGGTAGGTTATCATTTAATCTTCAGAACACTGACAAAAGGTATAATAATTTTATTTTAAATGATTGATGGTGACAAAAAACTATTAGTCCAAATCATGTTGATATTTATCGCCAAAATTATTTTCTTTCAACTACCATAACTACCCTAGAATATGTCATCTTATTAAGAGTAAACTGATAATAAAATTGATACTAATGAAAAACAAAGAACTGGGCTGGGGTGTGGCTCAGCCGTAGAGCACTTGCCTCTCACTTATGAGACCCCCTGGGTTTGATCCTCAGCACCCCATAAAAATAAATAAAAAAATAAAGATATTGTGCCCATGTATAACTAAAATAATTAAAAAAAAGAAAAACTAAGTACTGAGATAAAAATGACTTTAAAATCTAGTTAAGAGTTCATAGTCCTCTGGAATATGGGAGATAGAGCATCGTTCAACTCATAGATTTGCTACTAGTGAACTGGTATATGTTGAGCACATTCCTAAGTCTGCTTTAGCCAGGATTTCTCATCTCGGTAACAGAAATGATATTATCTGCTAATTAGTTATCCTGAGGATAAAATGAGATATGTGAAAGTGCCTAAATAAAATATGCTCAATATTTATTAAATCTCTTTGATGTCTCTTCATTACAAATAGTTACAAAATTGCCCAGTAAAGAATTACCCATAGCAGACTTTACATATTATCAAAATTAGACTAAATGGTAATTATCAGAATTGATCCTGCTGCTTGACAGTTTGCTTATACCTAAAACCATTTTCACCGTCTTTGGAACATGGACAAACATTTCTAAGTTCAATGGACTCCAAATTATGGAAACCTCAGAAAGTGTTACCGCCTAATCAGCAAGATATTTGGAAGTCTGTAGTGGTCCTCAGAATGCATGAAGTAATAGCTGCCACTCACTTAGATTTCATGAATAAAGAGGGTAAAGTTATATTGTGATATTAATTACTCAGTACTAATAACTGCAGAAGTTGATTTTATTACTAGGGACTAATATGTTAGTCAATCATATTATAATACATTGGGGAAAACAAAGGTTGGTGATTTTAAGTATCAAATAACATTATACAGCATGCAATGAAATTGTAAGGAAGAGAATTTGCATTACCTTTCCTTTTGCATCTATTCATTAATTTTTTCCCAATAATTGCATGGAGGTCAATTTTCACAGAGCTTATAATGTAATTAGGAGAATCATTAGCCATTAGTAGAATTAGCTTAGGTTGCAAGAAAAGAATAATAGAAGAGTAAAGAATGATCTGACTTATCATCACACATCTATAATTCTTTTGAATTATTTAAAACATAAAACTTAAAATTTAAGTAAAAATAATTAAAGAACATGCACATATGCTTTATCCTTACAGTATATCTTTTAAAAACTCCTTAATGTGTGTAGCAAATGTATATGGGTTACTATTATCATTTCTTTTTTATTATTATTATCTCTTTCTTTGGAAACAAAATATAGACAAGAGAACCTTGATTTTGACTTAACTGGGATGTACTGGTATTATATACAAGTTAAAGTCTAGTTTTACTTATGTATTCTAAGTAAAACTTCTTTTACTGGATACCAATGAAGAATACTGCATTGGTCTAGCTACTCTGGAGGAAGCAAGAAAGAAAGAAGGAGAGAAAGAGGATGAGAGGAAGGGAGAGAGAGAGAGAGAGAGAGAGAGAGAGAGAGAGAGAGAGAGAGAGAGAGAGAATAATACTCTAGGACATGTAATACTCTCTAATACTAATAATACTCTGGTTATGTTAGGAAAAGAGCTTGTCTGTAAAACCTCAAATGAATAAACTTTTCTTGGGGAAGGTGAGGTTTTCAGAGTCTATTAACAAACATGTAAAAATCGCCACACCACAATTCATTTGGCCCGAGCTAGCAGGATTACTAATCCTTTTTCACTCTCAAAACTTTCCTTACTTGGATCAAAACTTTGTGATAACCTGAATGCTAGAGAAATTTAAACTACTGGGTTTTGTGTGTTTGTTTGTTTTTGAAAAAAGAATGTATCCTTTCCTATTTGGGGGCCAGTATTATCAATATTTTTATAATAGGTAAAAAATTATAAAGTGAAATTATGAGAAGTTAGCAATTTTCATTAAGTATATGAATTTTAAAATATTTTCTTCCAATCAAGATAAATGGAAAAATCATTTTTCAATTTGTTGAGTTCTGAATGTTAAGTAGCAGTTTGTATAAAGTAATGATCATATATCTGTGAATAGGCTTATGGCTAAAATGAACACTCCAGATATGTAATGCATTCCAGATTAATCATTATCTGCAAAAATTAAGAAGGCACTCTTTGTAAAAATTAAATATCTAAGATTGAAAATACTGAAGATGGCTTTATCTGACCTTGGGCCATAACTTTTTTCCCTAAATTTAAGTTTTCTCATCTTTGAAATGGCAGGGTTCAAGTATATGATCATTAATGTCTCCACCAGTCCTAAATAGATGATTTGAATTTCAAACAGCTTAATATAAAATTTTCTCCTGGTAGTGAAACTGTCCTGAAATGATTTCTTCGACTAGAGAATCAAGGGATTAAAAAAAAAAAAAAAAAAAAAAGATTTCCTAAGAGAGCTTTGAAATATGTCTGAAGAATGTCATGACAGAGACTGACCACTAGACAACAGTGGAAGGCTTATCACCAAAATTAACACATTGTCATTATATTTTAAACATCAAATTATTAATCTACTTATTGAAACATATATTCTAAAACTCACTTTCAGGTATTCTGAATGTAATTATCATGTGATGCAGTACTATTTCCAACTTGTTTGGTTTTTAAGTCATAGGTTCAAAACAACCTAAGGTTGTGTTCCCTCAGAAAGAGACCCTGAGCCATAGATTTGAGAATAAGTGATTTATTAAAGATATGCTACCAGGAGAAACCCCTGGGAGATGGGGAAGAGCGGAACTAGAGCAGGGAAGGGGAGCTCTAATTAATGATGTCACTCCAAGCAATATTCTGGATTCAACTCTGTCCATAGGACAATTCTGAAGTATGCCTGAGATTTCCCAGCAAAAGTAAAACTGGAAAGAAACTGGTATAAATTTATTTGCATTCCAGTTCTCCTAACTAACAAGGCACTTAGTGACCTGTGTGATTTCCAGAAGACATTTTTAGATGAGAAATTTTACCAAGAAAACAAGCAGAAACTGGGGGATGGGGCTTAGGTTCGGTAAAGGGAATGTGAAGCTTCTGGTGGAACATCAAGAGTGTTAGTCGCTGCTGCTATCTCCCCTAATTTTCATGGTCTAACTAACATGAGAAATCTTATGTATTGTATCTCCTCTAAAAAGTTATTGCACAATAGCTGTTAGTTGTAAATAGTAATGCAGTAAAGAAACTATTCATTTATTTTTCCAGTCTGGATTTTCCCAAATGAATTTGACCGGTTTATCTAATAACTCCCATTGGAAATCTGCCATTCGATAAAACCTCAAGAATTTTGAATGAAAGAAAAATTTTACTAAAATAATGTCTTTTGTTTCAAAATAGTACCTAGTCGTAGCCCAAAAGTAAAAGAGCTACCAGTTGAAATACTTAATAAGACATGTATACACACATACAAACACATTAACAAGAGAAATCTTATATGCTGTCAACATATTGTGATCAACTGAGGAGTGTTCTCTAAAGAGCCTGAGGGAAAGGGATTGAAAAATGAAACTTATGGTTTATATAGTCTGTATCTGCAATCAGTTACAAGACATATTCTGTCTTCTGATTCCTAAATTCAAGATCTGTACCAATAAAGAAAGCAATCATCTCTTTCCCAGGAGTGTGCCACTTACAGAAGCAAAATGCTAATACTTAGGCTCCCCCCATTCCATGCTCAGTGTAAATTTTCTTTTTATATTTAGCTCACAAAAGAGGAAACTCTTTACAGAAAGAGAAAATAATTAATGGCAAATTATTATGTCCTAGGTGTGTACCAAGAGCTAAACTTAGAACTCATTTTATGTATGATACACCTTGTGTTAGAGCTTTACATGTTCCTTGCATAATCCTCCTAGGTGGAGGTTATTATAAAACTCATTCAATGAAGTTAGGATATGTGTTAAAAGCTACAAAGCTAGAGTGATCAAGTGGAAAATCTAGGTCTTACTAAACTCTTATTAGATGATGTTAATTCTAACAAGAGCATTTAGGATTGACTTTGATATCAATGCATAATAAAAATGTTGGTGATGCAAGTATCCTATCTAATCAGAGAAACAAAGCTAGAGTAGGATAAGGAAACTTATAGTCTTGAAATATATGCCTTATATAAACATATTTTTAATAAAACAAATGTATTTTAAAATCTAGACCCTCAATTTATTTTTTCAAAAGACTAGCATTGGGATAGACAGATAATATGATGAAGGATATTCATATGCATTGTGTGTTGGTAAATAGAAAATCTGCATAAGAATCTTATCTTTCTAGCAAATTCACACAAATGAATGTGGGACAATGAATTAATGTTGTAGAAAAATAGTAAGAGAACATCATCTCAATGATTCAGATATCTCTCCAAGTGTCTTCCTGTGTGAACTAGGAGAAATTGCAAAACCCTGTTGGACAAAGAAAAATGACTTCTATGAAACATAAACAAAAATAACATAGAAATAACAGGTAAATATATAAAACCCACAGAATTTTGTAAAAGGAGAGATAGTAACAGAATTTTTTTGCAGGGGAAACTAAAACTATAATAGTAGAATTGACACTAACAAACAAATCACATCAACATTGTAGAGGAAGACACCAGAGTCACACTTCCATGGTCACTCGCCAGAATGTATGAGGAAACAAAGATTAAAACGATGACAGATAATTTGACACTAATGTTGTCAGAAAGCAAAGATTGAATTTATGAGCTCTCAATGTCCCTGAGACAATACAAAAATAATCACAGAAGCAGTAATATAAAACTGATTTATTTGTGATCCTTAATAGAACTCAAGATACAGATAAAAATTACATTGTTGTAAGAAAAAAATGGAATGTGACTTACATCTAGAAAATACTTTTAACATTTTCAGTTTTAATAATAAGGTCCAATGCTTATATGCATTCAGATAGAAAATTCTTCTTATCTCCAAAGGAACAAAAACCATGCTGAATTTAGTCTTCTTATTTATAACAAATACAAAATTGGATTGAAAATGATTTATAATTTTTATAGAGAAAAGTTTGTGATCAATAAGTTTTATATCCAGCTAAAATATATTTTAAATATAAAAGTCATAATAAAGCATCTCCACTTATACTAAAGTTCAGGTAAATTACCTTTGCAAATTTCTTCAAAAAGTTATTTGGAATCATAGTCCAGTTGTCTATGAAACTTCAAATAACAATTTTGAACTTCGGAAGTTTAAAATTTGAAGAACGGAATTGGTTTCTTCATGCACAAACACATCATAACTAACCCTATGAAGGTGAAGAAAACACCATCTTACTGAATTTCAATTTTAATTGTCCCTTTTATTAAATTTGTGAGAAGATCAAAATGTTGCCTCCTCATTTCATGATGCAAATTTAAGCAAAAAGTTCAATGAATTATTAGCACTATTATGGGAATGAGTATTCTAAACCCCCCAAAATTTCCCTGGTAAATAAGAAACTCTTCCACATATAATCTTACACCATTCAGAAATTCACATAAATGAGATTATAATTACACTTAATCACTCATATTACAACTCTAAGGTATGTAAAGAGCAACCTATTAATTTGTAATGTTTTTGAATGTTGAGACCATGGGTAATATATTCACATTTTCTTTCTAATTTACTTTTAGATTTCTTATAGCAAACATGTTTAAATTACAAAGTATATCTCATAAATATCAAATCCCCCCCCCCCCAAAAAAAAAAGTAGTTTTAGATTTATGGCTGTTATAAATAATTCTGGTAAGGCCCATTTCACTTTGCCCAGTACAGTAGATGTGCTTTGGAAGTCCTATAGCAGGCAAGAATCTAAATAAGATCTCCCAAGATTCCTGCTTTTTTGGTTGAATAACATTTCATTGTGTATATGTACTATATTTTCTTTGTCCATTCATCTGTTTATAGGCACCTAAACTGATTCCATTTCTTAGCTATTGTGAATAGTGCTGCAATAAATGTGTGTATGAAGTATTTATTTTGTATGCTGACCTCACTTCCTTTGGATATATACCTAGTGGGATAGCTGGTTCAAACAGTGGTTCTAGTTTTTAGCAGGGGTGCGGGTGGGATACTAGGGATTGAACTCAGGAACACTGGACCACTGAGCCACATCCCCAGTTGTACTTTTTGTATTTTATTTAGAGACAGGATCTCAATGAGTTGTTTAGTGCCTTGCTTTTTGCTGACTTTGAACTGGAGATCCTCCTATCTCAGCCTCCCAAGCTGATGGGATTATAGGCCTCTGCATTGTACCTGGCTCAAATGGTAGCTCTGTTTTTAAAGAGAGGGGGTTTAATGTATTATATGGCTGAGCCCAATGCAATCTCATGAGGAGAAGAGGGTGGCAGAAGAGCATGACAAAGAGATTGATTCAAAGCAAAGAAAAACAAACTAGTATTTTAATCTGTGTGGTTTTTAAGATGGACGGCACTAAGGACTGTGCGGAGTCGCCAACATGAAAATATATGGCCCACATTGAGACAGAAAATAGAGATCCTAGTCTTTTACCTGAACAAAATTGGTTTTGAAAACTAACCTATTTGAGCAAGGAAGCAGATTGTTCCCCAGATATCCAGATGAAAATCAGATTGCTGGATAGCTTGACTTTGGCATTATGAGACCTTATGCACAGAGCCTAGTCATGTTATACTTGTAATTCTGGCTTTGGAACTGTGAGACAACAAACTCTTTGTTGAATTTATGCTAATTTTTATAAAATCAATCAAGGTGGGAACTTCCTACCTGAAGTTTCTGTAGGATCTAATAGTCCTAACTCTGCTCTTAAATCTTAAACCTGAAGTTGCATTTTATGGGCCATGCTAAAAATGTTAAAGAAAATCTCATATGTTACACCAAGGTAAAAGACACCTTTTATGAAGGGTGTTTGTGAGTTGGTATAGAATTTTGATTTTTAGTGGCTGAGTTTGTTGATCGGTGGTAATGTGTGCATTGCATCTGCAAGGTCTTGGGTTCAATCTCAGCACTACAAAACAAGTTAAATTAAATAAAAAGGTGATTTTACTGGGAAATTAGGTTAATATAGGCTTTAGGAATATTTTGAATAAACCTATCATCATTATGCATAATAATATATCTATCATGCCTTTTTGCAAGAACTTAAATTAGCCCAACATTGGATAATATAGTTGCTCTACTTGGAACTGGAAGTCTGAACTACATACCATTTTATGTCTGATATTTTATAATTCCCTGGAAAATGACATTTTAATTGCTGTAAGATGATCAATACATTGTATAGATGTACAAGCTTTTTGCAAAGCAACAACTGTTAATATATTATACCATTCTTATTGACAATGTCTTTGTTTTCTGAAACTCACATCTATGTTGCTTAAAAGAATTTATACCATCTTCTAAGATCTTCTTCTATTTCTCTCTTTAGGGTTCTGTAGTTTTCATTGTATAAATCTTTCACCTCTTTTATTAGGTTGATTCCCAAGTATTTTATTATTTTTTTTTTTTGAGGATATTGTGAATGGGGTGGTTGTCCTCATTTCCATTTCAGAAGATTTGTCACTGATATACAGGAATGCCTTTGATTTATGCATGTGGATTTTATATCCTGCCACTTTGCTGAATTAATTTATTAGCTCTAGTAGTTTCTTTGTAGACCCTTTTGGGTCTGTTAGATATGGAATCATATCATCCGCAAATAGTGATATATTTAAGTTCTTCTTTTCCTATTTTGATGCCTTTAATTTCTTTTGTCTGTCTAATTGCTCTGGCTAGTATTTCAAGAACTAAATTGAATAGAAGTGGTGAGAGAGGGCATCCCTCTCTTGTTCCAGATTTTAGAGGGAATGCCTTCAGTTTTTCTCCATTTGGAATGATGCTAGCCTGAGGCTTAGCATATATAGCTTTTACAATGTTGAGGTAAGTTCCTGTTATCCCTAGTTTTTCTAGTGTTTTGAACATAAAGGGATGCTGTACTTTGTCAAATGCTTTTTCTGCATCTATCGAGATGATAATGTGGTTCTTATCGTTAAGTCTATTGATGTGGTGAATAACATTTATTGATTTCTGTATATTGAACCATCCTTGCATCCCAGGGATGAATCCTACTTGATCATGGTGCACAATTTTTTTGATATGCTTTTGTATTCAATTCACCAGAATTTTGTTGAGGATTTTTGCATCTAAGTTCATTAGAGATATTGGTCTGTAGTTTTCTTTCTTTGAAGTGTCTTTGTCTGGTTTCGGGATCAGGGTGATGTTGGCCTCATAGAATGAATTTGGAAAAGCTCCTTCTTTTTCTATTTCTTGAAATAACTTGAAAAGTATTGGTATTAATTCTTCTTTGAAGGTTTTGTAAAACTCTGCTGTATACCCATCCGGTCCAGGGCCTTTCTTGGTTGGTAGTCTTTTGATGGCTTCTTCTATTTCCTCCTTTGCTATTGGTCTGTTGAAATTGTGTGTATCTTCCTGACTCAATCTGGGCAAATCATATGACTTAAGAAATTTATCGATATCTTCACTATCTTCTATTTTATTGGAATATAGGGTTTCAAAATAATTTCTAATTATCTTCTGTATTTCTGTAGTGTCCGTTGTGATATTGCCTTTTTCATCCCATATGTTAGTAATTTGAGTTCTCTCTCTTCTTCTCTTCATTAGCATGGCTAAGGGTCTGTTGATCTTATTTATTTTTTCAAAGAACCAACTTTTAGTTTTGTCAATTTTTTCAATGGTGTTTTTTGTTTCAATTTCATTGATTTCTGCTCTGATTTTAATTATTTCTTACCTTCTACTATATTTGCTGTTGTTTTGCTCTTCCTTATCTAGGGTTTTGAGATGAAGTGTTAGCTCATTTATTTGTTGTTTTTTTTTTCTTTTTTTGAGGAATGAACTCCAGGCAATGAATTTCCCTCTTAAAACTGCTTTCATTGTGTCCCATAGATTCTGATATGTTGTGTCTGTATTTTCATTTATCTCTAAGAATTTTTTGATTTCCTCCTTTATGTCTTCTGTAACCCATTGATCATTCAGTAACATATTGTTCATTTTCCAGGTGATGCAGGATTTTTCCTTCCTTCTTTTATCATTGATTCCCAGTTTCATTCCGTTATGATCAGATAAGATACATGGTATTATCTCCACACCTTTATATTTACTAAGGGTTGCCCTATGGCATAATATATGGTCTATCTTTGAGAAGGATCCATGTGCTGCTGAGAAGAACGTGTATTCACTTGATGGTGGTTGATATATTCCATATATGTCTGTTAAGTCTAGGTTATTGATTGTGTTATTGAGTTCTATAGCAGATGGCGTAGAGAGAGAAGATGGGAGGGGAGGGGAGGGGGGATAATAGAGGATAGGAAAGGTAGCAGAATACAACAGTCACTATTATGGCATTATGTAAAAACGTGGATGTGTAACTGATGTGATTCTGCAATCTGTATACAGGGTGAAAATGGGAGTTCATAACCCACTTGAATCAAATGTATGAAATATGACATGTCAAGAGCTTTGTAATGTTTTGAACAACCAATAAAAAATAAAAATAAAAAATAAAAAAGAGAGTGATAGAGAGAAAAAAAGAATTCATACCAGCAGTATATTTAGAATGTAGTTTTATGTGAATAGAAATTTATGTATTGTGCAGATAGGTGTATGGCTAGAAAACATTAAAGATACAATAAATGAATCTCATGGAAAGTGTTTATATTCTTGGGTTTATGAACATAATGTTTTCCAGTCTTTCAAATGATCCAATGATTAGTTCTGCCACTTGCATTTCTTTAAACTGTTAAAATGCAGCTCCCCATAAAAAGAGTGACTAGATTCAGGCTAAGGCAATTCGTTTGGCATTTGTTGAAAAGTTTAGCTTGATTAAAGTTACATAAAATTGTCACTTGTTTGACAAGATTTTCACAAGTTCACAAGTTCTCATTTGTGGATGTACACTGTCAGTGTGTGATTCACTAAACCAAACCCATTCTGAGTGTCTACTTTACATTCCATTTTTTTAGCTAATAATTTGATTCTGAATGCAAATATTAAGTTTATTATCTAAAGCACAATAACTCAGACAAGCTTTTAAGTATGTCTCCCATTTACTTGAAATTTTGAAGTGAGTTGAAAGGTTAGGGAGCTTCCTCAGTTGCTATCTTTACCATTGTATAATGTCAAAACTTGGCAGAGGCAGAAGACAAAGTCTCCATAGAGAACCCTGATATCAGGAGCCATGCTCAAGTTGAGAAAGTCACTGTTCTTGCTTTTGCCAACCTTAGCTTTCTCCCTCTCCCCCAATAGGCTTTTAGTCTTCTTCCTGACTCAGATTTAAAGATGTGAGCTGCAGAAGCCAATTGTAAAGGTTGACATTACTACACCATAAAAACGGGAAATGCCTGATGCTGACTAAAGTCAAGCAGTTACAAAGGTGAGACATATTTAACCCCAATTTAACTAGATTTGAAGAGGCAAGAGGAGCAATGCTGTTTCTTAGCTGTGGAAGTAAGAACTGGGAACATTATCAAGTTTCATCCAGGGACAGTAAGCAGATTAGTAATTACAAAATGTGGTCTGGGTGGAAGAGAATTTAAATCTTGAGATCTGTATTCATCAACTCTTACTGCTCCTGCCTCGTTTCCTGCATGACTATGAATGAATAAGGACCAGAATAACCCCGCCAAACTATGCAACGGTTATCAATGTATACCCACTTAAAACATGCATAAGGGCCTTTTTAAAAGGACTATTTTTTTCTAATGGTAAAATATAAGGGAAAATCCTGTATTGACAATGAGACACCCTCAAGTGCTAAAATACATGCATCCTGCATGTGGCAATAAATGACGAAAACAAAACAAATAGAGAATGAAGATGAGGAAAACATGCAGTTAGGCATATTTTTCCAGGTACTCAGACAATGGTGCACTTACTGGAAATTTTCAGGCTTCTTGTTTACCTTCATTATAAGAAACTCAAAGCTTGGGAAGCTGCCTGTTGCAGTAGATGAAAATAATTCTGTGGTTTTGTTATAATTTCCTTCATCTGTTTTGTAAATCTCAAGGAAATTATTTTTTCCCTCTGTTGTTTCCTAACAATAGTGCTATCAGAACCTTGAATACCTAACTTTAAAATAATGAAACTCAAAGATACATTGGGTTTCCTATTACTATGCTAAGTTAACATTAAATGGATACCTAATGTAGATATTTATTGCACTTGGCTGGGTTACCAGATACAATTAGAGGATATTTTCATTGTTAATAGATGTTCATAGATCAACAATTTTTTTCCTAAAGTCTGTATAATAAAGATCTTCTTAATTTTTTTATTTATATTTTGTTGGTACTGAGGGCTGAGTTTAGGGCTTCATGCATGCTAGCCAAGTGTTCTACCACTAAGTTACATTTCCAGAGCTCTTCTGAATTATTTCAATAACTGCTTTTCTTAGGGTTATTTGGCTAGTCCAAATATTAATAATTTTGCACAGAATTTTATAATGTGCCCAATTATAATGGTAAATATATTTTCTTTCAGGTCTTTCTTAGTCTCCATAGATAACACTATTATTGTGTATATCTATTATTGACATTATTATGTTTCTAACTTAAAGGGGACTGAGTACACCACACTCATTGCCACATCTCTATAGCCATATGTAAATTAACAGTAGAAAGGAACAGATAAAAACCTTTCTCTCCCAAACTAATATCTCTGAAATATATGAAGTATCACTGAAGCTATCTGTAATAGCAGGAAAAAAAATTGATTAACCGATTTCATGAAATATTTTTCTTTTTATCTAATGGTTCTCTAATCTATTTTTAACACTTAAACTAATGTGTTAAGAGACATATACTTACAGTTTAAGTTTCTATTGATTTTTTTTAGATCATTGTAGATTCTCATGCAATTGTATGGAATAATATGAGGAAACTTGTGTATTCTTCACTCAGTCCCCAATAACCTGTTCCCTCATAATTGCGTCTTGCAGAACTGTTGTATAGCACCACAGTTCATGATATGGTCAAAATGAGGAATATTTCCATTACCACCAGGATCTCTTACTTTGCCCTTTTATACTTCCACCCTCAGGTCTCCTTTTCGCATCCTCTATTTAACCTCTAGAGACATTGATCTGATCTTTATTTTTTTTTATAATTGTTTTCCATTACAAGAATGTTATATGAATGGAATCGGATAAATAGCCTTTTGGGATTGACATTCTTCATTTGATATCACTTCCTATGGTTTCATCCATGCTGCTATGTGTATTAATATTGCTATACTTTCTTTAAAAAAAATGTTTTTTTTTTAGTTGTAGGTGTGGACACAATACCTTTATTTTATTTTTATGTGGTGCTCAGCCCAACATTGTCATACTTTTTATTGCTAAGTAGTACCTCATAGTGTGGGTACAGCATAGTTTGTTTAGGTACTCACCTATTAAAGGACATCATGGCTATTTCTAGTTTGAATTGTTTGAAAAAAAAAACTTTTAAAGATTCATGCACAGGTGTTTGTGTGAACACAAGTCTTCAGTTTTCTGGAATAAATGGCTAGGTGTGCAATTCTTGAATTTCACGGTAGTTACATTTGTTATTATCACTATTTTTTCTTTGATTTTAGCAACTTTGATAAGATGTTAATTATTCTGATTGAATTACATCATCAGACCAGTTTAGGAAAATCCCCTGGTTTACAATGTTGAGTTTTCAAGTGACTAATATGATTATATATAGATAGATGGTGCCCTCAAAAATATTTTGTATTTTTCAGTAGAGAAAATTTATACAGTTCTCATTATACCTGTTCGTATATATTTGATGGGTTTTAGTGCTTTTAAAGTTGTTTTTGAAATTTTATTTTCTATTTGCTGAAGGCAAATATTGTAGAAATAAAATTTTTGTACAATAGCAATTTTGTCATTTCTTAATTATTATGTGAAGTAGATTTATTTTGACTTTCTATTTATACATTAGAACTTTTGTGCATAGTAACAAGGTAATTAGTATTTTTTCTGACCATTTTGCCTTTTGTTTATAGGCTGTGACCACCAATAAAATGCTAAAATAAAACAGATATTGGGAAAAATTGTTTAATTCTCAGTTTGGGAAAATGTTCATATTTCACAATCAAATGAGACATTTTCTGGTGTTTTGTGGGTGATGATTCTATTAGACATTCTTGTTCAGATTAAAGTGATTTTCTTTTATTTCTAGATTGCTAAAAATTTGTAATGAAAAATGGTCATAGAATTTTATCAAGTGCATTTTCTACATCTATTTCAATGACCACCAGATTTCTCTCCCTTTGCAGTCAGTGTTACACAGTTTACACATTGATTTTTCTAAATTTTAAAAACTACCTTCAGTTTTCATCATCAAAACTAATTTGATGTATGAAAATTTGTATATATCACATGAGCTAATGTAAGGGTCCCGCGAAACGTCGGAGAAAGAGACCACCAAGTGACCACTCATGCAATTGGCAGAAGGGGGGATTTATTGAACCAGCATGCTGGGGCTCCGTGCCCACTCAAGAAGGGAAAGCAGCCCAGAGCCCCGAGCAGGGGCTGAGCACTGCTTAAGTACACTTTTTGGGGAGGGTGGAGGGCTTTGTATACATCAGAACAAATCATCATTAGGCGCGGGAAAATTGAATAACAACTTCTAAACATGATTGGTTCATTCATTGGCGGGAACAGGTCAGGCTGGAGTGATAGGTCATTCCTAAGGAGGGGGTTACATTTAAACTGATTGGTCCAGGCCCTGCAATGCCTATGTGGGACCACACAGAGCCCTTATTACTGGGCAGTTCCAAGCATTGTCTTAACAGCTACAGAAATTTAACTCAGACCTTGCAGCTTAGAAACTTTACAACACCTGGTCTTTTACCCTTTAACTTTTATGCTTTAACTTCAATTTCTTTTACCCTTACACTAACTTGATAATATTTTTATTATAGTTTACTATTTTCCATGGAGAAATTGAATGCCAATTTTTCTTACTTACAATATTTTCTTCAGATCCGAGTATCACAATTATACTGGTCTCATGAGACAATTTGTGAACTATGTAGGGTTTTTTGTTTGTTTGTTTGTTTGTTTTCTGTTCCTCTAAAGATTTTGCATAATATTTATAGGATTAGGAGGTATTATTCCTTAATTGTTTGTGAGGAAGATTTTTATTTTTCAGAAAATTTTTAATAATCATTGAATTTAAAGCAACTATAGGATTATACCGATTTTTTGGCATCAGTTTTGAGATACACTGTCTTTCTAAAGAATTTACTCATTTCACCTACATTGCTGAATTAATGTTTTTGGTATCTATAGAGTTACTACCCTTTCAAGCCTGATATCAGCAGTATTTTTCTCTATTCCTTTCTTTATTATTCAGATTTGAGCCTTTATATTTCATTTATTTCATAGTTTTTCTCTAATTCATGTTGTTCTGACACTGTTTTTCATTCTACCTATTTTCTTTGTGTTAGTTTTGCTGAGTTTCTTGAGAAGCAAATCTAGTTATTGAGTCTAAAACTTTTTGACTAAATGTATCATTAAAGCCATTCATGTCCTGTATTCAATATATTCCACAGGTTTTTTTATTGGGGCATTATAATTATACCTAGTAGTTGGATTCATGACGAACATGATTTGGTTAATCTCATTTTCCAGCAGCCTTTTTTACCTCCTCTTTTTCAGTCCCAGATTTTGCTTGTTCAACTCTACTGATCTCCCATCTATCATCATCATCATCATTATTATTATTATTTTATTAGTACATTATAAATATATATGAAAGTAGGACTCATCGTGGTTTATTTGTACATAGACACAGCATAATTTGGTAGGTTTCATTCCCCAGTACTTCCTCATTAGCCCATGCTTTTTGGTATACTGCTATGTTATCATTAGGTTGAAAATACTTTAAAATTCCTAGTTTGATTTTTTTCATTGTTCAGTAGATTTTCTAAAATAATATTACTAAATCTTCAGCCATTTTTAAATTTTTTGATGAATTTGTAATTCATGATCTGGTTAATTCCATTATAGTCACAGACTATATTTGAAATATCTTAATATTTGAAATTTTGTTAAGATTTGTGTCCTGATTCAGTACATCATCAATTTTGTCCAGGCTTTATGAATCTGTGAAAGTAATGTGAACAACTTTCATTGTTGGGTGCACAGTTTTAATAATATTTTTATAGATTGCTTTATAGATAATGATATGTTTATTTCCAAACAAAATCTCAAAGGACATTATTTCGTGCAAAAAAAACCTGTTTTTGTTACAGCTTTACGAAGTTGAATGATAAAAAGAATAGGAATCTTTTCATTTATTTATTTATTTTATATCAAATTTTTTGTTTGTTTTTTGTGTACTATTTGTAATAGAAAAAGAAAATAAGTGAAGATAGCACTTCCTCAGTAAGGGAAAGGACATAGAAAGAGAGGTAACAAATACTTATTGGCCCAACCCCAGCCCTAATGCAAATTAATATTTTGCCAGTTTTTTAAAACATATTTTTAGTTGTTGGTTGACCTTTATTTCCTTTATTTGCTTAAATGTGGTGCTGAGAATAAAACCCAGTGCCTCACACATGCTAGGCAAGTGCTCTACCACTGAGTCACAACCCCAGCCCAGTTTTAGGTTTTTAATAAAGATAACTTACATAGATATTTTTCACCCTTCTTCAATTCCCATTTGATGCCTGCTTTCCCAGCTATTACTCTGCACTGATGGGTGTATACTCTGACATTCATCTTTCTAAGCACTCTGTCTCTTCATCAGTCAAACTGTTTTATTAGTATGTATAAACTGTAAGTGTATTGGGATTCACTGTGATATCTTCATATGTGCATGTGGTGTGCACGGACCAACTCTTAGATTCCTTTGTCCAACCTTCCTCTCCTCATCCCTCTGAATCTTCATTAATCATTATGCTATTTCCCAGTTGACTTAAAAAGTGCCTCTTTAACTGTGAGGTTAAATTATGGGGTCTCCATTTCTTAGAATAAATTCCTACCTCTGTCTCCTAAAGTCTTCTTCCTAGCAATTTAAGGCAAATCTTGACATTATTTTCCAAGCCACAGTTAAATCTGAGAAAATGGGGTTATAGGTCAGACTATTTTTAGGAGATGTTATTTTGAGAATAAATTCAAAAGTGTCATTCTTACAGAAAAAGAGAAACTTAAAAAAACTTTAAAAATATATCTACCTTCCATCTCTTTGTCAGTGTTCATAGTGCACAAATTCAGATGATGGAGTGCAGAGGTGAAAAAAAAAAAAGATCCACATTCACTTTTTGTTTATGCAATTCCACAGAAAAGTGGAGAAAAACATGTCACCCCGCCTTTGCAGGAATACGACCTTGCTTATTATGACCTCTATTTAATTGCTGGCTAATTACTCCAGGCACATTTGTAGTGATGTCGGAGTTTGCCATCATTTTCTGTTAAGTATTCTGCATGGCACAAGCCTCAGGAAGGACTTATGTCACCACTCTCCTTTGACAATTCTGAATGTGACATGACTGCTCATGCCATCTTTTTCTGGCCTCTTTTTTCCTCCTTATTTTCCTTTCTGCCACACTATCCCTTCACATATTTACTCCTTTTCCCTTTGTTACTCAATGAAATGGAGCATGCCTACGTTTCCCTGTGGAAGCTTCCTCCCCAGCCCACAGTGAACTATTATCTATTGGTACATTATATGAATGCCATTATTTTTCCACTATGTTAACTTTAAGTGCCTTAAGCTGAGTTTTTGTACCAGGGGACCAAAAGAGCTAGAGTTTGTGAAAGTGAACTTATCATCAAAGCTGTATATCTATAATTTAATAGATTGCTTATTCATTCAGATGTCTATAAGATTTCCCAGGGAGTTTCACAACTTATGCCATTTTAATGAAACCCATCACATCTAATGTTCAGTGGAGAATAAACTAGATACTATTCAGAACAATCAGTGCCTACAAACACTGAAAAGAGGAAATGCGTAAGAATTTAGTGAAGTTTTTGAAGATATCACTTTTCAATTCCTTAATTCTGATCTTTTTCTACTCTATTTCTTTGTGGTATTTCTTTGTTTTTATTGGTGATTTGATAATTGTACATAATAGTGGGATTCAATAGGCCATATTTGTACATGCACAAAACAATTTGATCAATTTCATTCCCCAGTACCTTATTGTTCCCTCCCTTCCTCCTTCCTACTGACCTGCTTGCTTTCTACTCTGCTGATCTCTGATTATTATTATTATTATTATTATTATTATTATTATTTTACAATTGAACATATAAGCAGGATTCACTGACATATATTTGTACAAGGACATAGCATAATTTGGTAGATTTTTTTCTTCACTACTTCCCCATGCTCTCCCATATTCCCTCCCTCTTGATCCATTTCCTCGACTCTATTGGTGTCCCTTCTATTTTTGTGACATCCCTTTTTTTATTATCTATTTATCTATCATCTACCCATATATCTACCTATCAATCTCTATTTTTGTCTCTCTATCTCTGTCTCCCTTCCTTCCCTTCCCCCCTCTCTAGCTTCCACATATTAGAGTGTGTGGCTTTCTGAGTCCGGCCGACTTCAATTATCATGATGTTCTCCAGTTCTTATCTCTTGCTTTCCAGTAAATGCCATAATTTCCACTCCACTCCTCCTTGTGGCTGAATAAAACTCCATTGTGTGTGTGTATATATATATATATATATATATATATATATATATATATATATATATATACTACATTTTATTTATCCATTCATCTGTTGATGGGCACCTTTACTAGAATTTTAATAATGCTTCACATTTAAGTAACTGAATTTATTTTGACGTAAAGTCCATCAGTATGACTTGGAATTGATCTTAAGATGAGACAAATAACAGTTAACTAAAACTCCAATGTAAGTCATAAAACCAAGCTCTAGAATTGTATTTTTCCCCAAAAGTATCATAAGAAGACTATAGTAATTCATAGAATATTGTGGCACATGCTCATAGTTTACTTCTTAGTGACATGTCCTTTATAGGCTTGTAACCATATACCCCAATACTGTGCATTGGAGAGCTCTGTAGATCATCACGACTCACAACCTGATGGTACATTCTTTGGGATATTTCTAGTAAGCATATGGACTTTTTAAAATTTCAGCAGTTAAATCAGGGATCAGCCATGACTGCTCTTAACTTGTTGTTATTCAGAGTTAAAGAATAAAAGCTCATTTTTAAAGAGCAGATATTTAATTTTACCCTTTTAAAATGAATGTATATTAATTAAAAAAAAATGAAGAAAATTCAAACCATGGCCAATCTAGAAGATGAAAAGTTTGGTTCTATTTGGGCAATATTGCTTAACTCCAGGCTAATTGCTGCTTTTAAGAACTAAACAACTCATCACTGCTTTTCTGCCTATTATCAATATTATAACCAAAGCATTTACAATCCTTTAGAAAGAAGGCTTCTATTTCTTTAATCTTCCCTTTCCCTTGTCTCTCCTTATTGTTCTACATTTTCCCCTTTTTTCACTTCTCCCACATGTTCAGTAGATTAAATTATTTATCAGAGATGGCATTAAGTAATTTCTTGTGCTTATATGACAGAGATAAAAATTCTGGGCCTTTTAAACCACTTCACTTTATGGATGAGTTTTATAGGCAATCTGTGCATAGACTCAGGAAAGAATGTGGAGGAGCACAAGACAGAGTGAACTGGCTTTGGTCCAGTTTTCATAATATTTAGCTGAGTAAAAAATATCTGAGTCTCAAAAACTTCTTCCCTTATTTATCAAAGCAGAGATTATCTCAACTTCATTGGGCTGATGCAAATATTAAAGGGTATACTATATACAAGTTTTTAAAAAGTTACTAGTATATTATTATTTTGTTGATATGCTACTAATAACATAATACTTGAGACCAGATAATTTATAGACCAGAAATTTATTTTCTCAAAGTTCTGGAGCCTGGGGAGTCCAAGAGTAAGGGAAAGAAAATTTCAATTGTCTGGTGAGGGCTGTATAGCCAGGAAAGGAGGATTGCTGTATCCTTACTGAATGCTGCATGAAGCTTCTTTCCTAAGATGCTTAATGCTAGAAAAAAGGGAGGCACTCTCATGACCTAATTATTTCTTAATCCCTACCTCTTAATAATATCATATTAGCAATACGTGAATTTTGGTGATGATGCATTAAAACCATAGTAATTATTATCAGCTGTATATAGTTAAAACAAAAGTTAGAACATCAATGGAGAGAAATGGAATGAGATGAATGTTTATTTACTACTCTGAGCACATTCAATAATAAGAAATTTTGCAGATTAATGATTATAAATTACATGCTTCTGAAAAATTTGATACATATGTGTATGTGTATATTCATGTATGAATGTACATTACATTTACATAATCATATTTAAATGACAATGTTGGATAGAAAACAGGTAGTTGGTACTTACAAAATAAAAATTTCTGTAATGTAGCATTCTGCCTCAAGTGAATTTAGGCCAAATCCTACAAGACACATTTCTGAACAACACACTCCTGTATGCAGAAATCCTGAAAGATCAAGCTCCCAAGTCTAAAGTCCAAAAAGATCAAGATAATTCTGGAAAAAATAATTTAAAATATAAAAGATATTGATTTATAGTTTAAAAGAAACTCACTTGGGAAAAAATATGACAGAATACCCTGTAGGCCATAATAGAATAGTATACATGTTAAATAACATCATTGTTTTTTTTCAATAGCAGTGTACATGTTTGTGCAAGTATAAGCACTAAGATATACAAACAGCATTTTCACAGGTATAACAGTTATATACAGGTAAACTTTATCCATAAATAAATAGTTTAAAAAGCAAAAGGTATACATGCATATTACTTTTGTTAGTAATTGTGCTCACTCTGCTTTATAACTGTGATCATCTGCAATTTTGTGATGGACAATAAAATTGATTAAAAATAAACAAAACAAACACACAACCCCAATATGGGTCACTGTGCAGTCACCTAAACAGACTATATGAAGGAATTTTATCATTTTTATCATTCACAAATGCATATAGTCATCTCTTAATTTTTATGTGCATGCACAATACTCAGGATTTGTGATAAGGTTCTTTTGTAGAGTCAAGTTTGCAAAAATTTGCAAAAACTGCAAAAAAGAAATTAGAACTCTCTGAAAGCCTTTACTCAATTTGTACCTCTAATAATGGAAATGATGAGAAGATGAAACATATAGATTAGAAAATAATAAAAAAAAATGTTGATAGTTTAAAATAGTGGGAAAAAACCTAAAATGAAAAAGGGCAAAAAAGGTACATTGCAGGGATAGACAATCGGTAATTTTGTAGAGATGATCCATAAGATTTGAGTAATTTTCAAAATTTTTAACTACATTTTGAAGTCTCACATCAGAATAAGTGAATAAGTACCTGTTTTTCTTTTCTTCTAGGACATGGCTTTCACTGGAGAATATGTTTGCCTGTTTTTTTTTTTTTTTTTTTTTTTTTTGTGGCATTGGTCTTTTTAAAATTCTTCTAGGACATGATGTACACCCACATGAACATTCCTCGTTAAATTTTCTTTTTGCCATGCTTCTATATTGTTTTGGGTACATGGAAATCCCCTTCACATGTACTGATGGACAGACCATAAATTTTGCAGAAACCATATGGGTAATCAATAGCAACACCATCATATATGTGTGTTTTTTAATCTTACTGAGCACAAAATTATTTCAAACTAGTTAGTAATTTTGTTGTCATCTTCAGGAAAAAGCATATTTAATTCATTCAAAATTACTGCAATTTTATCTTCTGGAAGGAAAGACAATGCAAACCAATGACCCAGTTTTAAACTGACCTTATAATCATTGCCATGTGATGTAGCCAATCCCATCCCTAGAATGTATCTTTTAAACCCCTCTTATATATAAAGTTTTGATTCATGGGAATTGCAGTTTTCTGAATTTCAGCTTTCATAGTTTCAACAACCAGAATTTGAATCTTTAAGGATTGTAATTTTGAGATTTAAATTATAAGGATTTTGATTCTTTGAGATTTCATTCTCTGGGATTATGGCATTCAGGATTCTATCTTCTGAGTTTATGATTGGCAATGGAATTGAGTCTTGTTTTCTTTGGTGCCATACCCTAAATTTTGATGAGTGCACAAAGATGATAAAAGAGACTTTGCAAAAATCATGTAAAAATAGAGTAGGCTATTCTCCACTAAAGTAAAGCGCACTGCATTGCCTCACAGGTGCGAATGTGTGTTGAGGTGTCAGATTGCCACAGATGTGTGAACTTGACAAGTTACTTAAGCTTTATGAGTCCCAATTTCTGCATCTTTAAAAAGCTGATAAAATCAGCATCTACTTTTTAGAGTTGTTATATATGTTAAAGGAATTAAAGTGTACATCAGTTAACACAGTCCCTGTCAAGGCAGAAAATTCCCAGTGCATGTTAACTATTAATTTTTGTGATTACAGTCTAGGTCTTCAATGATGCTCAGAATATAAAATCTTTTCATTGTATTTTCTTTTATTAATAGTTCTGATTGCATATAGGAAAGATTAAAGATATCCATATTTTCAAGACATTGACAGAATCCTGTCTGTGCTATTCAGCACAGTAGCTATTAGTTATGTGTGGTATAACCCCAAGAATAGGATCCTAGGGATGGGGTTGTAGATCAGTGGTAGAGCACTTGCCTAGCATGTGTGAGGCACTGGGTTTGATTCTCAGCACCACATATAAAACAAATAAATCAATAAAGTCCATAAATAACTAATAAAAATACTTTTAAGAAAGAATAGGATCCTAATTAGAATAAGTTGTACTCATCAAAATACAGTCTACTGTCATGTTTACCTAAAAAGAACAAATAAAACGATTTTAATAAATTTTTAAAAAGAAAGAATTAAGTTTGCCATCTTAAAAAAAAGTAACTGTATCTACTATCACCCTGCTTCTTCCTTCTCCAAAGCTCTTATTTTTCCCTCATCTTATTCTTTCAGTCCCTTCCACCAAAGGAAACAGATGATATCTTCATTATACTAATTGAAAAGCATGACTCCCTTACCTCACCAGGCCATCAATATGAGCTAAACAGTTTAAATATTAATGA
The DNA here is from genome assembly GCF_047511675.1 of Marmota flaviventris. Taxonomy (NCBI): domain Eukaryota; kingdom Metazoa; phylum Chordata; class Mammalia; order Rodentia; family Sciuridae; genus Marmota; species Marmota flaviventris. The sequence continues at coordinate 49,085,653 of NC_092503.1, read as the reverse complement.
TGGAATTAAGTGTATCTGAGCTAAATTTGGGTTATCCCAAAATTAATTGTGGTGTCAGATATATGTTTGTAGAGTTCATTTAAAATATCTTCCCTTAGCAGTCAGAAAAATGCAAATCAAAACAGCATTGATATTCCATCTTACTCCAGTTAGAATGGAATCATCAAGCTTACAAATAGTCAATGCTGGCAAGAATGGGGGGTAAAATAAATTTTCATATACTGTTAGTGGAAATGTAAATTGGTATAGCCACTGTGGAACTGAGTATTGAGGCTCCTCAAAAAGCTAAAAATGCAACTACAATATGATCCAACTCTACCACTTCATGGTGTTTATCCAAAAGAGTTAAAACAAGCATATTTTAGAGATAACATGCATACCTATGTTTATCACACATTTCACAATAGCCCAGTTATGAAATCCACCTGAGTATCCAATAACACCTGAAAGGATAAATAAAATGTAGTATTCATACACAATTGACTTTTATTCAGCCATAAAAAAATGGAATTATATCACTTGCAGGAACATTGTTGGACCTAGAGAACATACTTTTGAATGCAACAAGTCGGACTCAGACAAAAAAAGTTGTCATATGTTTTCTTTTATATCTGGTAACTAGGGGGAAAAGACAGGAGGCAAAGGGAGGGTGCCATGAAGATAGAAGAGACACAATTATAGAGGAAGAGGATCAGGAAGATGGAGTAGGGAGGGGTGAGGTAGGTATTAAGAAGTAAAACTTATCAAGTTACATTTTATGTATATATGAATACACATCAATAAACCTAGTATTCTGTATAATTAATATTCAATAATAATAATAATAATAAAGTTATGGGTTAGCGGTATACCTTTGTGGTAGAGTGAATGTTTAGAATGCACAAGGACTAAGCATTCTATCCCCATCGTCCATAAAAAATCAAAAACCTAAAAAAATCAAATATAAAAAGACTGTAATAAATGAGAATTCATCAAATATATTTAAACCCATACCTTATAATAATATTAAAAACTATTTTGTCATATTTGGGAATGATAGAAAAAAAGTTATTTGTACAATTGTAAATGAAGAAAAATAATCCACCCAAAAGTTGCAGATTATATTTATAGTCCTCTATTTCATAAAGAGTTTATCAGGTAAAATAGGCATCTTACAGATATTGCAAATTCTGCACAAGCTTCTTCGAATGCTGTGTGACCACTTAGATGCTCAGGACGAACATTGTTTTAGAGGCATACGGCAATCACTTTCATGATATCTCTTAACCCCATCTTGCAGACACTTCTAGTCACCCACTACTCTTTCATACTTTTGTTTCTCAGAGCATGCATTATTTTTAAATTTATTATATATTTTTCTTACTGCTTTATTTTTTTTTAAATTTCAATCTCTTCCCACTGAAATATAATCTTCTTTAAAACAATAAACTTTCCCTGTTTCTTCCCTAATGTAGTATCATAATCTAGGAGAGTCTCCAGCATATAAAAATGTATTTAATCAAAATGTCTCTAAGAAATGAATGACAAAATAATTTGCTTTTCACAGGGACTTTAGACTTTCTTTGAATCATGCCATAGAGGTGCACTATCCATTCATTTGCCTATGTTGATTTGACATTTCCTGTTGGGTAGGTTATTGGTACCTCAAGATCAACATTCCCAAATGGAACTCCTAATCTTCCCTGAAATTTACTCCACTCATAACTTTCCAATCAGAGTTAACATCACGCTAGTTTTCCTATTGCTTAGGTTAAATACTCTAGAGACATCCTTGACTCCTTTCTTCTCTTATAACCATATATCATATATATTTTCCCTAAAGTAGACGCTACTGACTCAACCTTCTAATTATTTCCAGATTTTAAATATGTGTAATCACTTCTACTATTATGCCAGTGGCTGGAATTTTCTTTTGTCTGGATTATTTCAAAACACCTCTAACTGGCCATGGTGCCTCCTTTTACCTGAACAGTGTGAGATTGATGCACTCTATTTATAACAAAACCCAAAGCCTTAACTAGGATTTACAAGATTGGTAACCTCATGTCATCTCCTTCCGAAATCATCACTTGCCACACTCCCAGCCACACTGGGCTCTACCATTTTCATATCTTATCAAATATAATCCCATTACTGGACCATTTACTTATTTTTGTCTTTCTAATGGCATGGAAATTTTTTTCTCTAGATTTCTTCCTGGAATGAGTAGGTCTTACAAAATTTATGCTATGGATTTTAGACAATACATCTTTACTTGTAAAGTGTAAATGAAAATTCTTTCATTTATACTCTAATAGTTTTGTAGCAAAAATATACTTGAATATTAATTAGGTTATATATTATTTAGGTCCTAAAACTCCACTGCATTGATTTGTAAATGGTGATGTTGAAAAGGTTTAAGTGGCTAAATATGTCATTATAACATAAACCAAATGTATGGAAAATCCGTATTGACTTGGCAATACTCACTGGACCTATGTTTCTCACATTTGAAATAATATTTGTCATGCAAATTTTAAAATACACAGCAATTCTACTGGATTTGTTTCCTTTTTCTTTATAAATTATTGAGTAATTGTCTGCCAACATGTCAAAATTTGTATGCTGAACAATAGTGAAGTCAGGGACCATTTGTACATACATGGTTAGTGTACCCCCACTCCCCCACACCCTGCTGGATACTATATATACATATATATATATATATATATATATATATATATATATATATATATATACACCTATGTTTATTTTACATTAATAATTTTTAAAAGTATAATATTAAAATATATATGTATGCATATACATATATATTTCTTAATTCTATTTACCAAGAAGCTCTAAAAAGAAGTGATATTTCAGTAACCACAAATACACTTAATATCTAAAAAGTTCAAATGTCTAGATGTTAACTTCAAAAAATAATTCATTTTCTATTTAAAGAAGTGGGCTCCTTTGAGAAATGGTTGTTCCAGGGCTACCACATGCAAATTCCCAGATAATTCTGGGACTCACTATAATATTAATTGTAATGAAGTGCTCAAGAAAAAAAAGGATGGAAAAGTGCCAGAGAAATATAGAAGCACAGTTGAAATCTCATATTGGTCAAACCTAAAACAGTTTAAACAATTAAAAACTCACTGCGTTGAATTATTACTCAGTTGAAACATATATCAATGAATATCACGGAGATAGATGAATATTTAGTAAAAACAATGGATTTGGGAGAAAGTACAACTCCTTTGCTCAGTATAATTCTCCTTAATAAATATAGTGGAATAAGGAAAGTAGAAAATCACTATTAAAACATCATAGTAGTGATGAATGCAAACAAGATTTATAGATGTCTGATTAAGTTATTGGACAAAACTTTAAGAATAAACAGGAAAATTTCGTAGTCTTAAAGTATCTCACACCAAAAAAAAATATAGTAAAGAAAACAGACAGATATCACTTTAGCCAAGCAATCAAAATTAACATTGCAGTAAAAAGACATATAAGAACATCATGTACTCTTGTATGATGTAGTCAGAAGGAAACATAACTTATGTGACATTCTCATAATTTCAACAGCATTATGAGAAAACCTATACAAACTTGAATTTAGTAACATTGTGCAAAATACAAAACCACTGTCCTTCAAAAGTGAAAATCACACAATAGATAAGTAAATACCTAGGAGTTGTCACAGACTGAAGGAAACCTGGCAACTTATTGGAGGGATATTCTTGGTTACAGACTAGAATAGAACACAGGCATTGATGGAAAATTCATAAAATTTGGACAAAGTCTATCAGAGCTAATAGGATTGTGCCAATATTACATTCTCAGTTTGGGTAATTGAATGATGTTTATTTAGATCTTAATGCTGGGGGAGCTAGGTAAGGAATTCTTTATATGATCTTCCCAAATCTTATTTAAATTCAAAATTATTTTTAAAAAATCTGTTTTGTGTTTTTAAAACTTTTCTTAGATTCTCTCACTTTTTGTGTCTTCACATATGATTGCATGTTCAAGGAGTGGAGCTTTACCAAAGTAACAAAAATCCTTACCTGTAGGTGAGAGAGCTAGTAATTCTCAAGTTGGCTATTCTTCTCCTCTCCCTTTCTTTTCTAATTAGTTTTATATTACCTAAGAAATTGGAATTGGAGGTAAACTAAATAAGCTAATGCTCATCATTGCATAATTTATTTATCCTATTTTTAAAAGAAGTCCTATCTAATATATTTTTCTTAGTGCTACACTTGAATATTGGGCACTTGATGGGTACATTTTCCTAATCAAGGTTATATGGGTTTTAAAAGAGGAAAAGTACAACCATGTTTACTCAATCTCCAGGTTGCAATATAATTAAGTGAATTAGATTGAAAATGCTGTATGATGAATTTAGTTAGGTCATTGGTTAAAGAGAAGTGGGATTGGATAATCTCTATGATCCCTTCAATCTTTACCTGCCTGTGAGACATTACCTATAAATGCTATAAATAGGTTCAATAGAAATAGGTTGCACTGATTTATGTTGTATAATTTGCTAGGACTTAGAAGCTCTCATACTTGATATGTAATTTTGAATATCTGCAAATTATTCTTAGTCAAGAGCTTTGGAGATATCCACATAAGATGGTTGAAATTATTAATCTTAGTTTTCCTATTTAAAATAGATTATTGGACTCTTGAGGCCAGATGTATTTTGTAGATTATCAATAATGACACTACTATTTTCCAGCAATTCTGATTTTTTTCTTGGGTTGGAGGGACTGGGAATTAAACTTAGGAGCACTCTACTACTGAGCCACTTCCCAGCCCTATTTTGTATTTTATTTAGAGACAGGGTCTCAACAAGTTGCTTAGCACCTTGCCTTTGCTGAGGCTGGCTTTGAACTCATGATCCTTCTGTCTCAGCCTCCCAAGTAGCAATTTTGTTTTGATGCAGCTACTTAAAGGATATCTTCTGGAAAGGCCTATCTTCGGATTCCTGTTTTTATATACCATCTGGAAACTTCATCTGGTACAGAATTTTAACCGTCACTATTTTAAAATAATTGTCCATTTAAGCTATACGAGTACCGCCAGACCAAGGAAATACCCTTACCACATGGTCTACTCCAAGAAGAAAGTATAAAATACTTTCCTGTGTTCCTTCATCCAGAACATTCTTCTAGGGGCAGATACATATTTAATGACAATGAAGAATATGTTTTTTAAAATGATTCCTATAATATATCAACTGAAAAGTTCATTTTAAATGTGAAAAAGAAGTCAATAGACAAGACAAAATTTAAATAGTTTTCTTATTGAATAGCTAGAAAAAGAGGATAAAACATTTTTTAAAAAGGAAACAGATACTCTGTTAATCCTATAATTAAAAATATTAAAATCACATGTACCATGAAGAGTAATGAGAAGTTCTCTAGACAGAGCCTAAAGTTGCATTCAGATACTGCTCCTAACTGGCACTGTGGGGTTAGACAATTTGTATAACATCTCTAAAGCATGCTCTTCCTCATCTATAAAGTGGAGAAAATAAAATAATCCTTCAAAGAATCTTTTTGGAATTATGTAAATTTTTTGACCTGAGAATTTTCAGGAAAATCCTGGCATTTGAGAAACTTAATTTTAATTAACTGTTGTAGTTGGGATGCCTCTGCTGATGGTAATGAATGAGGATACTGTTGAGTCATTTATTAGTATGTTGCCTTTGAGGTAGTTACAGTCCTGTTTGTGAAGAGGTGATCTCCTGTCACTTTGTTATCTTATTCACAATTTGAATAACTGTTTTAAGTAATTGAATCTACATTAGAATATGTACCAAAACAATTGAAAATATACCTCTAAGATGAAGCAATAAATGGACCTAAAAGACATGATACACACTTTTTCTACTTACATGTATATTAATTTGCTATGTTACTTATTAACATGAATTTGTCTTACAGTATGTTTTGTAGTTAATGTAGTAGTCAGTGAAGGCAATGACACCTGTTTTGGAATTTCATAAAACAATGTTTTATAATAGTTCATGAGATAATAGTAGATGTAAGTACATTAAGTCTAATTTTCATCTTTATTTATTTATTTATTTATTTATTTATTTATTTATTGTTATTGGGGATTGAACCCAAAGTTCTCTACTATTCAGCCAAATCCTCAATCCTTTTGATTTTTTCTTTTTTCTTTTATTTTGTTTTAAACAGGATCTCACTAAACTGCCTAGGCCAGTTGTGAATTTAGGATTCTCCTGTCTCATCCTTTCAAGTTGCCTGGATCATAGGCAGCATGTTCCATCTGGAAACATTTTTTTTTAAAATAAGCATTGTTATGAATCAGCTTATTTCACAATTTCACTTACATTTCTCAAAATAATGTATTTAAGTGCAAATGTTTATCTACATTTAGTGATCTACTTTTAGTTAAGAAATATCTACGGATTTTTCTTTTTTTGCACTTAAACTAACAAAGAAAGCATTATTTCATAAATATTTCTCATTCTGAGGCTAAAACTAATAGTTCTTCAGTGAAAACTTTCTTATTTCTGTTTCTCTGTGTTTCTCTGACTTTGTGTGTGTGAGAGGGAGAGAGAGAGAGAGAGAGAGAGAGAGAGAGAGAGAGAGAGAGAGAGAGAGTCGGTTTCAGAGGAATAAAGAGTAAATAAATTGTATTGACTTTTTGTCAGTCATGAAAATAAGAGGTATTTCTATTATTATGTTTTATCCAGAATATTTTTTCCCAAAACTCCAAGCTCCTCATCACTTAATGGACACATTATTTTCCAAAGCTGTTGATCCAATGGAAACTGACTGCCTTCCTACTTTCTTGGTGCATCTGGGCATCTATTCATATCTCACTTGCTCAGGACAGCTCTAGGATGGACATAGGGTGCTCAAGAAGCACCAGTTACTTCTTTGCTAGAGGCACAGCTTCTAAATCATGCACTGTATTGTTTAAATTGATGGAATTGTGTCTCACTCTTGCTTTTCAGTCATATTGATAGTCTTGCTTTTGCATTAAGATTTGATTCTGTCTCCAATGGTTTATTGTTTGTGGTTGAAAGAAGGCAGCTCCCATTCTTTGAAACTTCAGGGATCAATCTTGAGTGTTTGAAATGTTTGCTTAAACCTTCTTTGCTTAATCAGGCTTTTAGCTGATTGCTCCACAGCTCAATGTTTGTGTTATGCAGTTCTATTGGGTACTGTTATAAAGCACTCTATGAAATGTTGCTGAAATGTACATTACTATCCAGGGGGCTTATTTTATTTGGCCATATTCTCATATCTGCATTGGAGCACAGTGGGAAGCACTTAAGGCATTCTTCTTCAAATTGCCAAAAAATTAAAGAAGAATACGAGCTTGCGAGATAATTTTCATTAACAGTGCTTGAGAATTGTGTTTAAGATTTGCTTCATAGCTTCACTTAAGTCATTACTTTAAAGTCCTTTATCATTTTGAAGTACATTCTGATGTGTCTATGAAAAAGAATCAAAACATTGCAAAATAACCAACAAACCAACCATATATGTAATAATCACATGTGATAAAATTACTCTAAAATTTAATTTAAAAGTCTGATTGGCACCCTCAGTCCTCATGTGTAACTGAATAAGATAATGAATAAAAGAGTACACTATATAATTGCTTAGAGTCATCAATTCATACATTTGGGTTAAAGTTGATTAATAAAATAATTTCCAGTATTAATTGAAAATTAATGTAATGAATTCAATTATATATAATTTATATTTTTCCAAAGTATATGCAAGAGTATTTTTATATCATTTAATTTTAGTGAATAATTTTTCCCTTATTATATCCTCTGTTCCATGAAAATAGCAATTTTTACCTAATGTGTTCATTGCTGAATCTACAGTGACTCGAACAATTCTTGATACCTTGTAAGTACTGAATAACTACCTGTTTGACTAATGAATGATCTATTATTCAAAATGTCCAAAGCTTTGTTGTTTGCTCTATGCCTAGTGACATCACATTGTCTGGTCACAGGAGTTGCTCAAAAACTGGTGGCCACCATGGAGTCAGCCCACCTTGATACACACCTGAAACAGGTCTCCAAGCTGTGTTTGATGCCATGAAGCTGGTTAATTCTCAAGCACTTTTGCCAGACATTGTAGAATTCATATTTTCAATAAATGCATTTTTCTTTTCAGTGTTATGATGCACCTAACAAAGAAAATAAATTATTGTGATAAGAATTAACTCAGGTTTAGCAAAGAATCAAGTAAAATATTATTCATTAATACTTAGGAATTTTTACACTAAAAGTCACAGGTTATTTAAGGTAGTAGAAAAATTGTCCTTTCAGAATTTTCATGCTAGATATATAAGACCATGTGTTTGATTTTTAAAGCAGCTTTTTAGGAGATGTGCTAAAACCCTTCAGTTTAATCATTGATTAGAGTTTACAGATTTCATTTCACAATAATAAAATATCATTTTGTGACAAAAAAATCAATGGGTGTTTAATTGAATGTATTGTTCCCTATATACAGTTAATTTAAAATTATTATTCTTGTATTTCAATACCTAGATAGAGAAAACATACTCCCTAATATTATATACTATGAGTCTACAAACTGTGTTATTTTCTCTCTGGAAAAGGATATAAGATGTGTGACTTAATATCCTATATATGGTCTGTTATTTTATGCCATGTCAACCTTTTCTTTAGATACACTTAAAGTCTCTACTGTGTGAATACTACTCTATTCCCACATATATAATTATTGTTTTATTTTTATGTGTTTCCAGAGACTCTCTTAAATCCACATTTTCCTTTCTACTCTGCTAATCAGCCACCTCATGCCCTGCTTCCCTGGATTCTTCTAGGAACCTCCGGGCTGATCTTCATTTTCAGTGCCCTATAGGTACAGTATCTTCAACACCCATGTTTTCGTTCTTCCTCCATGATAATATAATCCATACCACAGCCAGAGTGATTTTTTTAAAACAGATAACATCTTGTTAGTTTCTGGTTTATATCTTTCCAGTGTATTCCTTTAGTACTGAGAATCAAATTTAAACTTTTCAGCAAGGCCAGAGTGATTTGGGTAATGAAAGTCTAATCTCCTTCCAACTTATGTGGTGTTTCTCTCTCTCTCTCTCTCTCTCTCTCTCTCTCTCTCTGTGTGTTTCTCTTTATATTCCATATGCCAGCTTAGGATTTGCAACTAGCTAACAATACTCATTTTATAGATGAAGGAATAAAAACCTAGCAAAGGTAAATTTGTCCTAGGTCATACAATTAATACTAGAATGGGGATTCAATTACGATCTGTTTGACCCCAGAGTATATACTCATCCAACACTGCAAAACTCTGAATTTATCCTCTATATGTTCTTCCCTGATAGTTTAATTTGTATTCAGATTTTGTACCTCTGCTAATACTGATAAGTTTGTTAATTATAATTGCATTTTTTCCTACATATTCTGAGTTTCCTAGAATAGGTCTTAATACAGATTTGGGTACAATGTCTGGCACATGATAGGTGATGGCTATCAATTTTTTTTGTTAAATAAATTGATTCAGTAGTCAAGGCTTCAATTAACTAATAGTAAGCAGAAAATAGTCTAAGAGGAAAATTTGTAGCTATATTCATAGTATATTAAAGTCATAAAAATTCTAAATAAATTAATTAATTATACATGGTAGGCCTTAGAAATACAAGAATAAACCAATTCCAAAACCAGTAGAGGAAAACAATTAAGATCAGAAAAGATTAATTAGACAAAAAATATAAAGGATCAATGTACACTCTAAAAGGCATATTTTCCCATAATAGTTGGCTCATTGAAAAGATAAAACACAACTGATAAACCCTGAGCACAATTTAAAAAAAAGAAAGAAAAAAGAGAAATAAGACCCAAATCTGGTTAGTCTACTATTTCTTCTCTTTGGTTTTTAATACTCATCTTGATGACAGAAGTTGTTTAATTAGAACCACCTTGTACTCAATTTGAGAAGTTGGTTATAGTTACTGAAAACATGAGATTTATTCTGGGTGTGTGGAATATCCAGAGTTTGCTTTGTTTCTTCTCTAATTGTTGTTCTTTGATTTAATCAGTTAAATTCTATAACAAAATTAGCATAGACTATGTGGCTTTAACAATAGAAAACATATTTTTTACAGTTATGGAAGCTAAGAAGTCCAATAAAAAGGTATAAGCAAGCTCCAGAGTCTGGTGAGGACCCACTTATTGATTCTCTACCTTCACCCAATAACCTTATATGGAAGATGGAAGAGAGGGTGGAAGGAGGAGAGAGAGAGAGTAAGAGAGAGATAGAGAGATAGACAGACAGACAAATAACTCTGTTGTTTTTTACAAAAGCCTAATCTCATCCATGGGGGTCCTATCCTGATGATCTTAAAAATTTCCTCCTTTTAATACCATCTTATTGGAAACAAAGACTTCAATGTACAAATTTTAAAAAGGCAAATATCTCAATCTATAGTATTTCACATTCTTTAAAAAAAATTATCCAACATTATATCAGATATAGGTTGTCAGTCTATACTGAATCACTATTTTGAGTTCTTCACCTTTTATGTTTCTTTCATCACAGCCAGAAGCTGAATCTATTCCTTAACTGAAGCCCCATGACATGAATCATCTCTCAAATCAAAGAAGTCATGTAATACTGAAACAGACAATAATTGACTGTTAGGAAATATAAATTTTACAGAAATTAGTAACTAAGGACACTAAAACTGCATATGGAGACTATGTGGATCCCTGGGAACAGTACTAATGCAATCCTGTCTCCATTATTAACCTAAGATGTGACTTAATGCCTATAAATTTGGATCACCAGGCCTTAGGTTTCTCACCCCTACAAGGAATAGATTGGATTGGAAAGTGAATCCTTAGTTTCACAATTCTGATTTTAGTCATCCAATTTTCTCTTCTGTGTCTGTATGTACTAAGTAGAATTTGAAAACAAATCAATTAATTTATGTCACTGCAACCCATAATATGTCTTGATATGGCAAAAGGAACTCTGGTGCTATAAGAATAAAACTATAATATTTCCAGTTTTTATAAAACATAACAAACATAGTGAGTAAAACATATATTTCAAACCATGATTTGGAAGCCAAGTAAGTAAGCTGCCTTATCCTGTGAACATTGTTTTATAGAGATATCAAATGAATGATTAGATTTTTATTACCAATCTAGAATTTGAGAGCAAAGAAATACTAGAGTCTATACATTACTTGAAGATACAATAATTGGTGCTGAGAGCCATAGCTGAGTCAGAATGACACATGGCATTTTTACCAGAATGCAGTGGTTGGGAGGTGACTCCAGCAAGCCATTGAGATGATAATGTATGTTAAGCTGTGTATTCAATTGTAATATTAGACCCCTGCTGTCTGCCTTGGCCTGCTACTTTGTAGTTCTTTCAGGGATTCCCGGGAGTTCCCATTGGTTGGGGAAGTGCTGGAGGAGGGATTTCTGGTTGGTGTGTTCCTGGAGAAGCCGCTTGGGTGGGGTTCGGGAGAGTTCCCGGGAGTGTGCTGGTGGAGTTTGGAAATAAAGTTTGTTCCTGCTTGAGTGGCTCGTGATTTGTCCCCAGCCAGACTGCGGCAAACTGGTTTTGTTATTCTCAAAATATAAAAAAGAAACAAATATGGCTTACAAAATGAATCTTGATTTATTCAGTACCTAAAACAACACAAAAAGTGATTGAAGGAATCCATATTTTCTTTTCTTTCAATTATGGTTTGCCTTAATGTTACTTCTGGGACAGCTGTGGCCATATGGCTTTGTTGCAAGAAGATTCATAGTTTAACCAGATACAATTATTAAGTACATTTTAGTGTTTTATTGTCTACAATTCTTACATCATCATAATGACATTGAGTATTATTAAAACTAATTAATGTATGTTAAAAAAGATTAAGGGATTTTACCAATGTCAAACAGAATATAAATAATCAATCAAAACCTTAACTCTTTATCTTCTAACTCTGGATCCCTAATACAAGCTCCCTACATGTCCTTGGTGTTAATATTTCCTTATATATGAATAAAAATGTGAAAACCAACTGTTTAGGCATAATAAAGCAAGTATTGGAGTGATATGGTCCTATTCCTAGTATGTGGACCAGAAAGGCAACATGTCCTATAAGGGCAATGAAATAAAATGACTTGCAGCACTGTACTTCTGGAGCAAAATGGAATTATAGGACTGAACCATGAAGAATTTTATTACATGGTCATAAGTGTCACTGTCTATAAGGAACAGATGATCCCTATTCTTTAACCTTCTTTGGCATAGAAGTTTGTGCCAAAATATCTTTTAAAAATATGACAGTTCTACCAATCACATGCATATTTTCTTTATTTGAACTTATTTTGGCATAAGTCTATTTCTGAAGCAAGACTCTTAATAATAATCTAAGTAAATGAATTAATAAAAAAGTGACCTGGAACATTTATTTTTTACTTGTAAACAGCTTAAAATCTATTCTAAATTAATCAAATCCACAAATTCATATTTATGGAATCTAATGAAAATGCATTTTGGTCAAATAACAAGTTTAAATTTTGGAGCAAAGAACATGAATTTTAATTGGAATGGCCCACCAGCTTAAATCCTTATAAGTCCCTTCCTTGCTTGGAAATAATTGATATAAATGTGTACTCTCTTCTGTTTTTGGCTTCTGTCAAGTCCATTACTGTGGCTATAACAAAATACCATGTAGTAGGTTCTTATAAATATCAGAAATGTATTTCTCACCATATGAGATTCTCGGAAGGTGCCAAAATATTCTGCATCTGATGGGGACTTGTTCCATAAAGTTTCTTGTCATGTCCTTATATGTTGGCAGGGGGAAGAGCAAAAAGGGCCAAAAGGGCTCTCAGGAGCCCTTTTATAAGGACAGTAATCCTATGCACAAGGGCAAACAATTAATAACCCAATTACTTCCTCATGCCTATTTCTTCATGCTGTTGCACTAGAAATTAAGTTTATACATGATGTGTAGAGGACACAAATATTCAGACCATAGCAGTTTCCAACAACATTCTTAGACTCTGTATGGAGGCTGAGCAACAAGCCAATGAGCCTGCGTCGAAAGGTAAAGGCACCAAAAAGCAAAACAGAGAAACAGACTTGCTTTGGTGCTGACATGGTTTGTCTCCCCATCATACACATACTGGCAGCTTGGCCCCCAGTGAGGTGGTGTTGAGGCAGTGGGGACTTTAAGAGGTGGGGGCTAGTAGAAGAAAAGTAGGTCACTCTGTCTCAAAAGTATGGGTTGGATCTTCTTGGACTAGCTTAGATCCCTCAAGAATGAGTTGTCACAAAACAGGTTCAACTTCCTCAGTTTGCTCTCTGTTTCTTCCTCTCTCACCATGTAAACTCAGTATCTCATAGACACTCCTGCCATGCGGTAAGATCCACCATGAGGCCTTCACATGATATTAGGTCTATAAACCTTTTCTTTATAAATTATCCAACAGGGGCTGGGGATTTGGCTCAAGCGGCAGCGAGCTCGCCTGGCATGTGTGCGGCCAGGGTTCGATCTTCAGCACCACATACAAAGATGTTGTGCCCGCCGAAAATTAAAAAAATAAATATTAAAAAATTCTCTCTCTCTCTCTCTCTCACTCTCTCTTAAAAAAAATATCAACAGTAGGTATTTTGTTATTGCAACATAGAATGAATTAAGACAAGGCTAACTTAACTACAAACCTTATTAATAATAATATTAGTATTTATTATTGAGCACTTACTAATTGTAGAGCATGATTCTAAACATTTGAGGTTTTTTTTCATTTAATCATAACTAGAATGCAATGAATTATAACCTCTATTTCACAGATAAAGAAACTGAAACAGAGAGGTTAAGTGCTTTGCGTAAGCTAACATAGAAAACATGTCATTAAAGGTGCTTCCATTTAGTCAGGTGATGTAGACTTATTCCTGCTGATAGTTCTCCAATTTTGGATAACTGTAGCCCATTCAGGAGATTCTCTAATATGTTACCGCCTTTAGGCAGCTGAAATGATTCCTTGTCCTCTTGTACATGTATGTTATCACTGATAACTTTCTTTTTATTAATTCTAATAAGGAAAATATAGGAACCAACTATAAACTCTGTGTTTGATGCTACCAAAAAGGTCTGTGAAAAGAGAAATTACTGGTGAATGTGATGATCGAATTATTTTATGTGCATGTACAAATAACATAGTAAATCCTATTATACGTATAATTTAAATACGCAAAAAATAAATAAACACCAAAAGAAGTTCTGTGAGTTATGACTTCCAGAAGGAACATGTGAGGCGGGAGTTATACAGAACTATCATTTCTTGTTTCTTTTCTCAAGTACAAGACAATTTCTGGTATCAATCAGTGCCTCTCATTTTTTAAAATATTTTTTCTTTGTTTATGCAGTATTTAAATATATATATTTTTGTTCCTTTAGATATTAGAATAAGGCATTTTTCTGATAAGACTTTATACTGCTCTCATTAAATGAAAGTCAGACGTTTTCCAGCAGAAAAGACTAAAGCAAGTTTAAATATTGATTTATGTGTTTGGGCTATTAGAGAGAGAAGTTTCAATTGAAGAGGAGATACTTGACAATAAGAGTAAAGAACGTACTTTATTGTTCTTATGATTTCAATAAGATTTAAGAGTTTTAGATGATCGTTACAGAGGTAGCTTATTTTTACTCAAACACAAATTGGAACTGCAAGTGGGAAGGGAAGTGATTGATGTGAAAATGGCTTTGTGGTGAGAAAAAGGCTAAAAAAGGCAACGAAATGGTAGGAGTCATAATATCCATTCAATAATATGACAGTTCCTTTACTGAAATGATCACCTGTGAAATTAGTAGTCACCATGACACTTCCTTACTCTGGCGGGGCCGGGGGAGATGGTTAAGATCTATATTAATTTCAATTCACTGCAGTTATCACATAATAAGGAGAATAAGATAAGTGCAAGAGCAAAAGAGGACTTAACCATATAGGAAATAGAAATAAAAGAGACTAAAATGTATTCAGAGAGGAGGAATTCTTGAAGAAAAAGGAAACACAGCTTCTAGAATAAATAGTAGTCGCTGAGATTCTAGAAGACACCCAGTGATGAAAACCCTGTGTGACTTTGAAAAGAGTGACTTGGGTATGTGACAAAGATCTGAAAAAGGGTGTATCCTTTTCAAACAAGCCCATTAGTCTCCAAGTTGCTGCAATAAGTAGGAAAAAAAAAAATGGTGCAGAGGAGACTAAAAATAATGCTGAGCATTTGATACAGAGGAATGCCTGAAAGTACTTAGACTAGAAGCTTAATAATTTTAGGAGGAATTCAAGTTGGAATAGAGAAAATTAAAGCCTGATTTTCTCATGCCTGACATTGTAAGTCAAACCTTTAAACAGCCCTGCATCCAAAGGAAGGCTGTATTAGCATCTTTCTCACCAGTAGAGAAGAATGGGTGAAGGAAACCACACAGAGAGCAGAGCCACCGCTTATTCAAGGAACTCTACCACTCTAAGGGCAGATTTTCACAATATTATCCAGACGGATTTTAAAATTACTGTGTATCAGTGACGGGCATGGGAGCTTTATTCTTTCCCTTTACAAGAGGGAACATTTTGCTTTAAAGACTTGAAACCAAAGAGTCAAATTCAGACCAGACACAGAACTGCGCATTAAAAGAGCTTTGTCTTAGAACTGTAGGGTTTGCCTGGAACAAGAGGAAGTGTATTCTTTTGAAAAAAATAAGAAGAAAAAACATTTGATAAAAAGAGTGGACAGCAGCAATGATAATTCTATGTGTTCAAAAACTTAATTTCGTTTTCTTACTGGGTGCACAACCAGACCTCATTTTCCAACTCCCTTGTAGTTAGAAATGGGCTAGGCACCTGAGCTCTAGCCATTGGAATTGTAATGAGAATAGCATTGTTTTCTCTAGGCCTTGCCCATAAAAGTATCCCAGGTTTAATTATCTATCTTCTACCTCTGCTGACCTCAATGAACTTGACACAAACAAGCAAAAACTTTTACTATATCAAATTACTGTTTTCTAATTAGTTGTTAAAATACACATTTCCTTTATTATTAAAAAAATTATCTAAAACAAATTATCAGGCCCCAAATCTAGTTATCATAAATTCTCAAAATTGTTAGTTATTTAATATCTAATCCTTTGAAGCTCTAACATTAGAGTATTAATAATGACACTTAAAGTTATTGCACATAAACATGGTGGCAATTAGCTATTAGATGTGGATATGAAGATCTTCCCAGAAAATGATAGTTTTCTAACAGAAAAAGGAATGATATAGAATAAATGTGGAACATTTCTATGTTCCCCAAAGCAGACACTAAAGGCAACTGATAGAAATCACAAGGAGCTGTGCTTTGATTTAACACAAAAGAGATTTGTTAAGACTGTTAGAACATAGGAAGGTTATGTCCAATTCATTTTACTATCTTTCCTATTCCCATCCTCCCTCCCTTACCTTCATTCTCCTTTGTCTAATATACTGAACTTCTATTCTCTGCACCCCCTTATTGCATGTTAGCATCTGTATATCAGAGAGAACATTTGGCCTTTGATTTTTGAAATTGGCTTATTTCACTTAGCTTGATTGTCTCTAGCTCCATCCATTTATTGGCAAATGCCGTAATTTCAATTCTTCTTTATGGCTGAGTAGTATTTCATTGTGTATATATGCCACATTTTCTTTTTCCATTTATCTGTTGAAGGGCACCTAGGTTGGTTCTATAGCTTAGCTATTGTGAATTGAGCTGCTATAAACATTGATGTGGACCTATCGCTATAGTGTGCTGATTTTAAGTCCTTGGGTATATATACCAAGGAGTGGGAGAGATGGGTCATATGGTCGTTCCATTCTACATTTTCTGAGGCATCCCCATACTGCTCTTCAGAGTAGTTGTACCAATTTGCTGTCCCACCAGCAATGTATGAGTGCACCTGTTCCCCCATATCCTTGCCAACATTTTTTGTTACTTTTATTCTTGATAGTTGCCATTCTGACTGGATGAGATGGAATCTCAATGTAGTTTTTAAATTTGCTTTTCTTTAATTGCTAGAAATGTTGAACATTTTTATATATTTATTGACTGTTCATAATTCTTTTGTGAAGTGCCTCCTCAGTTCCTTTGCTCATTCATTGATTGGGTTATTTGTATTTTTGCTGTTAAGTTTTTTGAGTTCTTTATATATCCTGGAGATAAATGCTCTGTCTGAGGTGCAGGTATAGATTTTCTCCTATGCTGTAGGCTCTCTGTTCACATTCTTGATTATTTCCTGTGCTGTGAAGAAGCTTTTTAGTTTGATATAATCCCATTTATTGATTATTGATTTTACTTCTTGTTATACTCCAAGTATGTGTAATATGTCAAAAACCCCTCTATTGTCATGCATATCTAAAAAACAATTTTAAAAGTTTATATAAAAGCTCTATTAAAGCAGGATTTCTTCAATGTGGCAGCCAATAAAATTTAAATAGCTATATTCTAATACAGAGATATCACAAGCTTTTCCCAATCCTATTTTGACAGTCCCCATAATTTAAAATGATTTGTGGAGGTTGGGGTTTTAGCTCAGTGATAGGGTGCTTGCCATGTATGTGTAAGGAACTCGATTTGATGCTCAGCACTATGTAAAATAAATGAATAAAATAAAGGTATTGTGTCCATATACAATTAAAAAATTTTAAAAATAATTTGTGAGATTTATTTTAGAAATATTAAATAAATGTCAAGTAAGTTTTAAATGCTTTTACAGGTGAAATATGTAAAATATTGAATTCTCAGAAGTTTGTGTGAGAACTGTGTCCTGATAAGCATTAAGAGAAAAAAAATCTACTAGACATATGAAGTAGTATTATTTATATCTCAAAAGACAGAATCTGAAAATTTTAATGAAATTGTAGCTGATAAAAGAATAAATTATGGTATGCTGTAAGTGGTATTTTAAAAAGTAAATTCATCACTCATCCTCTAAAATGTCAAAATATGAAATGTATCCTCAAAATCTAAACCTCAAATCCATTGCTATTTCACATTCATGGAATCAGAGTGCTCTGTCATACGGTGTTTGTTCTAATTCCTAATGGAAGCTGCATAATCTACCATCATTCCTGACACTTTAGTTTTCATTACAGCAGAATGCTCTTATCCAATTTTTATTCGTATTAATTTATTTTGTCTTTGTATCTCCTTAGAACGACTGCAAAACTTTATAATTTAAACCCATAAAGATGCACAAATTTAGAATTGTCCTGAGAATAAAAAATATTTTTCTGATCATGGTCATACATTCTTCTTTAGACAGCCAAAGGTTATCATGAGTACTGCATTTACATACTGAAACACACATACTTCCATACTTCCACTTTAAAATAAATCCTAGTGATGCAGATTAAGAAAATCAATCTTTTATTAACAGCTTAATTTATAGACTTCTGTGTTATTTTGCTTCCCAGAATAACTGCACTCTCTACTCATCTTCTCTTACAATTACGGTAGTGTTTTATCCACTGCATTAAACTTACACACAAAGGAAGGAACCAATAAAAAGTTTCTAACATCTGAATATATGAAAATGTGCTTTGAGTTTTAGGATAGAAGGGGTCACTGAAAGAAGGCATGTCACATAGATTTACTCAGGAGAGGGGTATGCAAATTTTCTCTCAAGGAAGCTTTTCTCAAAATAGAACTTAGAAATATAATTATGAAATTGTTTTTTATTGTAACAGATATGTGAAAGATATCACATCATTGTTAAAATGTAAGATGTATGTCTGTAAGTATTAATACATAAATTCTGAATGTGATACTTGTCTCATTTTCAGCTTCAGAAAATTGAAAAGGTAATAAAAAAGATTTAGCATATTCTGAAGAAAAACATTAAGACAGAACACAGTGATAACTACCTCAGTTATAAAGCAAATGAGCTCTGATGATAATTAATTTTGTTAAGAAACAAGGAGCAACTGGAGAAAATAAATTAAATTGAAATAAACTAATGCAAGTTTCAAAAAGGACAATTTGTCCTGTGGACTTTTGTAGAACATTTATGAAAACTGTCTGCAGTCTTAGCTAACATTATTACATTGTATTGAATATTGATTATTCTAGAGTCAAAATTCTAGCTAAGAGTTATGGATGTAATATTCTGAGATGAAAATAAGGCTATACATTACCACGCTATCTGTTTATATTGCTGATTTAATGACCTCAATCATTATTTATGCTCTTCTTCTAGAGGCGATGCAGTCTTAAGAACCTTGAGGCTTCTTCCACAAAGTTGCAGATTATTTGTGCAGATGATTGTGAAAAATAATTCCAGTTTCAACCCATATAAAATCGGATTCAGAGGAAACAGAGACAATGGTCTATAGAGTTCATATTCTTATTTGGCTCTCTTTTTCTTTTCTTTTTATTTTATTTTCACCACTTCCTGGTGCTGGGGAACAAAATAAATTTTTATCGTAAGCATCTAGAGACAATATGGGCAGCTTTACTATATCTCTGCAGTGTGTGGATTACCAAAAAGTAATTTCATATAGACAAGTTTCAACCAATTAAATGACATGTTATTACTCTAAATAATGCAGTGATTAATTTTTGGACTGACAATTTTATACATAGAAATCCCCCTAAAATTTAAACTTGATTAATGTAAGAAAATTTGGTGTCTGAATAGGGGACTAAGGAATAAAAATTGTTAAATTTCCTATAAATGAAAACTTAGTGGAAGTATAACTAAAAATAATATCACAGAGAAAATATTATATTTATAACAGCAGAAAAGAGGTCAAAAGATCAGAAACAAATTTAACCAAAAAGATAATGGAGGGTAGTAGAAGAAAAAAATATGTGTGAAGAAAATGTTATTTAAATCAGTGACAGAAATATGCCTATCTCAAGAAATATTACAATAATTGACTACAAATATTCAAGGAGAGAGAAATTGCTGCCTGCCTTTCGTTAAGTATCAAAAAGAAATTAGCAGATAGGTTAAAGATTGGCAATAAATGTAAAGAGGCTATTAGCAAAATGTATAGAATTATTAGCAAAAAAAAGTATTATTTTGTTTTAGAAACACTGGCAACAAAGATCACTTTAAGTAAGGTACAACTCCCCCAAAACATTTTTAAAACTATAAAATAATATAGGTAAGTTTGATTAATAGTTAACCATTCCTCCAAGAGAGAAAACGCCACAAACAAGAGCCAAAGAAATATCAAATGTAAAAAATATATTCACAAATTATTTTGCATAGGGGCTGGAGTTGTGGTTCAGTGATAGAGCACTTGCCTGGCATGTTCGAGGCTCTGGGTTTGAATCTCAGCACCACATAAAAATAAATCAATAAAGCATATCATTTGATGTCTAAAACAATATTTTGCACAGGACAAATCTGCATTTGGTTAATATTTCATACGTAAAATAAGAAAGAAATCTAGGGCTTAATATAAAAATAAGCAAGAAGAATAAAGAGGCAGTATTCCACTTTAAATTCATTATTTCTTTCAATAGAGAATATATTCACAGGGAATCACACAGGGAATAAAATCACTGAAACATTTTTCCTATCTCTGCACCCATGTCCACACTAGACTTCCATCCACTGGAGAAATAACTTTTATGTCTTTTTTTTAAAAAAAGTATTTATTCAGTGTTTATTCATGCAGATGTATGAAAATGTAAATACATGGTTTTGTGTCCCTTCAGCTTCCACAGAATGTAGTACATAATATCCACTTTCCTGTGGCACACTTGTATTTTTTGGATGAAAACCTATGAATAGGCATCTTTTTTCTTTTTGTGCATAGAAAGAACTCTCATTTTTAAGAGCTATACATATTCCAGTATGTGGATTTGCTATGGTTTATTTTAACAACTCTCATATAGATGAGTCTTTGGCTTGTGTTCAATATTTTGCTATTATAAACAGGAAGGCTGTGAAGAATGATGCACATAGGTCATTTTCTATGTTTATTGCTATATTGGTAAGATATATTTCCCAAAGTGGAATTCCTGAGTCAAAGAGTAAATGTAATTGCAATTTTGAAAGATACTGTCCAATTTCCCTTCATTAGCTTTTGAACTATTTTGCACCCCTTCCAACAATGTATGAGAGTGCATCTTTTCTCAAAGCACTGCATACAGAGTGTGTTGCTAAACATTTGGCTTTTTGTCAGTCTGGATAGATTATGTGTGTGTGTGTGTGTGTGTGTGTGTATGTGTGTGTGCAATTCATCTTTTTGTATGCTTCAGTGTCATTTTGTTTTCCTTTGTCTATATATACATATATATGTGTTTTATTTCTATTTTTTATTTTGTATCTTTCTTGGATGAACTGATTATTTTAATTTGTGTGACTAAAGACTCAAAATTTTCTTATTGCTCCTTTATGATTTTTTTTTTTAAAGTAGCTCCTGAGGCATGGTTTAAGAAGACCTTCCAATTACAAGGTCATCAATTGAATCATCTTTTCTTGAAGTTGTGAAATCTTCAATTTTTTTTCAAACATTTCAAGTATTAAAAATTTTGTGATTTGTTTTGGAATTTGGTATGAGATACATTTGAATTCCCTCAAAATCCATATGTTTAAAATCTTGCCCTCAATATGATGATATTATGTGGGGGGACCTTTGGGAAGTAATTAGGTCCTAAAAGTGGATCCCTTATGAATTTGATAAGAAACACAGTGAAATATGCTAAAGTGACTTTAATAGTGATATGTGTGGACCTCAGTTACATTTTCAGCTTCACATTCAAACATCATTCTGATCTTAACAGCATCTTTCAGTATGTGAGATATTATCAGAGGTAGAGTTTCCCATTATTTGAAGTCCAATAGTGAATATTTTCTCTTAGGTAACTCCTGGGAGACAGATAGGGCATAGGCAAATAATTCAAACTTTTATGCTGCCATGTTGAGTTTTGAATCTTGAGGGAAGGATTCAAAGACCCAAAACCACTTGATACATTATCCATAGAGTTGATGCTGTGGCGATGACCCTATTTTGGTAGCACTAAGTGTCTGATGTTAGTTGTCTTCGATCCTATGCCATACAGAATATTCATGGAAAGAAAGTTTGCAAAATTCTTTGCTGATGAGCTCCTGTAATTCCTACTCATTATTCAACCCTAATTCTTTAGCCATTCTGTCAAGTTCTTGAGCCTTGAAATACTTCCACCTATTATTTTCTGCTCCAGTTAGTTGATTGCTGTTGCTTGCAACCAAGAGCACAGACTGAAACAAAATGCAGTCCACAAACACTGAAAAGGGAGAAAAAAAATAGATTATATTTCAAACAAACAAAAGCCCCACATAATTTCTGAGAATATACAGCAGTGTGAACTAGAAAATTTCTCTATTAATATATGTATATATTTTCTTTGATATTTTGGTAGATATTAATTAAACATATATTCAGTAAGAACAAAAAGAATAGATACTTATCCAAAATACCAAAGCATCAGTTCATTGTTTGGTTATTTAGTGTATATCCTGTTAAATGATATATTTATTTAGGATGTGAGGCTAGAAATAAAGTTAAGTATGACCCCAAGATTGCTTTTATAGAGTGAAAAACAGGGAACTGCAATGAAAGACATAAGATCATTGACAGAGAAAATGATTTCTAGAAGTATCGATATAGAATTTCAGTAGCTAGGGTAGAGGATTATACATAGTTCACATTGCTTTTGGAAAAGTTTCAAAGTCCAATTAAAGGAGAAGCAGGGAAAATGAGCAGTCTATCATTTTTTATATTAAAATTCCAAGGATATGGAGATCCTTATGAGATTGAAAACAAATACAGTTTAATAAGCTATAATAAAAAGACCATTTTTCCTTTATATTTGTCTTCTTTAGTCACATGGCCATATGGAGATTCTGCCTATGTCTACTTTGTTCATCTTCTTGGTCCTTAATTTTGTCCTTCCTTCACACAATTGTTTTTTTTCTCTATATATCTCTTTTGTAAAAAATTAAATTGCTCCATTTTTAGTCCTTGTACACTCCACAGGTTCCTATGACCATTGTTTCTTAGTTCTTTTCCCCATCATCTGTTTTCCAGTAGTCATATCCTGTTCTTTGGGTAGAGGGGGAACCCAGCATGCAGCTCCAAAGCAGCTCTGCTGGACTTGTGATCTCCTGCAGTGAATAAAATCAGTGCATCTGGACACTGCCTCATTCTTCTGCAGACCACAGACTTTAAAACAGTTAAGGCACAGCTAGCACCCAAAGAAGGAGTTGACATTACTATTTGTTCCAACTGAATAAAAGAAAAGCAAAAACTGTGGGTGCACACATGCACACCATTTTTAACTCTGCTTTTCTCTCATTTACATCCCACTGTAGAACAAAATAGCCCAATGGTCCTCAACACAGAATGTTCCAATAAAATTTTTATTTCCCCTTCAAGATCTGTAGGCCTTTTAATATTTGCTCCAGCATAGCTGCTGGGAGTGGCATTTACAAATAAGAAATAGTGCCTAATGTAGGTCAATTAATACTATGGAGTCTAGAAAGTACAAAGACTTGATTTAGCAACTGCTTCATGTGGAAAAAGAAGTTGACTAATAGCAGTCATTTTCCACCCAACAGAATGTAAAAATTAAAATGTCTAATGAAATTAAGTATGGATATGGAAGGATGGAAATGTACAAAATGACACTCAATAATATTTATAGTTTGCATTTATGTATTTCCTTAGGTTTACTGAATTTTATTAAATATTCCCTGAGGTACCCTGTAAGTTCTTTCACCTTCCTTTTACTTGGTTTGATTTTAGATGAATAAGAGTACTTCTCTAAAAGCTGATTAGACATAGTACTTTGGAAATATCTCCTTACCTTTTGTGATTTAACTTTTTCATTCTCTATGTGAGCAGTTTTTGTGAAGGAAAGCTTCTAATTTTACTGTATTTGCATGTATTAATCTTGTCCATTTTCATTGCAGTACTGGGGATCAAATCTCTTTTTTGATTTATAAATTTATCTTGTGTTAGGAAATTATCCTGTATTCTACAATATTTTCTGAATGTTTTCACTTTCGAACATTTAGAATCTCAATGAATAGGGAATGAATTTCTGTATCTACTATCAACTAACTGATTATGTTCATGAAGCCTATGCTCATATGATTATCTTCTAACATATTAAAAGTACTCTCTGGATGTAAGTTTGGAGATGAAGATAAAATTCATATTATTCCATTTTGGTCTTTATTTCATTAGGTAAAAACATAGAAATCTTTGGAGGCAACCATGGCATTGCCTGCACTAATGAAAATATTTGGGGATTTTGTTCCCAGTGTGGACCTCAACATATTAAATGGAATACAATATATATTTTAATATATGTGAAACTGACTCAGAAATTTTATAAAATTATAGTATGCAGACTAGGATTCATTTCTATAAAGAAGAGATATATGATTGAAATATTCAACAATTAAATGCTATCTATGTAAGGACTTGTGCACTGAAGATTTAGGGCACAGAAGCCTGTCATTACCTATTGAGTGAAGAGTGCTGTTTGGAAAAAGTGCTTAGAAAAGAACATGTGTACCCTCCACCTCAGTGAAAAGAAGCCACCAAATCCTTATCCTCTGTTCAGACAATTCCCCTATAGGACATGTCCCTGGGGAGATTTTCAAATGAAAGACTAGAGACCAGAGAGAAAGCCATTCATTACCAGTAGTCTTTTTCTTTCCCTGTAAAATATGGCTGAAATCATTGTATACCATCCTTCTCACCTTTGGGTAGAGCAGTTCTGCTTTCTGTACATGTCTAGACCTCAACATTAGGACTTTGTCTCCACCGTGTCATTCACTTTCAGACTAATCTTGGTAAATATTTGTCAAAATGTTTTGCATTCTCTTGAATAACCAACTAAAATTCGAGTTTGAAGTTCTTCTATTTTTTTTATGCTGAATATGCATCACAGTGAGAAAAAAGCAACAGTTAAACTGTAAGAGTTATAAAAAATATATCTAGAGTTACATACTCTTTTGTGTTGGCAGTATGCTATTGCCCTTCCCATTGAAGCCTGCTATATTTGGCTATGTAAAATAAAACAAAATCTCTTAAATTCAGCTAATGTGATTTCATTTCTATCCAACTTATTAGGGGAATCTGACTGCCGATATTGTTACAGTTAACAGTTTTTCTTTATTTCAAAATTAACATATATTTCACATAATTATGTCTTTGATTCAAGTTTCAGTGAATATATTAGTTTGACTATCGTGAAGCATTTTCTTGTGATAGAAAAACCTAAACTAAAACATAGATTACAAGACAACCCTTTTGAACTTTATCCTCAGTTTTATTCACCCCTACTTTATCAAGTGTCCCTGAATCTCATATTTTCTCAATACCACTCCACCCACTCATCATTCCAATATATTCTAGTTTACTTATTGTGTAAGTATTCTATTGAGATTTATTACTAACTTTGAATTATATATTTTCACTTTTTAACAAACTTTATTTCCTCCTTTTCTGACAATGCATTTCTTATTTAAGTGTGCCAACAAAGGGCTAGGGCTGTAACTCAGTGGTAAAGTGCTTGCCCCACATATATGAGACATGGGTTCGATCTTCAGCACGACTTAAAAATACATAAAGATATTGTGTGTCCATCTACAACTTAAAAAATAGTTAAAAAATAAAAAAACAGTACCAACAAAGAGAAAATCATATTTTCTCTAATAAATTTCCATTTTATAAAGAGAATATTATGTATTTTCTCTTATAAAATCCCATCTTGACAAGTTTGGAAAGCATTTTCAGTTGCTCCATTCCTGCTTTGGGCTGCATTTTCTAGTGCTGACTACATCCCTCTATAACTCCTGGTGCTAGAGGTGTGGTAGAGCAAGACTATTTGATTTGTTGAATAGAGAAAGAACCAAATTGGGGTAGAAGGAGGAGGAGGACCTATAAGTGGTAGAATGACCAATGATTGACATTAGGGTAATCTAATCCAATCCAATCTAATCTAATCTAATCTGGACTGCTTGCTAATATATATATATATATATATATATATATATATATATATATATATATATATGACACTTTTGTGTTAATTACAAAAATACCTCTTAAGGAGAATATTTTTAAAGAAGGCAGCCCTCTCACAGTGTAGAGTACAAAGAGGATCTTTTCCTGGCTCTGACAGGATGTAATCTCTCACCAGGGCTCATAGTGAGTGGAACATGACATAGATTTTGATCCCCATTTGCCACTCCAGTGGGGAGCCTTTGTGTGGTGTACTCTACCCAATGGTATCCTGCTGCTCAACACTAAATTGAATGTTCTGTGGCATGAAATCTGTTCCTTCTACTCCATTTTCCCACAAAATATTTAATAACTGCTACATTGTGCAAAAGCAGGTGTCTGTGTCTTCATTTTTTGTTTCCATCAGAAGGAGCTCAAAGAGGAGAATTAGGCAACAGATGTATATAGATTTAATTATATATAGTTACATAAGTAATTATTTGAATAGCTAAATAATCAGAATATAGAGTACAAATTGGAAGCAGAGTTTATTGAAACATTTGTGCAAGTTCTTAGTGCATACTGATTCTATGCCCTTCTTGATCTTAAAAGCCGTGATCAAGGAGATTATGCCATCTGGGTATAAACAAGGCAACCAAAGTTCATGTTTTAAATAGGAGTTGGAGGTGAAACTTTTGCTCTAGAAGGGCTAACAAGCACAGAGACAATTATACTCACCTCTACTCCATGTTGAAAGTAAAATTCCTTATGACCTACTTGTATCTTCCCCTTTCTCTCTTGTTCCTTGTCTTGCTTTTATTTTTTTCTGTAAATTATAGTTTCAAAACTTCAATGGATTCCTTTCTTACCCAGATATTTAGTTTCTTGCAGAAGTATGTGGAATATTTTGTAGTGCACATTTGAGTTTTCTCCCCCCCCCCTTTTTTTTTAATTGAAAATACCCAAGTTCAAGTGTTCTTTCCTTCTCACATTCAATATTGCAATATCCTCACTGGACCATGCATTTTATCATTCAATCTAATCTCCAATATAGCTGCTTACATAAAGGATACAGGGCCTAAGGAGAAGGCTAGACCTACCTAGTTTGATTCTCAGGAGCAAGTGTGTTGCAGACAAGCCTTCTAGGTGATATGCAAGAGCACACACACTGGGGTGCTGTAACAAATCCCACATATTACTGCCAGATATATTATCCTTGGTCTGTTCTAAACATGATTTAGTGTCTTTCCCCCTGTGAACTAAAGATGTCTATGTTTTAAGGCATTATATAATCTGGTTCCAGATCATAAAAAGTGAATAGTCATCTTATACTTTTCTGTGTTTTCCTCAAACATAAAGAATTGTCATCAACCAAAAAATGTCCATGAAGTCCCCATCAGTTTCTTTTTATCTTATCTTATTTTATTTCTCATCTAATACAAAATACCATCCAAAACATAGTGTTAAGTGACCATTTCTGCACTAATTTGACACAGCAATCCCCAAGCAAATATAAAGTCTTTCTCTGAAATAGCTTAGCACTAACTTTGTAGAAAGTGGTAGAGGTTGAGAAATTAATACAAAGATAAAATGTGGGAGATCAGCATTTTAATTCTGGCTTGCCACCCAATGCTAAACAACTCAGATCTCACTGTTTTTTTTTCCCCTATGATCAATGAAATAGGTCAATAATATGCACTCTGTATTCTTCACAGGACAATTGGGAAGATCTTATGCCAAGAGTATAACTGCCCAGGTTCTGATTCTAGCTCTACTACTCAAAGGTCATCCTTTAGAGAAACAGTTGAAACAACTGAAACTTTCTAAGCTTCAGTGGATCATAATAACTCCTGTGTTTTAGGATTTAGAATAATAATAAGTGCTCAATAAATTATACTGTAGTAATTGTAATGATGATGAGGATGACACTCACAATTTAAGTATGTGAGTAAACATAGTCTTTCTTTGTAGATTTTAAACTCCTTGAGAATTTAGTTGTTTCGTTTTATTTTTAAATTTTCAAATTCATTACTATCTAACATAGCAATAGAGTTGATAAATATTTTCTTAAAGAAAACAATGAACATATAAATGAATGATAGATAATTCATAGAGTCATGATGGATGATTTTGATGGATTCAACATTAAATAGAGGCATAAGGGATTCTTGGGTACCATAGAAAAAACAAGATTGAACCAAATCCAGATGTAAATTATTATGAAATCATGCAGACTGTTTGGATTTGATACAGTACACATTCTGAAATCATTATAGCTAGTTGAGCCATGATAGCCAGACTGATAAAGAAATGATG
This sequence comes from Marmota flaviventris, assembly GCF_047511675.1. NCBI lineage: Eukaryota > Metazoa > Chordata > Mammalia > Rodentia > Sciuridae > Marmota > Marmota flaviventris. The sequence continues at coordinate 49,057,314 of NC_092503.1, read as the reverse complement.
CAAAAAACTTTATGCAATAAGAAATTGGATGGATTGAAAGCAGCAAGGCCTATGGATGAAAAATAAGTTTTATACATTTAATACTGCCTATTTCAATTTATATCCACAAAATAACTTGTGGACTTAACCATCTAAATAATTACATAAAAACCATTTATCCAGTCTTATGATGTTGTTATACAACCAATTTTGGATAACTGATATATATCCTTAGGAAAGAAATAAAGTCAAGTGTTTGATATATTTTGATATAGTTTATCTTTGTGAAAACTCACAAAATGTAGAATATTGTACATTGATTGTGCATTGAAATTCTCCTTATTAGTATATTTGAATAATTAGAAAATAATGAACAGTAGATCATTACTTTGAGGATAATGAAAGGATTTGCCTTAGAATAAAATGATCAGAATGTTATATGATTCATAAGAAAATGTGAGGAGCATAAAATTATATAGTTTAAATAATTAAACAATAGATAAGTATGAATATTTTAAGACTTATTAACCTATGGTAATTTACACTTAACCAAAAAATATTTATATTAAAATTGAAATCTGTAATTTTCAAAGAATTTATGTTTTTGATTGATGCTTTGAGCTCTTATACATTTCTTATCTGAATAATGCATATACAATTAACTAAGGGACCCCATTATTTTAAAAGATAATTAATGAGCTTTTAAATATTATTTTTTGTTATTGGCACATACTAATTATATGAATTGATGAATTCACTCAACGTTCTCATACATGCATACAGCAAGCACTGATCATGTCCATCCACCCTATGTACACCCTCATCATCCCTCTGCCCCTGCACATCCTTCCTAGTCTCTAATAATTTTGCTTTCACTTTTGGGTTCACTGTTTTGCTTTGTTTTTAGTTTTCACTTATGAGAGAGAACATGCTATAGTTGTCTTTGCCCTTCTGTGTCTGACTTATTTTGCTCAACATGATGTCTTCCAGTTCCAACCATTTTGTGGCAAATGACAGGATTTAATTCTTCTCTATAGCAGAATAATAGTCCATTGTATATAGGTACTATGTTTTCTTTATTTGTTCACCTTTTGATGGGCACCTAGCCTGATTCTGCATCAACTATTGTAAATAGTGCGGCAATAAACACGAAGTGTAGGTATCGCCTTATCTCTTTTGTATGCTGACTTCACTTTCTTTGCACATACACAAGAGTAAAATACCTAGATCACCTGGTAACTCTATTTTTTATTTATTTATTTATTTATTTATTTATTTATTTTTGAGCCAATTTCATACTGGTTTCCATGTTGTCTATAGTAATTTACATTCCTATCAAAAATGTATAAAGTGCTTTTTATGCATATTCATACCAGCATTTGTTATTATTTACTCTTTTTGTGACAACCATCTAAGTGGGGTGAGATGGTATCTCATTGTAGATTTGATTTGCTTTTCCCTGATGGATAAATATGAGCATTTTCATATATTATTTGTCCAATTGTATTTATTCTTTTGTGAACTGTCTATTCAGGTCATTTGCCCATTTTAAAGTGGATTTGTTGTTGTTGTTGTTAAGTTTTAGGTTCTTTTTATATCATGGATATTGACTCCATCTGATGAAAAGCAGACAGATATTTTCTCCTGTTCTTTAGGTAGTCTCTTCACTTTCTTGCTTGTTTCCTTTGCTATGTAAAAGCTCTTTAATTTTATGTAATCTTTTTGTCAATTCTCTCTTTTGTTTCCCATGCTTTTGGATTCCTAACCAGAAAAACCATTGCCCATATCAACATCAAGTGTTCTCTCTCTTTTTTTTTTTTTACATGAGTAGTTTCAGAGTTTCAGGTCTAATGTTGATCGGTTTTGAGTTAATTTTTTAAAACAGGGTCTCTTTTTTCTTTTTTTTTTATTAGTTATGCATGACAACAGAATGCACTTCAATTCCTTGAACACAGATGGAGCCTAACTTTTCACTTCTTTGGTTGTACACAATGTAGAGTCACACCATTCATACAATCATACGTGTACCTAGGGTAATGATGACTTTCTCATTCCACCATGTTTCCTACCCCCATGCCTCCTCCTTTTTCCTCACATCCCTGAGTTAATTTTTTTATTTTTTACAGGGATTGAGATATTGGTCAAGTTTTAATCTTGTGCATGTGTATATGCAGTTTTCACAGCACCATTTGTTGAATAGGCTGTCCTTTCTTTAATGTATATTTTTGGAAATTTTTCTAAGAAAGAGTTGAATGCAGATGCATGGGTTCATTTCTGTATTCTCTATTCAGTTTCACTGATCTATTTGTCTGTTTTTTAAATCTCATACCATGCTGTTTTTGTTACTATGGCTGTGTAGTATGACTTAAAAGAGGTATATTGATGCCTCCAGTTTTTCTCCTTTTGTTCAAGATTGCTTTGGCTATTCATGGCCTTTTGTGTTTCCATATGTTAGGATCATTTTTTCTAGTTCTATGAATAATTTCATTGGCATTTAGAAGGAGATTTTATTGAATTTTTGCCATAAAAATTTGGGTAGTCTGGACATTTCAACAATATTATTTCTTTCAATTCATCCTATGGGAAGTCTTTCAATTTTTAGTGTCTTCTTCAATTTATATTTTTAGTATTTTATAATTTCCATTGCAGAATCTTTCAATTTTGGAGTTAGGTTTATTCCTAGGTATTTCTTTGTGGGTACTGTAAAAGGAATGTCTTCATGATTTCTTTCTCAGAATATTCAGTATAGCTATATAAAAATCCACTAATTTTTGCATAGTCATTCATATCCTACTATGTTACTCAATTTGTTTAAGTTTTAATAGACTTTTGGTAGAATCTTTATATTTTTCTATTTATAAATTCATATAATCTGCAAATAGGGACACTTTGTCTTCCTCTTTTCTATTTGCATTCCTTTTATTTCTTTCTCTTGCCTAATTGCTTTGCTTAAAATTTCTAGTATTATATTGAATAAAAGCAATGAAAATAGATAACCTTGTCTTATTTCTGATCTTAGAAGAAATGCTTTCAGCTTTTCCCCATTCAGTAGGATGTTGGTTGTATATGGTCTTTGCTATGTTGATGTATGATTCTTCTCTACCCAATTTGTTCAGAGATTTTAGCATGAAAGAATGTTAAATTCTATTAAATGCTTTTTATGCATCTTTTGAGATGTTCCTGTATTTTTCATCATTCATTCTATTGGTGTAATGTATTGCATTTATTGATTTTAATATGTTGAACTCTCTTTGTATCTTGGCAATAAAACCAACTTGATTGTGATGTAAGATGTTTTGGATGTGCTATTCAATTCTATTTGTTCATATTTTTGCAGTTATTTTCATAAAGGATTTTGGCTAGTTTTCTTTTTTTCTCTCTGTCTCTGTTTTTCTCTTATTGTGTCCTTCTGAGGTTTTGGTAACAGGGTAAAAATTATTGCTTCATAGAATGGGTTTGGAAGACTTCCCTTTCAACTCTATGGAATATTTTGAGAAGAATTGGTGTTAGATATTCTTTTAAAGTTTGGTAAAACTTAACAGTAAAACCATCCAGTCTTGGCCTTTTGGTTGGGAAACTTTTTATTACTGATTCAATATCATTATTTGTTATTTACCTATTTATATTTTTTATGTCATTTAGGTTCAATTTTGGTTTGGTTGGTTGTGTTCAGAAATTTGTCCATTTCTTCAAATTTCTAATACGTTAGCATATAGTTTTTCAAAAATAATCCACAATTATTTTCTGAATTTCTGTGGCATTATGTGTAATATCTCCTTTTTTCATTTTTAATTGTACTTATATTTCTATCTTTTTCTTAGTCTATCTAAAGTTTAGTTGGCTTGTCACTTTTGTAATGAGTCTGCTTCATTCAAGCACTTATATTGTTCTTTTACACTCTAATTTATTTTTGCATGTCATTTATTAGGACTTTCTTTCTACTATGTTTTTAGATCTTGAGATTCATTATTAGGTTGTTTATTTGAAATCTTCCTAGTGTTTTAAATTAGATCTTGAAATTCATCATTTTAAGATCTTGAGATTCATCATAAGGTTGCTTATTTGAAATCTTTCTAGTGTTTAAATGAAGGCATTCATTGTGATACATTTTTTCTTTTTAGTACTGCATTTTCTGTTTCTCACAAATTGTTTCCATTTTTATTTCTCTCAAGTCATATTTTAATTCTCTTTCTGATTTCCTTGATGTCTCTCTGTTCATTCAAAATACAGGTGTTTAGTCTCCATGTATTTATATAATTTTTAAAGTCCCATATTCTTTATAGTGGTTTCACTTCATTGTGACCAGAAAAATAAATGGCATGATTTCAATGTTTTGTAACTTGCCACAATTTTTTGTTGCTTAATATATAGTCTAGTATGGATAAAGTTCTGTGCATGATGAAGAGAATATATAGTTGATGGAATGTTCTTTCAATGTCTATTGGTTTTCTTTGAACTACAATGTAGTTTAACTCTGCTTTTTAAAATTATTTTGTCTAGAGCATCTATCCATTGGTGAGAAGACATGATGATGTCTTCCACTATTATTGTATTGGAGCCTATCTCTCCCTTTGCTTTTAATATTTTTTTTAATAAAATTAGTGCTTTGACATTAGGTACATATGAATTTATAATATATGTCTCCATTATAAGATGTCTTCATTATATCAGCTTGATGAATTGGTCCCTTGATTTTTATATAGTAATCTTCTTACCCTCTTTTTACTATTTTTGTCTAAGTCTATTTTGTCAAATATAAGCATAGATACTTCTGGTAGCTTCTGGATTCTATGTGCTTAGAATATCATTTTCAATTCTTTCAATTTTAGTCTGTGTGTGGCTTCATTGGTGAGGTAAGTTTCTTATAGACAGTATATTGTTGGATCTTTTTTAATCCATTCAGCTAGTCTTTATCATTTGATTGCATAACTGATTTTGTTGATAATCTCCTATTTGTTTTGAACATCGTTTATTTGTGTTCTTCTCTCTTATTCATCTTCATGGTTTGGTGGTTTATTGTACTGACAATATTTGATTATTTTTTATTTCCCATTTATGTACCTACTCTTTCATTGAGATTTATATATTATTTTCACATGATGTCATGGTGATAGCTATCTTCTACTTCTAAGTGTAGGACTCCCTTAAGCAATTTCTGTAAGGTTGACCTATTGGTCATGAATTTCCTTAGTTTTTCCTTACCTCCCAAGGTCTTTATTTCTTCTTTGTTTCTGAAGGATATCCTTGCTAGGTATACAAATTTTATTTAGTTGTTATATTTTTCAGAACTTGAAATATATCATCCATGGCCTCTTATTTTGTAGAGATTCTACTAAGTAACCTGCTGTTAGTCTAATGAGGTTGCCCTAAAATATGAATTGGAGCTATTTTTAAGATTCTTTCTTTGTCCTGTTCTTTGCAAAGTTTGACTTTAATGTGTTATGATGACAATCTTTGTTTCTTTCTTTTATTTTTTCTTTGTTTTTTATTTTTGTGCTAGGTATTTAGTCCATGGATGTGTTTTACCACTCAGCTATATCCTCAGCAATCTTTGTTTTATTTTTTTTTTATTTTTTATTTTGAGACACTGTCTCACTAAAATGCTTATAGCCTCGCTAAATTGCAGAGGCCAGCCTTGTACTTGCAAGCCTCCTCTCTTAGCCTTCTGAGTTGCTGGAATTATAGGCATGCACCACCATACCTTGCTAGATAACAATCTTTTCTGATCACTTTTCTTTTGACATTCTATAAGCTTCTAGCACCTAGATGTTCATGTCTTTCTCAAGATGAGGGAAACTTTCTAGTATTATTTTATTGAATCCATTTTTCTGACATTAAACTTTCTTTCCCTTGGTTATGCTGACAGTGTGGATATTTATCTCTTAATAATGTCTCAGATCTTTTTTAATATTTATTTTTTAGTTGTAGGTAGACACACAATCTTTATTTCATTTTTATTTGGTGCTGAGGATCAAACCCAGTGCCTCATGTGTGCTAGGCGAGCATGGTACCATTGAGCCACAACCCCAGCCCCGTGTCTCAGATCTTGAATGCCCTCTTCACTCTTGTTTTTTTTTTTTTCTTTTTCTTTTATTACTTTTTTATTTATTGATTCTTTTTAGTTATACATGACTTGATTCAATTCACAATAGCTAAGCTATGGAACCAACCTAGGTGCCCTTCAACAGATGAATGGATAAACAAAATGTGGTATATATACACTCTTGTTTTTTCTATATTTATGTCTGAGTGTCATTTCAAAAGACTTGTCTTGAGGATCTGATATTCTTTATTCTATTTGATCTGTTCTTTTGTTGAGGTTTTCAATTAAATTTTAAAAATATGATTTATTGAGCTCTCATTTTCAACTCTACTGATGGGTTCATTTTTAAAATATCCACATTTTCTGAATTATTCATTCATATCCTACATTGCTTTCTTAATTTCATTTAACAGTTTCTCTCTATTATTCTGGATCTCATTAAGATATTTAAAATTAATTCTTTATAATTTTTTATCAGGCATTTCAGTCATTCTTATATCCTTGAAATCTGTTACCAGAGACTAATGATTTGGGGGAGTTATGATATTGCCTTGTTTTTCCATATTTCTTGTATTAGTTCTCTGTTGACATGAAGATTTCTGGTGGAATGGACATTTCTATCACTTTCATGAGAAGGCCATTTTTTAGTGACTGTCTCCTAAAGATGTGTCTTGAGGTAATGTTTTGTTATGCCATGTTGAGCTTATTTCTAGCTGAGCACCATTGTGTAAACTCCCTATAACTTGTTGACTGTGATTAGTAAATTTGGGCAAAGTGTATACCATATAAGATTTGAGAGAACAATTGTCTCTTTTTGCCACACAAGTGTGGGGACATCAGAAGCCGAAGAAGGTTTGGTGTTGGTAGAGTGTGTGGAGTGTACCCTTTGTGTTCAGTCCTTTAAAGGAGGTGATAAACCTTATGGGATGATGGCATTTTTCTCAGGCACACTATTGATATTTGCTCTCTTATTGAAAACTGCCTCTTTTTCTGACTGCTCCAGTATAATTAAGAGACAAGAAGCACTTTTTCTTAAACACCAGTGTGGATAAAGTCACTTTATAAGGAGAGGTGGGAGCAGGTATCACAGTGCCCTCTCCGTGGCACTCACACTGTCTTCTCAACAGTGCATGATCACACAACCTGAAGGGGCAACCAATGCAGGGGGTCTGTGTAGATGTGGAGACAGCAAATGTTTCATCATTTCTCTCTGCTCCTACTGTGAGTATGCCCACCCAGGAGTGGGGCCTTACATTTGCCCCCTCTGTGCACAACTGAGCATAGGATAATGGCTAGGATTTTTGGTCCTCACCCATTATTTCACTTGTTGTACCCTTCAAGGATTTATTAGGAGTGTGTCACTAAAGAACTGAACAAAATTGCTTTCAGCTGAGGGATTTCCGGCATTAGTGAGAGTGAAATATGGCTAGCAACAGAGTTCCTTTGTGCATCTTCTTGGGTGTGCAACCCCTGGGGTGGGTGTGAGCTAGAGTTGTGGAGGAATTACTGGAGATTACCCAAGCATGCCTCTGTAGGTAGAAAAACAGGGGAACCTCAGAGTTCTTTTTCTGCCTTATTAATGATAGGTCCCCATTTACACCCCTGGGAGAGGGGTGTCAGGAACTTGATGGGCAACTGTGTTCAGTCCTGGCATCCAAATGAAACCACACGTGGCTGACCATCACTTTTGGAGGATGGTGCTGCTCTCTGTGTTGTAATATCCAACCCCTACAGAGAAGCATTCCAGTGGGATTGTGTGACAGTCCCTCCACTGAGCCAAGTTTGGCTTGTGCGACAACTTTATCTCCTGAGTCAGTGCAGTGGATGTCTGTGGGGTCACAAAAATGGAACTATGCAGGGGTTTATGATCCCTAGAGCAGTACAAAGTCAGGCAAAAGATCCCTTCTCAAAGATAGTTCCTGGCTATAGCACTCTGACACATGAAGTGAATCTCTTTTCTAAAACCAGACTACTGTGAAGATATCAGACTTCTTATCTATGTGTAATGGTTATGAAGCTTTCCAGTAGCTAAGATTATCAGTATCTGTGCAAATTGTTTGCTAGACCTCTCTGTAACCTCTATCCCTGTGGAGGATGAATACATCTTCCTCAGTATGGAGCCATAGCAAGAATGCGAGGGGATGTTTTGTTTTTCTTGCTATGTTCCTGTCCCAGGTCTTTGAATTTTAGGAAGTTTCCATGTTTCTACTGCTGAATTCCAGTATTCTCCCTTGATCACTCACAGCAATATGCAGCTATATACATCAATTGCTCTGGTTGTGGGGGAATAGGTGAGTGCTGGGTGCATATTCAGCCATCTTGCTAATTCCTTATTAATATACTTTAAAAAAATAAAACAACTTAGAGATCACATATTTATGAGAGAAGAGTGTAACTTCAACATAAGCAAACTGGTAAGCTATTTTCTACAAATCAGTTCTCACAGATTCTGACACAAATAAAAATAAGTCATTTTTAATGCACTGAATATTGATCTGAGCTAACATTTTAACCTACAAATAATTTCATTGATGCTATTAAATCAAAATTATGTGACAGGAAACAATTGATAATTGTGTCAAAAGCCACATCTAATTCTTCCAAATTTTAATGTTTCTAACAATCTTCTTAACACTTAAGTTTCCAAGAGGTGTTTTCAATAAATATGTGTCACAGATATACTTAGTAAAACTTTACAATATAAAAAAATCACATCATTATTTTACTCTGTGTTTAGACTCATGACTGTAAATTTGTCTGTCTCCTCTCTCTCCTCCATACACCCATATACACATAAACAAACACATTTTTATCTATAATTGGAATGATTATACTGCATCATATTATTTAACTATACCTCTTAAAATGATTTGTGTTGAGTATTCCGTATAGTTTAGGGAATGACTCCTAGTGCTATATAATTAAAATGATGCTATGCTCTGACATAAAAGGAAAAAAAAATATTGATAGAATTTGCTAACCATAGCAAAGTCTTTGTTTTTGACTGTATTTTTAAGTCCCTTCTTATTTCTCTAGTATTTTGTAAAGGTCGGGTAGTTCTAGTTCAGATCTTTGTATCTAGATATTGTCAAATTCCCACTCTAATTCAATTTCCCACTCTGTATATGACTAGCCACCTATCAAATGAAAAGGAGCTGGGTACCGTGAAACAAAATGCTAATTATTGGCAATAGCTTAAACAGGGGTCCCTTTTTTATGCTTTGCCAATGCCTTTGCAGGAGACTTGTCTGTGTTTTCTACAGGCATACTGTTATACAGCAGGTCCTCCCATTCTGGTATGCAGTGACTTCTAAAGAATACTGGGGAGGGTTGGACCTCCTGAAATTGAATACATAAATGTGTCTGTGTGATTATGTGAATATTTTAGAAACAAACTTCATTAATTTCAAGAAATCATATGTGATATATAATAAGGTTAAGAAGCACCCCTTGGAAGGAATGAGAAAATTAGTACATCAGGAAAACTGAGATTCGGTTTCCTTAAAGTAAACTGCTTTTTCCTTAGAATTAATGTAATTTTTACCTTCCATTTTTACCCTCCAAAACATTTCTGTACTTACTTTAACATAATAAATGTTTTTAATTACAATTTGTAAGTTCTCAGGTGAAACTGTGTTCAATTTGTTTCAATTAAGCCAAATAATTTCCATTCTCCTTTTAAAGAATGACCTACTATTGGTTCCTTTCCAGCCTTCTGGCATTCCACTGACCTGTGGGAGATTACCAAATTCTTCATAGTGCTCTAGGGGTCCTGAGTGCATGAGATAAGGATTGTCATGCAGAGTTTCTGGGTTCTTTAACATCTAGCTTTTGGGGAATAAATTATTTATTTTTAGATTTTACTCCTAAACAATATTATCAAGACAATATCCAGATAATTCCCACTTATAGAAATAAATTTTAAAAAATTATTTGTAAATATGTGGTCATTTCTCTAAGAAATTCACTCCTTGGAAGAATGTTTAATGAATATATCTATGCATACCATCAGGAGGATGATAATCAGCATTTTATTCTTTTCAAAGTATTTAAAGGCAGCTTTGTATATCAGAAAGTACACACGATGTGGATACATAAAGTTGAATAAGACACAAAACTTGACAGAGCAGAGTATCTAAAACAGAAACTGGCATAGAATCAAATAATAAACATACTGTGTTATAGCTAATGGTAGATTATTTCTTTATTCTGATGCTTACTTTTGTCTCAATGATAGTTTTTATTTTGCCTATTCAAACTGCTGCTTTCTAGGAGGAGATTTCTCTGCTCTTTCATTTGAGAGTTTTCAACAACCCAATATCAAAGACATGGTTTCATTTCTCTGATTAGAATTTATTGGACAAAAGTTGGACAGCTGACCCAAATAGATTGTCCCTTGAGGGTTGTTTGAACAAGAAATTTCAGAAAGGACTATGAGAGTCTACTTACAGTAGATCTATGGCTGTGTCAATTTGGGAACAGTAGAACATACACTAAAGAAGAAAGATAAAAAAGAGACTTCTGATAGATTTTTCACTTCAACTGTTTAACTCCAGTCTTCGCAAGGCAGTAAGGTACCAGACAGTGCTCCTCACCCTGTTTTGTGATCACAAAAATATTGAATGATTTGTACCTTAGTTTCTTTATCTACAAACAGGAAATGTTATTGGTATACACAGCTAGTACTGACACTATCTATTACCAAAATAAGAATGGTATCTTACTTTCACACAAATACTATGAAATAAGATAATACATGTAAATTTGTTTAGAGAAGATCCTAGTTTAAATATACACTTGATAAATGTGAACTGATGTTTTTATTGCCCTTGCTATTTTATTGCCTTTGCTCTTCCATGAGATTTTTTAATTCCTTGTATTAGTTTCTGTTATATAAAGGTGGCAAAATCCTCTGTTTTTAGAATTTTATTTTGGTATTGGGATTTTTACTTTAAGGTAGGTAGTTGGAAACAGCATGCATTGGTGGGAAAAAAAATAATCTTGGAAAAATAATTTTCTACACTCAACTTTTTCTTTAATAAATTCAAGTATTAATAACTATAGTTTAAGACTATTTTAGGATTAAATGATTAAAGTATCTAGTACCTTGTATATTATAAATAAGACTTTATTATGTATAATGATTACAATTTCGGTAGAGTTAGTTACAATTTTTAATATATTTATTGTTAGCCAGTTAATTTATCTTTACCTTATTTACCTTAATTTTAATTATTTAATTTTGAAATTGAGTAATGGTTCTGTGTCTAGGACCATTTAGCTAATAGTTTTAGGTCTCAAAAGTAAAAATCGTAATAAAACAGCAAAGTAATTTTTCTTCATTATTAGTATTAAATATCTGATAATTTTCCAATTCTTCACAAATGACAGTTAAAAACTAAAATAGGATGGATAACTATTCAAGCATTTGTTTCTAGTTTATATTCTTAAAACATTTCTACTTCAATATATATTAGATATTTTCAATTGTTCTTCGATTTCAAAATTGTAGAGGAAAATTAAGATATTATGGTAATCAAAGAGATATTAAAATAGTTCCCATTTTTTCCAAGTTTGTTTAATTCTTCTCTTCATTCCACTTTATTGTATCAGTTTCATCCTTCTGGTTGATACCAAATTGTTATCAGAATTAATGTATATTAAGGCATAATTTCATCATTTTTCATAAAATGATTTAGACAGTTTGTATTAAGCAAATAACAAATCTGAGAAGCCCAATTTAACAAAAGCTCTTGTACCCACAAGTGGAAATCAGTAAATCCAAGAATAAATCCTCTGTGAAGTTCAAAACAGAGATATTTTATAGTTTAAAAGTGTAAGATGCTCAGAAGCATAAAACAGTGCTAAAATTAAAAAAAAAAAAAAAAAAAAAAACTTCTTTAATATTAGGAAATATACTGACAAAATACTCAGGATACCTGGGAATTCTAACCCCAAATGATGGCTACTTGGGAAGGAAAATGACAGACTAGAAGTATCCAGGGCCTACAGGCTAATTCCCTAGATCAAATCAAATAAATAGGTGTGCAGCTGCATGAGGAGGTGGGAACAATAATCAGAAAGTGCTGAAGTATAGCTCAGAGAGTCAGCAACCAGGTGAAATCCAGATATATATAATAGTAGAATTTTTAAAAGACATTAGTACTGGGCATAATGGCTCAGTGTACTTGATCAGGAAGGGGAAACTCCTCTCTGGCAAAGTGAAATTTAAAAAAAAAAATCTTAGCAATTTCAAGCGATGCAGAGAGTTATTAGGCAACTCCCAGCCTGAGTAGAAAGGAGAGCTGAATCCTGCAGAGCCATTTATCCTCCAGATGGGATTTCCTGCACTTCCCTACAGATTCAGTGAGAGCCAGGAAGGGGATCCATATTAGAAAGGACTCTATTGTCTAGGTTTTCTGCGTGAGAGATCAGAAATCCCTGCATTCTTTTTCTCATGTTTGCAAGATCCAGTAACCACTATTTCTCTTCTTCTTTGCTCTTTTTTTCTTTCTTCTTTTTTGCCTTCCTTTCTTTTCTTTTCTTTTTTGTTTGTTTGTTTGTTTGTTTTCATTTAATTAGTAAGCACCTGCCCCAAGAGAGAATCAGGGCCAAGGAGTGAGACAGTAGCAGTTACCCTAGGGAGCTCTGGGACCCACAAGAGTTAGATTGCTAGTCTGCTTGTCTGCAAAGCAAAGGAAGGTAGAATATGTGCCCTTTTGAAACTGGCAGTCTGGGCTTTGTGACAAGGAATGAGACAGGCTGGGTATGAATGGTGGACTTTGCTGGATATGGATATATCTGGTATAAAGTGAGCTGCTCACAACACTGCAACCCAGCACAATCGCACAATCTCCTCTTGGACTGCTCACTTCTTCCAAGCTCAGAAGTATTTAGAAGATTTGACACCATAACTTGGACATAGCTACACTCCCACCTAGCACATGGACCCAGGCTCTTGAGAGATGTGGTTCAGTCCAGAAAAGCCCATAGGCTCCAGGTGAGAGGCTCAAATGGCAGCACTTATTAGAGCCAAGTCCCTCTTCTGTTTCCAAGGTACAAAAACAAGATCTACTATGGATGAATTCAGCTGTGTCATATACAACATGGTGAACAAGTGGGGCAGAGCTCAGTATACAAACTCCCTGAACAGGTTACACACACACACACACACACACACACACATAATATATATATTTAAAAATAAGAAAAAAAAAACTTAAATTGTGTATCACAAACCTTCCCATAACTGGTAGACTCGAAAATTAAAACTCTGAAAAACATGTCTGCATTTTAATTATATTATCAAGAAGAAATCTTCATCATTTTTTTCTTTCGTCTATTTTTGTGCTCATGTTTCTTCTGTAAGTTGTTTTGTTCCAGTTTTTTTCTGTTATTGTTTTCATGTTTCTACCAAATTTTATATAGTGTTTCAATTATTGTTTTTATTGTGATCTCTTTCTTCTTTTTAATTTTTATTTTTTCCCTTCTCTTGTTTCTTACTTTCTCCTCATTTCTTACAATTTTCCTTTCTTTTTATATATTTACTATTAAGCATCCTAAAATTAATATGTGCTTGTTCAGCCTATTCTATGTTATTGCTGATCACCTTATCTTATTGGTTAGAGTTGTTGTAAAGATCATATTTGATGAGTTTTTATTATGTGTTAATACATGTTTTGCTCTTGAATTGTTGCAGTTACTGGTGGTTATTCTTTCCCATCAAAGCAGTTCTGGTTGTTGAACCACACACTTAGATCACACTGAGTGGGTGCTTTGATCCTGCAATAGATCCCAGTCCAGTGCACATTGTAAAGAGATAACTGCTTACTAAAGATAAGTGCCTTTACATAAAACAAATAAACAAAAATTTTTAAAAAGAAACAAATAAAGAAAGAAAGATCCACCTCAATATATGTGAAAACCTCAACAGAGAAACACAATGAAGTCAGCTAACCAGGGAATGACCCACTGAAATCATGAGCCCCAAATACACTTCTACTCTCCTAAATTGTTCTTGCCAGGTATGTTGGTCACAGTGATGAAAAGTTGACTAACACATAAGATCTTACAAAAACAAGAAAAAAACTAATCCTTAAACTAGTAGAAGGAAAGGAGTAATAAATATCAAAGCTAAAATTAATAAAAGAAAGAAAAAAAGGCTGAATAAAACAAAGAATTGGGTCTTTGAAAAGAAAAGCAAAATTGATAAATCATAGCCAAATTAATTAATTAAAAGAAAGACAAAGGTTATTAAAATTAGAAATAAAATAGTGTGTCATAAAAATAGAAAGAATACTACAGGAGTATAAGAAGGGGATCTGGGTGAGGGAGGAGAGGAAGGTACAAAGAGGTATTGGGGAGTATAATTGATTTAATTATGTCATATGTATGTTAGACATATAATATGTATAATTAATATATATTATATAAAATATCATATACATATAATTTGCTATTTTGTGCCTGCTTTTTTGTACATCTAATGTCTACAGCACTAGATGCTTTTACTACCATAGTAAAAAAGTATCTGGAACATAATAGAAGTTCTATGAATATTTAATAATTAAAGAATTACATCAAGTAATTATTGAAAAAATCTTAATAAATAATCAAAAGGAACTACAGGCAATTTGGCACTGTTATGCATAAAATGAGAGGAAATTGCATGAAGTGTACAAAGATTGTCAATATTTAATAGCAAAAATGTTTTAAGATTGAAATTTAAATGTAATAGGGAAATTGTAGTTACAGTCAGCACTATTAGTCATTTTTTTTTGTTTTTGAAGATTCAATCATATAATGAGGCAAAGATGGAATATAATTAAAGCAAACAAACTAAGAATAATACAAAACACCCATTTGTATTTGTCATCTTTTTGTCACTAAAACAACATTCCTGAGACAACTAATTTATGATAAATAGTTAGATTTGAGTTCACAATTTTGAAGGTCTTAGTCTACGATCAAGTGACCCCTGTCTTCAGGACTCTGTCAAGGACAGCATGTCATGGTGGGAGTACATGGTGGAGCAAATCACGTAGCTCATTAGTCAAAACCAGAAGGAGAAGAGGTAGAAATAGGACCCACAATCCCCTTTATAGGCATACCCCCAATGACCTAAGGACCTACCATTGGGCCTCACCTCCTACAGGAACCGCCCCCCCCCCCCACACACACACACAATGGCATCATCCTGGGATTTTTAACACATAGACCATTGAGGACTACTTTTCCAAACCATAGATTCTTCAACTGGAGGTGATATAATTGTATCACTATAAAATAAAATAATTTATTATAATTTTATTAAAATTAATAAAACAGGAAAATTAACTGGGCACTAGATTGATATATAAAAATCAATAGCTTTCTCCATGGTTGAAATAATGAGCTATAAACAGAAAAGGGAAAATGATAGGCTACTGAGGGTAGTAACAAAGATTATAAAACACTAATACAATTATAAAACGCTGTTAGACTATATAATATGACTGAAGAATATGAAACAAGATATGAATTCATGAAGAGATACCATGTTACTGGATGGGAAGATGTGATTTCATAAAATAAAATGTTTTTTTTCCTATACATTCTTTAATCACTTTTATTAAGGTACATAGCAATTTACAGGCATTCAATGCAGTTTAATGAAATAGCTAGTGTTTTGACAAAGGTATACACCCATGTAACTCCCACCCAATTAAAGATCTAAAATATCTTTATCACATTAGAGAATTCTCTTATGTTCCTTTATTGGAAATACTCTAATCCTAAATCACTGATTTTATTTCTGTAGATTTTACGTGAGCCATTTTAGAATTTCACATAGAAAGAATACTACAATATGTAATCTTTTGTATGGCTTCTTTTACTCAATATAGTTTTGAAATTTATTCACACTATCTCATCAGTCTTTATTAGAAATTCGTTTCTTAGTTTGTTTATAGCATCGTGAGAACATTTGGTGGTTTGGTTCTCCATTAGCCGCTTCTAGATATTTAATAGCCTCCTGTGTGCAGTGGATCTCTAAATTAATACTTATCATCAAATTTTTATAGTTTTGTCCTTTTATGTTTGTTTTTGAATGGCTTTTTCTATCCTATTTGTATTTTATTTCTGGGACATATATTAACATATGTGGTGCTTATAATTGTGTATTAAACTATCAATATCTATTTTAAATCAAAGATAACTTATTGCTGCTATCTCCAACTTCAGTACATGAACATATGATAAGTTCTTATGCCAAAAGTGAGAAATTTAGTTATCATTATCTTCTATCCATTTTGTCATTCATATCCAGAGTAAATGTATAGGAGTATAAAAATTTTGATCCATACATCTGTATAACATAACCTTATCAACATACAAGGCTTAAACCTAAAATAGGAAAATACACATACTGAGCAAAAATAAATCTGAGCACAAATTAAACCTATTGATCTCATCATACAAATGAGATAGAGAAAATGAAGATTGTGAGAAAAAATACATCAGTTGTCAGTTTATAAATCTGGTCTTTTTCTGGTGTAATTTTCTGTTCTCATTTCTCCTATTTAAAGATGTTGCAACAAGAAATTCAATTATCATAAAGGTTATATAGGAAATGTCTCAAAATTTTTCAACTACCTGTGCATATAAATATATTAATGCAATAGAAACAATTGCAGCCATAGTGATTGATAGAAAGTCAGGTATCTGGAGACAAAATGTATAATGATACAAAGTTCTGAAATGATAAAAATATTTTCTACGTTCTATGCTTTGCACAAGTAATTGACAAATAGCTTATGTAAAATTAAGGGAAATACAGCAATAATAGTAATCAGAAGTTTAACTGGTGAAAAGATAAGGTACAAATGAGATTCTTTGCTTAATTTTATCACTTTCTAATATATAATCTATTTTAGACTTTGAGTTTGAAAAGAACTAGGATTAATTCATTCTATTTCTCTCTGAGAAAAAGAATGTTAAGTGTTTCCAAAATTCATAATTAATAAAAGAAGGGAAAATATGAACAGATAACTATAAGTCTAGTGTTTTATACACATGTGCATATTACATAGACGTAGGAAATTTTATTATTTTACATTTTTTGTTCTTATTTATCTGAAAGATAATAATTATGGAAAAGGATTGTAGTTTAATTTCTACCTTGTAATCTACAACTCTTCAACAAAAGAATATTTCTCCATACTCCAATTTTATCTCTTTTGTGTACCTAATTCCCTGTAACGTTGTTCTCAGGGTCTCCCTTCTGTACTGAACTAGCCTTCAAATACAAGGTAAAACCCTAAGTTTCACACGTCTATGCCTACTTCCCCTAATTTATGATTTAAGAGAAAAATGTAGTAATTGCTTAGTTTTTTTCATACAAGTCTTGCTTTATATTAACTATTTACTCAGCTCACTTTTAAATAAGAAATTGTTTTGTTTCTTTTAGCCTTCTATACATTTCCAATATTTTTACACATTCAAGTTTGGAATGGAAATCAAAATTATACATATTGCTTCCAAGTATGTATGTTAATGATTTCATTTTTTTCTTGTCTGCCTTCTTATCTCCCTTCATCTATACTTTACTGACCTTTCTGATTTCTCATAACTTTCCTTTTTATAGAGATAGAGGCTATACAGCTGAACATCATGGGCTATAACTTAATATTATTGAAGAGATGTGTCACAGAGGATTGACTTATTCATGGTAAGAGGAAGATAAATACAACCACAAGATATAAGATTTTGAGTAAATTAGTGAAATGTGAATTTAGGTTTCTCAAAATAAGAAAGGAGAATAATACATAACTCACAGAATTGCTGAGAGAATTGAGGGAAATATATGTGCTCAATAATGAGAATTAACATTTTTTCTACTAAATGTTAAATTTATATTTTACTAGCATTTTATTTTAAAGTTGTAGCATTTTATCTATAATATAGTATATTAGCATCATAAAATACTACATTGAGCTGAAATTCACACAATATGAAGTAAACCATTTTAAAATGAACATCTCACTGACTGTACATACACAATGTATGATCGTGCAAAACCACCTTTATAAAGTTCCAAAATATTTCTTTCACTCCAAAATAAAACTTGTCACTCATTAAGCATTTTCTTCCCATGAGTTCCTCTACCAGCCCATGGAAATCACCAGTCTGTGTCCTATCACTGTTGATTTATCTATTGTGTATGTTTCACATAAATACAATCCTTTAGTATAATATTTCTAAGTTCATCTACACTGTACCATGTATTTGTACTTCTTTTTTTAAAGAATGAAAAATCTTCCATTGTATGTATATTTCATAATTTTTTAATCTATTTATTCATTGATGGATATAGGTGCTGTTGATACATTTTTAAAAAATGAATTATAGTATTGCTCTTATAAAAGAGTTTACCTAGAAAGTTGGATGTCTGTGTGTTCGTCTCTCTTTTTCTCCTGTGTCCACTGATGGAAATTTGCACCAGCAAATGAAGTCTGATTCTACCCCAGAAGCAAACATAGTAAAGTCATAATTTTCTATGGTTGCATTGGGGTTATGTTCCATCAAGAATTTATTCTCATATGGAAAGAGCATTTTTTAAATTGCTTAACTTTTCTGTGTTCACCACATATTATTTTTCTATTCTTATATGTCAACAAACTGTACTTCTGTCTTTCAGCTCATCCTCCCCATTTCAAGAAATAGTACTGTAGATAAAAGCCATTATTGATTAGATTGTGTGAGGCTCACAATTCTGCCTAGCATCACAAAAGAAGTTTGAGGATTACTATTAAACCTATAATTTTGTAATCCATCCTTGAAAATGTAGGAATCTTTTACTTTTGCAGAAATAAATATATTGATTTATCTACTCAGAACTTAGTGACATTTCAAAAAGCATTTCAGCCTGAGTGAGATGGAATGTCATAGCTTCAATGGTTCTCTGTCAGTATATCATCTGGAAGCTAGGATTGGAAGCAAGCTATCAGCCTTTGATATTTACTTGTGTTTTAGGAAGTTGAGGTAATAAAATTAAAGAGAGTAAGAGGAATGATGTGAAAGTGCTAACACACACTTTTGGAGAGTGCATGGTAGTTTTTATTAGATGCTGAGTCTAACAGAGAAGCTGTCTAATTCCTTTGTCCTTGATGTCTGGCATATTTTGAGACTTGTGGTGATCAGTTTAAAAGGAGCAAGAGTCACTAAAATTTAACAGATTTTGAACTTCATTCATTCCACCACCACCTCCTCCCATTTTTTGAAGGTTTGAGTTATTTGCAAAAGAAAAGTCTACTTTTTACAATGTTTTTGTCTGAAAGTTTTAAATGTTTCTTTTCAAATATGAAAATTTCTTCATAATATTTTGAAGACTGGCATCTGCAAACACTGATTCAGCATATAGTCTTCATCATGTGCACACTCTAGTATCTGTCTCAAAGCCAGGCTTTTAGCAATTAAGTTAAAAAGCTCTTGAAGAAGTATTTTATTGTACCAAACACATTCGGAAGTAGTTGAAGCAATATGCTAGTCAAATGAAAAGAAACACATTTGATGAAAACTTTCTCATTCCAAATGTCAAATTGTTTTCGATCTCAGATTTTACAAGAAACTTAAAACTCCTTAGTCTTTCACTGCCCCACTGTGACCCGTTAGTTTCATTCAATGATTAACTAGAGAGAGCTATGTATTTATTTTTCTTCTTATTAATGTAATAACCTTAATAAAATTAGAATTTATGGAGGGAGATTCCTTCTAGTAAGAAATGTTTCAAGAATTGCTCCAACTGCTTCCTTAATATGCACTATCCTTTGTTTTCTGAAAGAACTTTTTATTTAACATTTTCCATTCTCTCAATCTCTCACAGAGCATCGCCTAATTTACAAAGTGAAAGCCTTCTGAAAGTCAAATGCTGAATGTTCCCTTTACTGGAAAGGCAAACCCCCCCACCCCAACCCCACAATTATTTTTCCACCTTTGTTTCCTTTCCTAAGATTAAATAAAGGAATCTCCTTCCCACCTATATTTTGCAACTCAGGCCCTCACATGTCCTCTCTCCACTATTGATTATCTCTTGTCTTGCCCTGTTAAATCATTTCTTTATAATGATTTTTAATCATAATCAAGTATTTCTCATTCAAGCATTTTAAAAACCAAAACATTAATAAAAATAATGAAGACAACAGTCATTCCAGCTGTTACTTGGTCTTATTTGCCCTCTTCTCAGCCAACATTTTATAAGAGAAATTTATATTTACTCTGTCCATTTGATACATATCAGAGAATTATTAAATCTTTCAGTTTGACTCAGTTTGACTTACATCTCTTAATTCATTCTAATCTGACCTGAGACTGCAATGTCCTTAAGTTCACTGGAAATTTTATTAGTTATCTTACGTGAGCTTTCAAAAGTATTTGTCATTTGTTATCCATTGCTTTTATCTTTGTTTTATTATCTTTGTTCATCTGGCAAAACATTACCTTAACATTCTATTTTTTTTTTCTATGTAGTTTCTCTCTCTCTTCAGCAGTATCATCCTCCTGTGTCAAGCTATCAGAAGTTAAAGCTCTTCAAATATTTTTTATGTCTTTTCTTTTTATTTGTTTTTTTTTAATTTCTTTTCTTCATGTGCTATACTTAAATGAGTACACCCATACCTGTGGTTTGCCTCATGCAGGGAGTTCACAACTTTTATATCCAGATTATACATCTTCAGCCATTAAACATCTTTAGCCATCAACACCCCTATGTGAGTGTTCTGCCTCTTCTCAAAATGAATGCAATTTTTTTTTTCTAAATTGAACAAGGTTATTTTTCCCCTATACTTTGTTTCTGAGCACCATTCCATTTTGGACAATAGTAACATATTTCTTTTTTTAAGTAAGTAGAAATCATGTGGCCATCCTCAATCTCTCTTTTTTTCCATCTATGTGCATTATAAAAAGTCTTACTGATTTTATCTCCTAAATAGCACTTCAGTGAATCTAGGCCTCTGTTCCATTTGTCTTGTAAAGCAAAACAATTGCTGCTTAATTTTGTTTTCTGGCTCATCTCTCCTAATTTCACTTTTTGGATAATCTCATGTGACCCTCAGTTAGATCTCTATAGAGTTAACAGAATGATTTTCCCCAAATATAAAGCTAGTCATATCCCCCGCATGCATACAAAATTCTATGCATGTAATAAAAATCCATATTTGTGATATGGCTTAGCTTTGTAAGCACCTTCCCACCTCACTAGTCTTACTTCCCAAGATGTTTTTCCTTTCTTGGATTTTAGTAAGGCTAACCTAGATCGAGTTTTCCAAAGTGAATAAGTTCCATTCTGCTACAAATTCTTACCTTTGATTCTTCTCTTAACCTTTGCTTTTATATATTTATTTACAGCACTGCCCTGAGTTTTAGTATAGCTAATTGTCTGCAAGGAGCCCTTCATATTTTTAATGACTAAATAGCTTGAAAACAGAAATTTTCTTTCAAGATGTTTGTTACATTTGAAGCTTCACATTTTATTATTCGATTGTTTTATTAACATTTGCCTTCCCTACTAAACGATAAAAATCCATAAGACCAGATTCTTTGTTCCTCTTGCCCAATTATGAAAGCCCCAGTACTTAGAACAGTACCTAGTCCTTAGTAGGCACTCAAGAAATATTCACTGGATGACAAAATAAATGAATAAGTTATAGGTATTCCTTGAAGAGAAATTCCAAAACTGAGAAGTGATGTTCATTGTAACTACTAACATAATGAAATTCAAGTTAAAATTAAGAACAATTACCCATTCTAAAAATATGATAGTGTTATCTCTATTTTATATAGCTGACTGCATCTGAAACAAGTATCATTTATGTCTAACATATTACAAAAATGGTATGAGATGAAGACAAAGTAGAAGAATCTCCAAGAAAGATGGTGAAAATGATTAATGAGTTTCACAGATTGATTCATGTGGGAAGAATAATAATGATGAGCTTAGCATTGCCCTCAAAACAGCATTCTGTACAGACTGCAACAGAGCTTGGTTTCCACAACATGTCTTCACCTCCAATGTTTTAACAGTGGTATATTTTATCAAATTAACCTATTCTTTTCAAAATAAAACTATAAACCATTTATATTTTAAAAGCATGACTCAGAAATGTTCTAAAGGATATGTGATATTCATCTATAATTACTGAAAGCATGCAAACACCAATTGAATATGAAAACTGATAGAAGAAAATTAGGTCTAAAATTAATAGAAAGAAATTAGGCTTGGAGAATTTTCAAAAAAGCATATTTTTTCTTCAAAATTACTGATTTTCTGAGACAAATGCATTCTCATAAAATCTATTATGCAGAAGTTTGAAGAAATATCTAGACTTGGGATGTCATTAAAGGCAGAAATTAAAACTCTAAAATAAACCGTGTTAAAAAAATAATTTAGAAGCAGTACTGTTCATAATCTTTTATTTCAAGCTTGAGTTTCATATAATTTTTATACTTGTGAGTATTATAAATACTGATTGTATTCAGAGTTCTTCATTTTGATCCCATCTTTTAAACGTCTTTACATTGGAAAATTAGAGGCATCGAATGACAAAAATAAATTTTACTTGTTTTCTTAAATAGACAAATAAAATCAAACAACACACAAGTGACCTTCAATGCTGACAAAAATGTGTTTTATATTGCTTTAAATTTTATATGTGAATTTTACTTTTATCAATGAGTATTCTTGACTTTTCTCTTTGTTTGGTATATTTAATTCAAAGTATCATCCTTTCCATGTGTAATGACAAAAAGGGGTATCACTCCACAATGCATATATAAACAAAGAGACCTTGTTTCTTATGGAGAGAAATTGATTTTCTAGCATTCTCCTTAGACACTAGACTACTTTCCCAAATCTTGTAGCCAAATATAATCAGGTAACTAAGTTCATACCAGTAGAGTGAGAGAAGAGGACATATGTAATTTCCACCTTACATTTTAAAAGGAAATCCTGAATTTCTTTTTTTACCACAAGTGAGGATATGGGTAAATTAAATGGCTGAGAAAGTTCTCTGAATGTGCCAAGTTGCCTTCCTGATATCCCCAGTGCTAGGGACTGAACCCACAGTGTCCTGGGTGCTAGTCCATTGACCTCTTATCTCTGAATGTTCCCTGACTGAGAAATGAAATGAGTACTTTGGTAGTATAATTAATTTTTTACTCTGTTATAAACATGTAAACAAAATTTTAAAAAATATCCTATTCATTTTGTATCAATAGGTGTAATCTAAACAAAACTAAAATATAGCAAATTATATTAACAGTTTCTCTTGATCTAGTACTAGGAAGTTATGAAGATTTTGAGTTTTTTGGAGACAATGTGGTTTTGTCAATATTTTCAAACTTTATATCTGTCTGGTGTTCTGATGTTTGACCTTTGGGAAGTACATACTTGAAATTTAAAATTTTCATTTAGTGCTGAGTTCTTGGGTTCAGGATCCACAGATTGCCTAAGAATGACAGAATAACTTTTTTGGTAATAATTTATGAATCTGGGTCAATATAAATTAATTGTACAACAATGGCACTAGGTTTAAGATCAGTGCTAGGACACATTTTTGCGTGGAAGAGCATACAAAGCAGTGTCTGTCATAAGCCCATGCCCCACATAGAGTTATTAAATTAGCTGACCTTAGTAACTTCATCAGAGGTTTACTGTTTCCATTTAACTCTCATTTTACCTTGAAGGACAGAGATGTTAAATGTTCTTTTGTCTGTGTTGAATGCTTCCGTGGTGCCATTTTGTGGTATTTGCAGGCCTCTCTGACATTATCAAATGGATTGACATTTTAAATATTTGCAGTGCTCAGTGGGTACTAATTCAGCAAAGGTGAACCACAAGCTTCTTTCACTGTGGCACAGCAAGTGATGTGTGTCTGTTTAATCACAGCAGCTGAAAT
Organism: Marmota flaviventris; assembly: GCF_047511675.1. NCBI lineage: Eukaryota > Metazoa > Chordata > Mammalia > Rodentia > Sciuridae > Marmota > Marmota flaviventris. The sequence goes on along the minus strand of NC_092503.1, from coordinate 49,033,362 downwards.
GAGATCAAAAGGCACTGTGTTGTTAAACTGTTAAAGCTGCTGTCACCGCAGACACACCTGGAGGGCCTCTTCAAGGAAGAAGCTAAGTAGTGAAGAGCCTTCTTAGGCCAAGGGCTTAGCTGAACCTATTAACCCAGGTTGGCGGGAAACTGTCTCACAGTGTATAAAGTTTCCATGTTTCCAGCAAATTCTACTTTAGGTCCAGGTTGATCATTTGCCTCCCAGAAATTTTCAAATATACTCATTTTAAGAGTTTAGATTCTAAATATGCTTAAGTTTTGAAAAACATAAATAATTTTATACATTTGTTATTACGAATCTGGGGTGAATGGGTCCAAAAGGAATTTAGCGAGTAGAATATGGTACTGCTAACTTTGTGGCTGTTGAGATTTTATAGCTCATGTATTATTTACAAAGTCTACAATGGCAAATGTTAAAATATCAATGAATGGAAAGACCTATTTTAAAATTTTATATTAAAACTTCCTTTTTCCCCCAAAGCATGGATTTTCAATATAATCTATAGCATCTTAAATAGTTCATCAAATAACCAATTGTATTTTAGATTAACTTGAATATATTTAGCTCTCAGCTTTCCACAAGCAAGGAAGAGTTTGCTCTGAGATTTTTATACAAATCCTCTTGGATTACATAAGACACATGTATAACTGCAGAAGAATTTAGCATTGCTTCCCCAGTTCTTCATGATGAAGTTTAGAGTATCCAAATCAGTTATATGGAGGTGTGTCAAATATGTGAGTATTGAAAACATTAAAGGCCAATTTTCTGTTCTTCAAATTGCTCTGTGTTCAGTGATTATTTCAGCATCACAAAGACATAAAGTTTGGAAATTTTACTAAGAATAAATTGAGGAAGTCAATACATGTCACAACGTAGGTGCATGCAGTTTATTAGTGTGACAAGAGAAGATCATGTTAATATACATGTTTTTATGTATGTTATGAAAGACAATTTGATGACTTTATGCATTTTTTTTCTTTTTTTTGTCATTCTAACACTTGATAACATTTTTAGTTAGCAGGCAATTTACTTAAATCTCTTCTAATGACCTCTTGTTTCTTGCTAAGGAAAATAATCAACAGAGTAACAAAAATAAACAAAACAGCCATGGAGAGCATGAGAATAGAGAAAAAATTATTGCTGTGGGCACTTTCACAAATCATCCTTCCCTGCTTGTCCCTGGAAGGGGATTTCACCTCATTCCTCATCACCATTTCCTCATTAGGTTTCTATCACAGAACCTTCCGGTTTTTATAAAAAAATTCAGAGTATAGAAAACAGGGTTTGTCTGGTAAGAGGAGAAGAAAAAAGAGAGAACAATGTCTCTGTATTGAAGAAGGTGCTGAAAAGAAATACTCTAGGCTGTATAAACTGTAATAGAGAAAACATTTACTGAGCACATACTATAGGCATGACACTATTCTAGGTGTATATGGTACTTTATTCAATAAAACAAGAATCTGTACCTCCATGGAACTATTATTCTAGCAGAAAGAGAATGATGATACAGAGGATAAATAAGTAAATTAGGTAATATTACATATTCCCTCTTGAGATTTAGTAAATAATAGTAATAATCCCAAATATTTTGAAATTACTATTAGTCACTTTCATTTTGACTATGATACCTCTCCAGGAATAAGTCACATGAAACCAAGCTTTACAATTATTAGAATAATGATAATGATAAATACTTTAATAATCCTCACAATGTTCCAAATCATGTCTCAAATACTCATTCAATATTAACTCATATAAACCTGTCCACAGTATCTGAGGAAAATAATTTACTTTTTTGTATATTTTACAGATGAGAAAACTGAGGTGTAGAGAGGTTAAAAGTTACCACGGGGAGAGCAGGACTGAGGCATGAGCAAGCTGCTCTGACTCCACACTTCTAATCACCTGGCTGAAGTGCAGATCCAACAACCAGCAATGTTTCCTTACTTCTGGGTCTATTTTATGAAATACGATATTTTGTTGTTCCCAACAAAACACAAACCAATTGGAAAAGCTTCTTGTGTCTGTTTCTTACTTGGTCATAAATTTCAGCTAGAAAACAAGAGTAAATCTAAGTTTAGGTGTTACCGGCATGGGAGGAATTGATTCCCAACTGTGAGTTCTTTCATGAGTGTGATTCATAAATACTCACATAATTCTCTCTCACTCTATCTCATTCCCCTCTTCTCTTGCTTTCATTCTATCTCACCCAGGTATCTTCTGACTCCTAAATAAAAAGAAGATGGCATCATCTAGGATTATATTACCAGGAACTCACTGGCTTAATTCTGGGAAAGGATAAAATGACAGCTGAGAAAGCAGCCCTTGGGCATTCACCTGAACAGAGGGAGCCTTTTTCTGGGTATGCACTGGATCTCACTTCTACTGAATCCTGAGTTTCTTTTCTGAAACAGTGTCATCTTGATTTCATGTCCCTTTCAGCTTATGATACTTACTGCTTCTCTGGCACCCATGTCAGGAGGAGCCATGTTCTCTTTCATGTTTTTTGGAATCACCTCTTTTGGAATTGAGGAAAGTTCGCATTGAATTTTCCAGACAGTTTCAGTTAAAACTCTTATCATGTGATGCTACTACACAGTTCTTACCATACATAAAAATGGAGTTCTTCTTAATCAATATTTAATAGTTTAGTTACTTATTCCTTTTAGTATCTTTGACACTTAAATATTTGCAAGATTTCAATATTTACATGACTGAAAAAATCTTATCAAATCCTTGACCTTTTCTTCTTCCAAATTTTATCCATCTCCCCATTTCAGCCACTCATTAAATCTTTAGATTATCAATAACTGTAACCTTTCATTAGTTTCAAGAACTCTGTCCCACATCACTGTCTCCTTTCCATTTTGCTCCTCTACAATAACAATCCTTCTACCATACTTGAATTTATGTTTATTGTACAAATCTCATATTCTATTCTCATTAATCATGTTATTCCAGTTAAATTCCACACAACATGATAATCATTCTCTAGCCCTCACCTTTTAAAATTTTCTTGTTTTGTACATGGTGAAAAAATTAAAACTATATACTCCATATAATTTTAGCTACCTATTATACATTTTACACTGATAGAGTTGAGTATATAGAAAAGAAATCATAAAAATATTCCAACTAGTCTCTCATTGTTAAATCGACAATTATTTATCTTCATTGGAGCAATGAGAGTTAGGTAGCAACATACACATTCATTTCCCTCAGACATTCACATTTGTAGTTGAGATGATTATTCCATACTCTCTCTTTTCAAACCTCCAGCTTCTTCTTCCATTCCTTACTGCCATTTATAGTCTCCTTATTTAACTGAGGAAAATTAGCAATAGTAGTAGTAAAGTACAAGAGCATTTCCAAGCTGCCTTCTCAATTTTATGTAGCCCATACGTTTTAAAGAAAGCAAACTTTAATGAAAGAATTGTCTGTTCTCATGGTTTCCAAATCCTTTCCTTCCATTTTTTCTTTAATTTACTCTAGATAGGTTTTACCTACATTAATTCACTATCTCCTCCAAGCAGTGTCAACAATGATCTCCATTTTGGAAAGAAAATGGTCAATTATCCCTCCTCCCCTTATTGGAACAGAGGAGCAATCTCTCTGTCTCTACAGAGTATTTTCATTCTGTTTCCATCACACCACACTTTTTCAGGTTTTACACCTATCAAACATTCATAGGATGAATATTCCAAATGTACATATATTGTTGTGAAGATAAAAAGAGATAAGTATTCCCAGTTTGCATTAGGAAATTAATATCATTCTAATATTAAAAGGAGCAAGGACTATACCAGTAAAGTTATAGGCTAGTCTTCCTTAAACATAATAGATCTAAACACAGTAAACTTAATTGTCCATTTTCTTGGTTTCATAATGCATGCACATGTAAAGAGGGCAAATTATAAAAGGATACGAATGGGTTAATACAAATCAAACTAACAATTAGTACTATGGTTAAGAATGTTAACTTACCTGGAAAAGCTACATAGGAGCCTTTCTGAGGTGTTGGACATATTTTTGTGTGTTGCATTGGACATTTTTATCTCAATCTAGATGCTGTGTGTGTGAACATGCACACATAATTTGAAGCAGTATTTGTGTATCTGAATTAAAATAGGAGTATTGAAAGTCTTCAATATTCTGAAGATGGATGTACAAAGAGAGACAAGATAGGCAGTCACAGTCCAGTATTTACCTCTCTACATTATTCTGTCTCTGCGGATTATCATAACCCTCTTGAAGGACTTTCTGTATATAGGTTTCTTGAAAAACTCTTCATAGCAGCTGCCCCAATTATTCCTATTTAAGAATAATCTCTCTCATGAATCAGATAACTCTGTCATGTTGCAAATTTATATTTCCAACTACTAAGCATTTTTCTCTGGATCCTCTGTGTCTAGCACAGAGTATATAATATATAAAAAAAAATTGGAACAAAGAGATAAATTTCCTTACTTGGGGATCTATTTTTTTAGAAGGGTAAGGAGGTTATATAGGTTGACCATGTATAAAGTTGAATGCCTTTCCTGCATTCTTACCTACTAGCCAGGCACATCCATTTGAGCATTTCAAAGAGAAATATTTCTGCATCTCTAAACCAGAATATCTTCAGATTTAGAGGTTAGCATATTCCTCCTTGTGTTAATGTCATAAACTGTAATTTCATATATTTTTTCAAAGTTACATTATACTGTGCATATTTTCTAAGTACCTAGAATATTGAATGTAACACATACAGTTGAACATTTACTAAAAGACTATTGTTTTAAAAAATTCCGTTGAATGATAGATTTATATATTGTTTTAACATAATAAAATACCTAAATAAAATAGACTGAGAATAATCTAAATAAAATAGACAAAAAAATGTAAATGATAACAAAATAATGCAGGAAAATTGCAGTTAAATTATAATTGCATTTTATGAAATGAAGTATTTTCTGAACAAAGGCAAGAATATTTGCAGTAAATGCAAAGCAAGTCTCTTATCCCTCAGGGAAGGCACAGCATTTGATGTACTTTCTTCATGATATATTACCTTTCAAAAGCTTTTCTTTCACAAAAGTAATCACTTGCAGTGCAGAAAAGATATCTTATGCAGAGTAAGAATGAGGAAAACAGGTGAAAACACATGTTAGAGAAAAGTAGAGACTAAAAATTTCAACAACTTAGGTTTATCAGACTTGAGGAATTTGTTAAAAGAGTGACAGAGAATCAATAAAAGGAAAGACTTATACAAGGAGTAGAGGATTATAAGAAAAACATTTATCCTTGCTTGATCAAGAATATTTCCTTAAGAAGGCCATGAAAAAGCACATTGACCATATTGTATTTTTTCTCCTGCTGTAAGATTTAAAATTATAGGGTAAAATAACTTTTCGGTGGGGAAAAAATACAAGATTTAGAAACCAATGACTAGGCATTATGGATCTGTTCTAGGCACTAAAAGCCTAGTCATCATACATTCAGAAATGTAACTGGAAAAATGATATTATGACTCTTTGCTGTGCCAAAAATAAAATAATAGACACTATTATTTTCTTTAAATTTCCACTTCATCTGCTGTATGTCAGGATCAGAAAATGACACGGTATTAAAAACCAAGAAGTCTCCATAAATGAAATTTCCTGTGGACCAGGGGAAAATGGAACTTCATTTTTTCAGTCTTCATATTTCTTCGTAAATCTATGTTGAGTTGATTCTGATTATAATACCTGAAATTTGATTATTGCCCCTACCTTCTAAAATGGTGAAAAGAAGAATAAAATGAAGAAATTTGCTAATTTATGTTTACTTTCCTGTTATTTTTTAATCTAATGAAAAATTTTACAGGTATTGTAGTCTTTCACATCTCTATTTTTCAGTAATAAGAGATGTCAGTAATAGAATGTTAAAGGGATATTTCATGTCAAAAATAATCTACCTATATTTGAATTGTGCTATTGGGGCTATTAAAAACTTTGTACCTTTCTGAGCTCAGTTTGTGCCAACCATGGCTCATTCAATTCTCTGAAAACTGTCAACAAATAATGTCCCCATCCCGAGTTTTTCATGTAATATTCACATTCAGCTATACTTAACAAATTACCCTGTGGTAGTCCGAACAGTTTTACTTTTTTTCTACTGTATATATAACTTGGCCGTTCAGTCTAAGAACAAGAAGTGTATGTGTACAAGAGATTGCTTTTACATTTCCAAGAGAAGATTTGTACTTATCTTTGAGCTACAACTAGTGAGAAGCTACTATTTTATAATTTCTTAACGTTTCAGTATCTTTGTTCATAATGTATCTTTTTCATTACCTCTTCAAAATTTTCAGTTAATGATCAATAATATTTTAATTTGCTTAAAACTGAAGAAATAATTTGTGGGTTTTTTGTTTTTGTTTGCTCATGAAAGTTTCCACTTTTCAGAAACATGTTAATAACCAATTGAATATAACTAAGAAATTTCAAAGGTCACCATTTTCCCTAATGTAGAAATTGAACATCATTTTCTAATATTGAATGCCACTTCTTCACAGAAAATTACATGAAATCTTCTTCAGTGTATTAGATAGGACTCTTCAGAAAAACAGAATATAATATATATATATATATATATATATATATATATATATATATTCATAATACATAGAGTATGTATACATATGCAAATATATACACATATTCATATACACCTACATATACATACATGCACATATGTATGTGTTTATGTGAGTATATGTATGTATTTACACACACATACAGACTCATGCACAGGCATGCCATGCTTTGAATATCTTATCTGAACTCACTGAAACTTAACCTCCAAATTCTTACATGTTGATATTTGCAGGTGGAGCCTTTATGAGTTAATAGGGATTAGATAAGTTCATCAGGATGGGGATTGTCATGATGGGTTTGATGGCTTTACAAGAAGAGGAAGAGAAACCTAAGCTGACACATTCTGGCATTGTCTTACCATCTTATGACCTCCAGCATGTTAGAATGCAGCAAGAATGCCAATTGGCCTCAGTGCCAGCACTTTGATATTGGATTTCTCCACCTCTGTAAGCAAAAGCTAAATAAACTTTGATACTTTATAAGTTGCCTAGTCTGCCTATTCAGATATATCAGTCAAAAGAATGAACAAAGACTACACACACACACACACACACACACACACATACACATGCACACACATTCATATATTTACCCACAGAACTAGAAAGGCTGAAAAGAATCCAAGACATGCAGGATAAGTCAGCATGCAGGACATGATGTAGCTCCAGTTCAAGTTCAAAGGACTGAAAATCAGGATAACCAATGATGCATTTCCAGTCCAAAGGCCAGTTGGTTGGAGACCCATAAGAACCAATGTTTCAGTTTGAGTTAAAGGCAGAAGCTTCCCCTGCTCCATAAACACACACACACACACACACACACACACACACACACACACCAAAATGAAACATGATGTTTTAATTAAAGGCAGTCAAACAAGAGGATTTCCCTCTGTGTGAATGGGCGATGTATGCATCTTTTCCCTTGCTCTGCCTATGATCTCCACAGAACACATGAAATGGTTGTGGCCTACCTAGATATCAGTCAACCTGCTGACAGCAAGACATTAGGAAGCTAGACTCAATTCCCTGAAATTTACCCCTTGCCTCATTTGAATGGCTTCTCCCCAATAAAAGGGTTCAGCACATGCTCCTCACTCTCTTTCTTGGCCCCCTTGTGGATACTGCAGCTGAGCAGGTCACTGAACCCCCACAAAATGTACTTTCTGTGTCTGTATCTTTATTTAGTCCCCAAATTCGCTTGGAGTGATGCTAACTGGTTTAGTCACATTTCCCTTTTGAGGAGATGTGTCTATTTTGTCCTATCCAAACTTTTGATTGGATGAGGTCCATCCACATTAAGGAAGGTAATCTGCTCATAAATAATTTATATATTTAAATATTAAGTTCAACCAAAAATGCCTTCACATAAATAATCAGAATTTTTTGGGGGGAGAGGTGGTAGTGGTGATTGAACTCAGGGGCAATCCACCACTGAGCCATGTCGCCAGCCCTTTGTTGTATTTTATTAAGAGATAGGGTCTCACTAAATTGCTTAGAGCCATTGCTGAGGCTGATTTTGAACTTGTGATCCTCCTGCCTCAGTCTTCCAAACCTCTGGAATTACAGGCGTGCATCTCTTTGCTCAGAAATAATCAGATTTTTTTGATAAAATATCTGCATATTTAATGGCCAAGAGGTGTGCCTCAAAATTTTGTACAATGTAAATCACCAATATGTAGTATTAGGGAGTAGGGTTTTGTGAAGGTGATTATATCATGAGGGTTAAGCTTTTATGAATAGGATTGGTTCCCTTCTAAAAGTGGCCCCAGTAACTCAGGATGCTGAGACAGGAGTACCAAAAGTTCCATGACAATCTCAGGAACTTAGATCCTATCTCAAAATAAAAAGGTCTGGGGATGTAGTTCAGTAGTAAAGCACGCCTGGGTTCAATTATCTACAAAGCACATCATGAACCTTTAGCAGACACTGAATCTCTTATGGACTTGATATCAGATTTCCAGCTTCCAAAACTGAGAAATAAATAAATTTATCTTATTTATACGACACCTAGTTTTTGTTTTTGTTGTTGTTGTTGTTGTTTTTACAGAAATCTGAATAGACTAAGACACACTGTTACATTTTATGTCTTTACTAAGACACTAAATTTACCATCCTAATGGATCTGGAAAGAAAATTCAAGACAAAAGAATTTTAACCATCTTCTACTCAAGTACCACATTAGCTTTTATAATAATCCACTGATTAGTGACAATTTAAGAAAATCTCTGTGTTACAAAAAACTGTTCATATTTATTTAAGTTAAATGTAAAAGGACCTCATAAAGTAATTTTTGTAAACCTGGAATATTTTTCTGGGCTGTCTTTCAGAAGCCAGATGATCCATTCCATCTCCAAGGAGGAGTCCAATATACATGGCAAAATCTGTGATGAAGGTAGAAACAAAATTGCTTTTGTAAGACAAGAGGATTGGGGGAAGTATTTTCAGGTCCTGCCTCTAGCCAGCAGGTCAGTAAACAATAAAGATGCAGGAGAATCATTGAAAGGTAACAATTAACTTCATCTGAGGGAGTCTGCAAATGCTATATTGAAAATAGCACAGTTCACTTGAATTTTGATGGATAAATGGAAACTTGCCAGGGGCAAATTGAAGAAAAACACATTGAAAACATAATGAAGAACGATTTCTAACACCCAGAGACAAGAAAAAGACACTCAAAAAGTTTTTGTTTGACGGCTAAGTAAATAAATGACTAATAATAAAATAAAAGAGTAATGAATATTTAGGCTCTATTTTTTACTTTATATTCTTATACATGTATGATGTATTATTTAAAAAATCCTTGATGAAAGCATACACAGGAAATAAAAAATTTGAGGAGGAATATAAAAATTTAACTTCAACAGTAATGGCTAAATAGGGATAAAACAAGAACCAAGGGTGTCATTTTGAAAGGGATTACCATATAGGATGTCATTAGATATCCATGAAATCTACCTAGTCATTGGTGGCTGAATTAACATACCTACAGGTGAAAGCTTTTGAAATTAGGTTAAATATATTCATCTTATATAATTGGTTATCTGTTTGACTAATTCAAATTCCTACTGTAATTCGTTCATAAAATGTACATTACATATATGTTCATAATAATTTTACATATTATTTACATAATATAAAATGATCTTTTTGGACAGAATATATCTAAAACATTATGCTTTCAGCCTGGTTCCAAAAATCATTATTTAAACCTATCAAAGTTCTCAATTAAAATAATGTTTCATAGAAATCTTTTCTTTTTTTAAATTTATTTTTTAGTCGTAGTTAGATATAGTATCTTTATTTTATTTTTATGTGGTGCTGAGGATTGAACCCAGGGCCTTGCACATGCTAGGCGAGCCCTTTACCACTGAGCCACCACCCAGCCCTCATAGAAATCTTTTCAACAAAAAGAAAAAGTTTCATATAAAAATTCAAGATACTTAACCTAAACTGAGAATGAGTAGTGAGAGACTATAGAATAGAGAATCATTCAAAATGCTTGTACAGAATCTGAATTGTGAAGGGGATGGTTTCACATTGCAAGGGCAAAAAGACAGGCATGAAAAAGGTGGAAAGTACATCTCATTTTAGCTTTGCCTATTCAAATTGCCCATGGGAGATTTGAATAGACTTTTTAGATGTTAGACAAAATGCAAATTAATTTTCACTGTTACATTTGCAGTCATTGTGGTACATATAAGTCTCTACAAAGTTCCAATAATTTCTGTATATTCTAGGAATTCACCCTCTTATTTTCATACCCTCAAGCTATCATCTTTTTTTATCAAGTTTGCTTGCTATCTTTTCCCTTTTTCTCTCTGACTTTTATTTTGCCTATTTTATAATTTTTATTTTACTTATTTTGTGTGTGTGTGTGTGTGTGTGCGCATGCTGAAGATCAAACACAGGACATCATGCATGCAAGTCTAGTACTCTACCACTGAGATCCATCCCCAGTCCTACAAATTTCCTTATAACAAGTGCAGGCTTAGTGATACTATTAATTATAATATATGAGACAACTCTTATTAAAGGATGTTTCTTTTTGTTTGTGCTTTGTCTTTCTTATATCTCATGTTTTTTTTTTTTTTTTTTTTTTGTGGATTCAGACAGAAATGCATGTTGAATTGGGCCTTTACTACTAGGTAAACAAAGGCTTAGAAAAGCTTGTCCAAAATTCCATGAAAATTAATTTTGGAAGGTGATTAGAGACTAGACTTATTTGTTTCCAAAATATGTGTTCCTTTGGATATAATAAACTGTTTCCTGAACTTTGAATCTTTTTGAAATTGAATACTCCTATTGAAAAAAAGTTATATTTTCAACTCAGTTACAGTTTAAAAATTGAGATCATTTAAGTATATATATATATATATATATATATATATATATATATATATATATATACTTAATATATATATGTATATACACACACACATATATATACATATACATATAACACTTTTATTTATGTGCATAATATTTTCACACAGAACAAGAGCAACAAATCTCTGACATAAAACCTGATTAAAAGACAAGTGTGTGACTATATGAATCTGGCTTGTAGTACCTGTTTTCTGTTGTGATGAAATAAGTGTGATAGTTTCTAGTTGACTAAAATAGACTTGGACATAAACAATTGAAAATATAAAATACCACTTTTAAAATTTTCTTTGCACATTCAACTCTATCGGTAATGGAGAGACTCTGCTAATTTCACTCTAGCTGCGACTGGTTCTTCTTGCTCTTAGTGGTTTGTTTGTGTGATGTTTTCCATGTAGGTCACATGCCTGCTTTTGTTGTGGATATTGTACCCTTTTATTGCTGACTCCAAAATCAGAGAATATCTACTTAGGCAGAATCAGCCTCACCATCTTCAGAGCTCGCCAGTAGACTTTGCTCCTTACTCCAAATTTAGAGGGGAAAAATCTTCGCCAACCATCAGGGAAATATTTTATTGTGGGCCTTTCTTTCACCTTTATATTCCCTCAGATGGAGCCAAATAAACCATGGCTCTATTTCCCAGTAATCCAAAGATCAATAAAAACTGGTGAAGTTATATGAGTCTTATTCTTCTCGGCATAAAACACTATGAAGTTCCTACTTGGCCTTATAATGTGGGCTTCCTTAGCAAGCTTCCTACTACCAGTATTTTGCAGACAACTCAGAGACATTAATAACCATATCTGTATGCTAAAGCCAAATTGCAAGGAAGTAGTCATGTTTTCTCAAGAGTGTCTTCACCACTTTGCTCTGATGTTAGTACCATGTGAAGTTCACTGGTCCCTTAGCAGTAAGCACTCAAGCAGTGTTTAAGGTACCTGTCTTTTCTTCTAGATGATAGTCTCTCTTAGAACTTTCACTTATTATACATAGTTGGTTGAAGAATATCCATCCCATCCTCTATGGGGAAAGGAGAGGACCATTGGTAAGGGTAACTGGAATCTTCTTTTCCGGACTATAGAGATAATAGGTATGTTTCTTTTACCCCACGGAGGGTAATGTTTGGATTAACAACATCATTTCTCATAACATCTTCAAAAAACCTAAGATATTCTGTGATTATTATCCCTTTCTTCAAAATATCAAAATCATAAGCTTTGTCTTCAGTTTTGCTTTCTAGTTACTGATACCCAGGACAACAGAAAATATCTACTTAACTTCACATTCCACAGTATCACTTAAATACCTAAAAACTGACTTGTGAAGAAGTTGTCACTATGACTGGGAGACAGACTGTGTGAGAATACCTGATCATCTGTTACAAGTTCTGTGGCCTGACAGGCAAGTTTCATAAGGAGATGCAAGCACAAGCTAACACAGCTTCATGACAGGAGATTACAGCCACTGAACTCACTTCCTTTGCTCCATCACCAAGTTATATAAGCAATATTTAGTCACTTTTTCCCCCCAAAATAGCTTTCCATATTTTATTTTTTTTACCACAAAAAATAAAAATTGGTCCCATTATACTTCTGAATGTAACTTTCCAGATATTCTCTATTTTTAAATCATTATTTGGATTACGTGTTTAGCCTTTCTGTTAATTTATTTTTCTTTTATTTACCAGGAAATGTCCTCTCTATTAGTAATTATTTTGCATGAGAGTCATTGTCTGTTAAATAAAGCAAGGTTGGCTTTTTAAAACATAATTTGCATAAAATGGTAAATTAATAGCTATTTTTGCCATTAGCACAGAGAGAAAATCACATGTACCTTTCAGAAGAAGTTCTACTCATACTATTGGAGGATTTCATATATCAAGAAAAAGTTTGACATGTTTCTTATAAAGTAATTAAGTGCTTATAAATAACAATCTTCTATTCAGTCCTCCTAAATTTATTTTTTAACAAATATATTTTTAAAATCCAAAGCTTTCAAAGAGGAATATCAGGAAAAGTTGAAGCAAATATCCCAACTCTAAATTTTCAGGCTCTCCCTGTTTATATCACTCTCTAAAAGGAAAAAAAAATAGTGGAAATAATATAAAATTAATTTCATAATGCTTTCTGACAAAAGACCAAATGAAATTCCTGTTATCCTATTATATCTCTTATAGGCATATACTTTTCAAAGCTGCTAAGACACAGAAAAACATGGTGCTCAGTCCAGTTTAAAGAGCAATTCAGTCTAGGGGCCAGCCAGTCTCCTCATTTGCAGAGGAAGACACAGTGATGTCTTTACTGTGATTTTAGTGGCTGCCTTTTGTTTAAAACTGCAAAAAGTGTATCAAGAACACATAAAGCTCAATAATTGCAGTAGCACACACCCAGTAGATAGTGAGACAGGTAGTAAGGACAAATCAGTTATTTTTTAATTCATCTAAACTTTACTGAAGGAGATAAGAGACATGAAAGCCTATTGTATACATTTCTCCATTATGATATCTAATACTTGTTCTGTTCTTTACTCTGCCTTCTTCAGAATCTAATGTAGTTATTAGAGTTACGATACTAGACAACATTGATTTCATTGAACTTACACTTGATCTCTATTATTCAAAGGTTAAATGTCAAAAAACCATCATCCATATCAGTGATTTAGACAGAAGACAGCTACTGAACTATAAGAGGCTGTTTAAGGGAGAGGATTGAGCTTCCGCGGTTTTACAAGTCCAACACTAATGTACAATCAACTTATATTATTATATTTTAAGAAACTTGTTGCTTAATATCAATTATTTTCATTTATATAAAAGATTTTAAATTAGTTATCTGCTATCAGTGCTATCTCTGGATCAATAGAAATAAAAGAATTCTTAAAATTTTTGAAATATAATTATAAAATTTTCTCTATGCTTTAAATATTAATTATTAAAAACTTTAAGTTTGTATGTTATGAGTGTTTGTATAAGTTTGTATAAGATGAATGTTATAATAATGTTTGAATAAAATTAACTTGGGGCATTGAAATTTATTTTAAAATTAACATAAAAGTTACTTATTTTTAAAACACTTCAGCTGCAATTTTTTGAGATGGGAAAAATCATTTTTATTATACAAATAAATCTTTTATTTTTCTGTATATATCTTTTAGATACACTTCTGAGGTTATATGTATAATTTAGTATTTAATTCAAATGTATCAATTTATGTATTTTTCACCCTCTCTTTAACTCCTTTCCATCAAAATAGAAAAAAATGCAGAGAGCACAGCAATATGGTAATACAAATGGCTTTTTAATTCTTTGTGCATCATTGCTTTTCTTTCCTGCATGTGTGTTATTTGCAAAGCTAGAACAATCTGTTTTTGCAGCCATGTATACCATTGATAATCACCTGCAAAGCTTATGGCATTAGCACATTCTTAAGATATTGTAATGGAACATTTGAACTAGACAAACAGAAAAGAATTTTGAATAAAATGAGAGAAAGTATGTATGACAATATCTTCAGGTACTGAGGTGTAAAAATAATTGACACTCTGATGCATTGAGGATTCAGACACCACATTGTATACTTATGTAGTGCTGAATGCTTCTTCCCAAATTCCACATATTTAAAAAAGTAATAATAATAAATGCAAGTCACTTAAGTGATAAATTATCCTTTCTGGAAAGAATATTTCAGTTTCACTACCATACATATAAAGTTCAGAATCAGAAACATAGACATTTAAAAAAAAATTTTCTTCATGCAATTTGAACAGAGGCTTGGGGGCCATATTTGTTTGAGCTCCTTGCAGCTCAACTTTATTTCCTTGGCATTGGCTTCGGAGGGAAGTTGAAACATTGATGTGTTTCCATGTTTACTTTAGAAAGTTGAGAAAACTTAACATAAGCACTTTATTTATTTATTTATTTATTCTATTTAGAGGTATGAGTTTTCTCTAAAGGTTTTTGTTTGTTTGTTTTATGGGTAAGGAAGCCACCAAATATCATTAATAAACATAACCAAAGCCAGTTGCCAACAATAGTATCTACTATGGTACTAAAATTAAAAATAAAAAGTTAAACAATACTATTGGATAATTTAAATTACCTTTAAATTTTAACTGTATGTTTAAAAATTTTGAATGAAAACATCAAGAAAACATAAATAAAATCTAAATTACAAAATAATTTCACTTTCTAGTGATGACCACTATAACTATACTTTTTTAAAGTATTAATGAATAATACATATATAAACATGCAAGAAAATGTTATTGATATTAATTCCTATTAAGACTGGATCCATATCGATTGCATAAATGTTTTAAACTTAATAACTCTTCTCTGTTTTATTTGTTTTTGCAGTGCTGGGACTGAATCTGGGCCTTGGGTATGCCAGCATTCTACCACTGAGTCACATTCCCAGCCCATTAATAAATTTTCTCTATGTATTACATCTATAAAATCATTGAATATATACAACAAATTCTTAATTTTATTGTGTTTTTTTGCCCATATTAAGGATTTTTGTTAAGTCTAATTACCCTTTAGGAAACGTCCCTGGCCCTGTCTCTTCACATAACATTTCAATACAAAGCATAAAGTTTGGTCATATTAAAGAAAAATTCCATCAGACATGTTAAATATACAAGAAGAATTTATTCAAGAAAATTGCCATAGGGTTATTACATAGTGGGGAAAGACTGAATTCAACTCCATTAGGACAAAATGCCAGAGAGATTTTAAGGCTGGGGGAGCTAGGGAAGAAGTACTGGAAGACATGTAAGGGGAGATTGGCCAATATGATTGGTATTTTCTAATTGTTGCTAATGAAAGTTAAGCTCCTACCCTCTCACATAGATAAGGGGTCTTATTTTTCTTGATGCTTGCATGCCGAAGAGATGGCTTCCAGGTACTTGAGAAAGACTTTCCTGGGTTGTGAAGAAGCAAGATTTACATCTCAAAGTGGCAGAGAAAGAATTCACAATTTCAGGTTTTCTAAATTAAGTACTCTAAGAAATGAGAAGTAAAGGGTCAAAGGAAAAATCTGTCTAAAGTTCATTCAAGCTTAGGGGAACTTTTAAAGCTATCTGGGTTAGTTACAGTATATACTATTAGTAAAAGTATATATTGAGCACTTCATTCATTATTTTCTTTTTAATTCATATCTTGAGAGCATATGAGTGTTTAGGTTGAATGTAGACATACATAATGCAAAGGAAAATTAAGCATTCAAACCCAGTACAACTCAAATGCAATCAATTTGCAGAAAGTGATCAAAATTCTTCATGAAATAAAGATGTAGTAGGACATATGAAACAAGTTACACATTCATGCACCCAAACTTATAATTTTAGAAAGACAACATAATAAGAGAACTACAATATTGTTGCTAGATTATCGAACTTCTTCAAAGATCAAAGAGAAAGGATTTATAAACACATCCATCCTCATGGAATAGGAATCTTCTACAAAATTACCAAGATATAAGAAGGGAAAAAAATACAGTTTATATAAATAAAATGAAAAACAAGTATTTTAGAATTAATTTTAAAATATAATATTTCAAATATAAAATATTTCAATGACATTTTTAAGATAGTAAATTAGTAAAATCACAGTTATCTTCCATTTGCACTTTCTTTTTGTGAGTAACTTGGTAGTATAAATAACATGCATCACCCATATTTCAATTCTTTTTTAGTCTTAAATTGGTTTGATGAAAACAAATCAAGTTACAGATAAAATGAATCCTAAATGACATTTCATCTGTGTTTACTCCTATATCTAAAGTTTCTTGATTTAATCATTGAATGTATTGTCTCTTTTTCCTATAGGTTTGTTGCACAGATCGTAAAATGTAGAAAATGTTGGCATTTTAAGGTTAGGTGACTTATATTTAATAATTATTATTTCTCCATCTTTGGTCTGCCAAAATACATACAAAAGTGCATATATGTATATTTGTATATATGTATGCACATATATACACACATATATACACATGTATGTATGTGTATGTATACAGATACACATGTATATAGAGAGATAAAAGTATTTGTTCCTTGTCTATTTATGTATTTGCATTTAAAGAGTGATTTTGTCTACATCCCTTCCTTTCAAAGCATATCATCAATTATTCATAGTTATTTTTTATTCCCCGATAACATAAAAGTTGCCAAACCTTTAAAGATTTTCTTACCTGTTCTAAATCTATTTCATAAAAGTAGATTCTAGTCCTGATTCATTACTGCAGCTTTTAATTTTCAAATACTAGCTACCATTTTCTTTCTGATGACAAGAGTACTCTCCACATGCTATAATTTTGAAAAGGGACTGTGACCTATAGTGAGATTTCTGTGTCCTGAATAAGAGGAAGAATAGTTATAATAGATGAAAAGACTTTAGAAACCTTCAGAAATTAGTGCTTTACATTGTTTTGGTCTTGATCGTTGTCTTTTCTTTAAACTGTCTTAACAGTTCGAATCTGCAATTTGTGATGCAAAAAACATAGTGGTAGAGCCAAAATCATCTCAAAATCATTTTCACATTCCCCTAAATAGGGGGTTTCAATTTCATGCAGTCATGGAAATTAGTGCTGGCTACAAGCCTAGGAGAGAGAATGGTACAACTAGAAAAAGTTACACTGAGAGCTATTAAATGTACTAATAACATTTCAAATCCTGTTCCCTCCAGCACGTTATCTTTCTGAGCTTCTAGCACTCACTTCCTTGAACATACATATATTCTGTATGAGAAGGATTTAGAAATATGTATTCATTTATCTCTGTGAAAGAGATTTAGAAATTAAGATGTATTTACAGTCTGCTATAATTTGTGCATGTGTTGTCACCTACTATTTATTATGACTCCATCTGTTTACATATGCTATTTAACTGCATATAAGACAATATTCAAGGCTGCTCAGGATGAAAAAACACAGCCATGTCTCTGAATGGACTATGACATTTTCTATCCAATCCTGTCTCTGCTACTCATCATCCTCCAATCAAAGTTTGCTTGAATGTCAAATCCATTCATTCAACCTCCACAATTGCTACTCTCTAGGGCCTCCATTGCCTTAAGATACCAGCCAATCCATTCTCCTTAATGGGGATTATAAAGTCAGCATGACCCTGACTTAGTCTTCATCTCACACCAGCAGCTCCCCCACAATCAATCTATGCATCTCTCTTTCCAGACCTTTTAAACTTCTCTCATCTCTGAACAAGTGTCCTGTTCTCTCTTCTCAACTTTGCACATAAAGCAGACCAGTGGAGTGTGGGCAAGAGTCCCACAAGCAGTAGATGTGATGGTTACGAACACAGAAGCAAGATTCAGAACATCTGGGTATGAGTTCTCACTCTGCCTTTAAATATTGAATAAGCATGTTAATTCCCACTCCTTCACTGCACTTTTCTCACCTGAGAAATTGAAATAATCATAATGTTCTACCTCATGGAGGTATGACAAGAGCAATGACGGTCACACTGTAAGTGGTTAAAAAATGCTGGCCATTATTGTCATAAACAACATACATTATACGGGAGAAAAAAATGGAAAAGTTCATTTTTTCCCTTGGATAAGGCAGAAAAGACTGTGATAGTATTTAACATAGGGATGATGAGAACACTTGAGTTTGTAAAATTAAAATGAAAGGAATCCTCTGTCTGAAAAAGTTGGAGTTTCCCTTGTGGTTAATTTACTTATAGAAATCTAAGAAGAAAGTAAATGGATTCTAACTCTCCAAGCCCCATCAGTATGGTCATCCAGAATAAATAGCAGTATCAGTGTTCTACAGTTGACAGAGGAAGAACATTTTAAGATGAGCCTAGGGGTAATCAGATCTTTCTGAAATAGCGAAAATTAAAAGGTCAATTGTACTTTGAAGCTTCCCAGTGCTCCTTTGTGTCAAACATGCAAATCTACAGTGCTGCCTATAGAAGGATCTTCACAAGTACCACCACTTTAATAAAATACCTACCTTTATCTTTCTTATACACACATTATTCCAAGCTTACATCTGAGTCATTCTTCACGGTAAGAGCTAATCTCATTTCCTCATACCTGTCACTGAATCATGTTAAATATCTCACTAAGAATAATTACCTCTCAGCTAAATTCCCTGCCCTTTCTGGTTACAAAAAAAAGCTACTTTTTTCTTTTTTTCTCAACCACTCAAAAGCTGTGTCCTGGGATAGCCATTTTTATATATGGTAGAAAAGTGTATCACATGTTGTTTTGACATAATTAAACAATCACATGGGTTCCAATATAACTTTTAAGATATTAAAGTTATTATGTATAAGTTATATTAATGGGGATTTTTGAAATATGGTCTCATATTAATCAAATTTTCAAACTTTTTTATTGTCTTCATCCTTCTATAAAGAAAAAGCTGAAATAGTTTCTCTTTCCTGTCTCAGTATCTCCCCAACTCTCACTCTTGCTCTTTCTCTTTCTCTCAAAGAAAGGCAACAGCAAAGCTAACTTTAATATCCCGAGTTGCATATGAGTTCCTGATTAATGTTTTTGTGAATTCTTAATAAGGATGTGTGCATATTCATGATGATGTTTATTAATTCATAAAGCAGCTGCTCAGAGGCAGCTAGTGGAGAAAGATGTCTCCTCCCATAGAAGCCTCTTGGCAGCCATCAGGCCATTTCCCTGCCTGGTCATTTAGAGCACAGACTTGGTATTGAAACTGATGGCCCTGAATCTGCCCTGGGAAAGGGATCTCTCCTGCCAGCAGGAGGCCAATGGGATAGGAGGTTCAGATCTGAATCCCCCAATGTGTGAAACATGAAATAAAAAACATAATGAGAGTAGTGGAGTCCACAGCTCATTTCAATTATTTTTAATTGTTTTCAGATGCTGCCCGGCATGCTTCGTTTACTTCTGCAATAAACAGAGCATACAGCATTGTGGTGGATCTCACTTGAGACCCCAAGGGAATATCCCACAGGACATGATGAAAATAATAGGAGCGTTATATGTATTGAAGCATGTACCAGGCATATGAGATGGAAAACAGAGAAAAACACAGGGGTAGGAGAAACAGAGACCATGCGTTCTCCATCACCTGAAGGTCCACATGAAGATTCCCTTTAATTTCTTAGCTCTTCCCGAAATTAAAAATCAATGAGTAAACAGTGAATCACACAGTAAAATCTACTCAAAGCTGACTGAATGTTAGCATCTCCTAAACACCTCTCTCTTAATTATTTCCATCCTATTCATTTAGGTAAAAGACTGACCACAGTTTAGAGCTATTTGAGACTTCAGGATACAGACAATGTACCCGAAGTTATAGAATATTTAATGATAATCTGAGAGGCTTGGCTATGTAACTCCTAACACCCTGGTCTGAAACTTGAGTTAATATTTAAAGGATGCTCAAAGACTTAATTTAATTGAAAACCATGAAACACTGTTTTTGAATATCATTAAAGAGCATTCTCATTAATGTCATTCAGAGAAATTAAAATACATGATTGTAATGTCTGTATAATATTCCATAACTTTGACTAGAATACCAAGACAAAATCTTTAAGGCTTAATTGAAGAGCAGATTTCTAATAAAAATCTAAATACAAGATAGGGATTTTTGAACATATTTGGCTGTAAGTGAAACTCAGTCTTTCACTCCAAGTTTGCTGATTCTGAGCTTTTATATAGGCACAAGCAAGAGTGAAGACGTTTAAAGATGAAACTGCCAATTTCCACTCCCAGATCTCTTGAATTGGAATATGTATGGATGAGATGTGGTATATTATTTTTAAAAGTAGCCTAGGTAATTCTGATGTTAATGGAACCCCTCTTGCAAATTACATATGCACTCCTTAACACATTTACTAACAAGAAAGAAATATATGTATATGAAGACTA
The DNA here is from genome assembly GCF_047511675.1 of Marmota flaviventris. Classification (NCBI taxonomy): domain Eukaryota; kingdom Metazoa; phylum Chordata; class Mammalia; order Rodentia; family Sciuridae; genus Marmota; species Marmota flaviventris. Next base: position 49,012,462 of record NC_092503.1, on the reverse strand, counting down.
TATGATAGAATTAAAAATAAGCATATTAAGGGTAACAAGTATAACAAATTGATTAATAACAAATTATCATTACCTGGTATTGCTGCTCTGATGTCAGTGAAAATATGAGAGGGGATGGCAGCTGTAAGTGATAGCCTAGGTACATACTCTGGAGGGCCAGCTAAGGGCTGTCCTCATCCTGTCCTCTGAAGGCTGTCTCCAGACGGTGGCTTCCATTTCAATTCCATACCACGTTTGTTACTGGTATTTTAGGTTACTTTTCAGTGACAACAAATGCAATACATGTTCATTGTGGATAATTATTGAAAGTATAAAAATGAATTAATCACACGTGATTTCACATTTTAAAAGTGATTATTCACATATTGGCATTTTCTTTTCCATTTTTCTCTTCAGATATCTATTTATAAAAACTGTTCTGGGGAGAAATTCAATATTGGTCCCGCTAAACTTTACATAATTAACATTTCTGCATGTCACTGAGTATCATTTCAAACCTAATTTCATGGAGATTTGGTTTTCTTTATACTTACATTTCTTAAGTCATTTACCAAGAGTCTTTTGGGACTGGTTTTAATATTTCCTTTTATACATAATAATCTAATAAATATTATATATAAAGATCACTTACATACATCAATCTGATTTTTTTCATTAGGGAAAATTGTAAGAAAAACATTACCAGGTCGTGTTAGGCGATTATTAAACTTCTCAACGTATATTTCTCAATGGATTAAAATTCATACACAAAACACTCTCACTAGGAGGGCAGAAGAGCACCAGCTTCACCTTCACTTTAGTCATATTGAGAACCATAACTTTTAAATTTTCATATAATTTCACTTTGAAATAATGTATTGCTGTTTTAATTTTAATCTATTTCATTGCTAATGAGGATGAATATTCAAGGAACTTTCAGTTCATGGCCTTTTTATTGGTTTACTTGTTCTTTCCCATCTATTTTAAGACTTCTTTATATAAGGCACTAATCCAGTGTTTGTCATATTTGTGGCCCATATGTCCCTGCTTTTTAAATTGCCTTATAACTTATTTATGGTATCCTTTTGCATCTAAAAGGTTTTGGTTTTATATCGCTAAGTTTATTGATACTTACATTTATAATTACTTTTATTTTTTTGTAAACTTAGGAAAAGTTTATCTACCCCAAGATCAATTAACAAATGCATCTGTACTTTCTTCTAATTTATTGTAGTTTCATTTTTTGTTTTTAAATACTTAAATAATCTGAAATTTGTTTTGCTATTGGATCAGTTGTGAGTCAGATAACTCTGTTTTCCCTTAAATACTCAACTTACTGGATAATTTATTGCTCAATTAATATTTTTGCCATCTAAATTTACAAAGTTTTATTTATAAATAGAAATTATTCAATATGATTGTTGACTTTTATTCTAGTGTTCAACTTAAAAGAAAATATCAAGATTATATTTAGAGAAAAAGTTTTCCTTTCATTTTATTTTTTGGCTTTATAAAATCTTCTCAAATATTCTTTAAATTTAAGTATGTTTTTATTTTGACTGTCATGCTTTAAATTTGTCTTTATATAATTTTGCACTTGAGTCACTTTATTTTTAAAATCTATTTTAAGATATACTTAGTCATTTAATAAAAGGTTAATTTATTGAAATTCATTATCATCAGTTGATATGTTTGATGTTCTGTCATTCTTCTGAGGCAGATTTCCTGTTTCTCTTTCATTTTTTTTCTTGATTATTATTTTATTTTCTAATTTGCTAGAGTATGTGTTTTTTTATTGTGATCAATAAAATATGATATTTATAATTTGTCATTAAGAAGGAAAAAACTTTATCTCAGTATATCTTAATCTTTGTTAATCTGATTTGCAATGACAAACTCAATCAAATAGAGTATACTTTTTGCTTTAATGATTTTCTCCCCTTTTGGCAATAATTTTTGAATTATTCATCAACAGAAACACAAAGTATAAATATAATAATATCAGAAATGGGCAATGTATAAAAAAAGACACATTTTTAGGGAAGAATGATGGAAAGGGGAGGATTGGTGAACCAAAATGGAACAAACTATGATATATATATATATATATATATATATATATATATATATATATATATCATATATATATATATATATATATATATATATATATATATATATAAATTCACTGTGAGATATATATATATATCTCACAGTGAATTTCACCTTTATGTATAACTATAAAGAAACAAATAAATAGAAGAAATACCAGTACAAGAAAGAAAGGGGAACCAGCAAGGAAGTGTGTGGGGGGGGACAAAGAACTGGGACTGAAGTGAAGGACATTATACTTCATTTATGTATGATTATGTTAGAACAAACCTAAATACTATGTAGAGCTACAATGCAATAATAAAAGCACTTTTAAAAAGGAAAACATCATCTCATAAGATGGCAGTTAAACACCAAGCGTGCATGGGACCCAGGCTCACAGTAGACCCAGGGCCATCCCTCCACTGGCGGGTCAGACACCCACCAGAGTCCAGCCTCCAGCACAGTACTGCCTCTTCCAACCAGCAGACTAAGTTGGAGCCCAGATCCGGCCTAGATCAGACCACACCTACTTGTGCAGGATCCAGATCCATGGTATGTTCCAGTTTGTGCCCCTACCCCCAACCTTGAAGCCCCAACCCACTTCCATCTTGGGACACTGTAGTTATAGCCATAGCCTTCCCCATACAGTAGCCCCTTTTTGACAGTATACAGGACCTAGAATCAGCTGCATCTCTGTGCAGGCATAACAAAGGGAGTGTGAGGCCCACCTTTTCAGCCCCATTTCTGTAAAAGATTTCTTCCATCTTAGAACACTTCAACTATTATCTGGAGTTACCTCTGCTATTGCTGACACCACCATTAGATGCAGTAGCACACATTGAGGAACACCAGCAGGGTCTGGAAGCCCAAAATTAAGATGAGGTACAGACAATCTGCACAGGTACTACAAGAATATAGGGAAGAAACTGTAATATCTCAGATCCACACTGCAAGAAAGGAAGACACATAGCATAAAAAACAAAGGAGGAAAGTGCCCCAAAGAAAATAGGATACTATAATAACAGAACCCATGGGCAGTGAAGTTGATGAAATGTCAGAGAAGGAAATCAGAAGGTTTGTAATTAAAATGATCTGTGAATAAAAGAATGACCTAATTGGGCAAATACAAGCAAAAATTGATCATTCCAACAAAGAGATAGGAGAGCAAATACAGGTAGCAAAAGAGTACTTCAAGAGAGAGATAGAGACTCTGAAAAAAAAAAAAGAATGAGAGGGGAGGGGAGGAGTAGGGGGGAGAGGAAGGGCAGCAGAATAGAATATAGACATTATGATTGCTGTATGTATATAGGTGACTCTATGACCAGTGTGATTCTGCAATCTGTACAATCAGAAAAATGAGAAATTATACCCCAATGATTCAAATGTATTAATTGCCAAGATCATTGTAATGTCATATGTAGCTAATAAAAAAGTCAGAAATCCTTGAAAGGAAAGATTCAGTAAATAAAATAAAAAGCTCAAAAGAAAGCATAACCAGTAGACTAGATCACTTGGAAGACATAATATCAGATAATTAAGACAAAGTATACAATCTGGAAAATAAAGTTGATCACACAGTGAAGTTAATAAGAAGCCATGAACAGAATATCACAGAATTATGGGATAGCATCAAAAGAACAAATTTAAGAGTTATTGGGATAGAGGAAGGCACAGAGTTTCAAACCAAAGGAATTCACAATCTCCTCAATGAGATAATATCAGAAAATTTCCCAAGCATGAAGAACATATTGGAAAACCAAATACAAGAGGCTTACAGGACACCAAATGTACAAAATTACAACAGATCTACACCAAGGCACATTATAATGAAAATGCCTAGCATACAGAATAAGGCTAGAATCTTAAAAGCTGCTAGAGAGAGGAATCACATTACATATAGGAGGAGACCAATTCATATCTCAGCAGATTTTTCAACCCATCCCTCAAAGCCAGGAGATCATGGAACAACATATACCAAGCTCTGAAAGAAAATGGATGCCCACCAAGAATCTTATATCCAGCAAAACTAAGCTCTAGATTGGATGATGAATAAAAACCTTCCATGATAAACAAAAGTTAAAAGAATTTACAACTAGAAAGCCTGCACTACAGAACATTCCCAGCAAAATATTCCAAGAAGAGGAAATGGAAAACAATGATGAAAATCAGCAAAGGGACAGATAACACTAAAGGAAAATCTATTCAGAGGAGAAACCAAGTCACGTTAAATACTCAAAATAAATAAAAATGCCTGAAAATACAAATCATGTCTCAATAATAACCCTGAATGTCAATGTCCTAAACTCACCAATAAAAATACATAGACTAGCAGATTGCATAAAAAAGAAAAAGAAAAGAAAGAAAGAAAAAACCCAACAATATGCTCCTTCCAAAAGACTCATCTCATAGGAAAAGACATCCACAGACTGAAGGGGAAGGGTTGCAAAAAATCATACTGCAGAAGCAAGCAGGGGTTTCCATCCTCATATCAAATAAGATAGACTTCAAGCTAAAGTCAATCAAAAAGGATAAAGGAGGACACTACATGCTGCTAAAGAGAACAAAACACCAACAAGACTTAACAATTATACAGAAGACATCAAGGAGAAGATTAAAAAAATTTAGCGGTAAATTAGAACACAGATACAACATATCAAAATCTCTGGGACACTATGAAAGCAGTTTTAAGAGGAAAGTTCATTGTGTGCAGTTCATTCCTTAAAAGAAGAAAAATTCAACAAATAAATGAGTTAACATTATATCTCAAAGCCCTAGAAAAAGAAGAATAAATCAACACCAAAAGCAGCAGAAGACAGAAAATACTTAATATCAGAGCTGAACTCAATGAAATTGAAACAAAAGAAACAATTGAAAAAAAATTGAAAGAACAGAAAGTTGGTTCTTTGAAAAAGTAAATAAAATTGACAGACCATTATCCATGCTAACAAAGAGAAGGAGAAGGAAAACTCAAATTACTAACAATACATGATGATAATATTATGACCAACACTACAGAAATACAAAAGATAATTAGAAATTATTTGAAAGCTTATAGTCAAATAGAAAATATTGAAGGTATCAACAAATTTCTAGTCATATGATATGTCCAAACTGAATCAAGATGATATACACATTTTAAACAGATCAAATTCAAGTGACAAATTAGAAGACACCATCAAAAGTCAACCAACTGAGAAAAGCCCAGGACCAGATGGACACACAGCTGAATTCTACAAGACCTTTAAAGAAGAACTAATACCAATACTTCCCAATTTATTTCAGGAAATAGAAAAAGAGGCAGCACTTCCAAACTCATTCTATGAGACCAATATCACCCTGATTCCAGAACCAGGCAAAGACACATCAAGAAAGAAAGAAGGAAAGAAGGAAGGAAGGAAGGAAGGAAAGAAGGAAAGAAGGAAAGAAGGAAGGAAGGAAGGAAGGAAGGAAGGAAGGAAGGAAGGAAAGACAATATCTCTAATGAACATAGATGCAAAAATTCTCAGTAAAATACTGGTAAATCGAATACAAAAACATATTAAAAAGATCATGCACCAGGATCAAGTGGGGTTCATCCCAGGGAACATTCCACTCAACATATGGAAATCAGTAAATGTAATTCATCATATCAATAAACTTAAAAATAAATTTAATATGATAATCTCAATAGACGTAGAAAATGCATTTGATAAAACACAGCACCCTTTATGTTCAAAACACTAGGAAAAATTAGGGATAACAGGAACATATCTCAACACCATAAAGGCTATGTATATGAAGCCCCAGGCCAGCATCATTCTAAATGGAGAAAAATTGAAAGCATTCCCTCTAAAAACTGGAACAAGACAAGGATGCCCTCTTTCACCACTTCTAATTAGCATTGTTATTGAAACACTGGCCAGAGCAATTAAACAGATGAAAGAAATTAAAGGGATACCCACAGGAAAAGAAGAACTCAAATTGGCACTATTTGCTGATGACATGATTCTATACCTAGAAGACCCTAAAAGTTCTACCAGAATACTTCTAGAACTAGTAAACAAATTCAGCAAAGTAGCAAGATATAAAATCAACACCCCCAAATCAAAGGCATTTCTGTATATCAGTAACAAATCCTCTGAAAGAGAAATGAGGAAAACTACCCCATTTACAGTAGCCTCAAAAAATAAATAAGTAAAATACTTGGGAATCAACTTAATGCAAGAAGTGAAAGATCTATATAATGAAAATTACAGATCCCTAAATAAAGGAGTCAAAGAAGACCTTAGAAGATGAAAAGATCTACATTGCTCTTGGATAGGCAGAATTAATATTATAAAAATGATCATACTTCCAAAAGCACTATACAGACTTAATGCAATTCAGATCAAAATTCCAATGACATCTCTCATAGAAATAGAAAAAGCAATCATGAAATTCATTTGGAAAAATAAGAGACCCAGAATAGCTAAAGTAATCCTTAGCAGGCAAAGCAGAGCAGGTGGCATCACTATACCAGACCTTAAATTATACTACAGAGCAATAGTAAAAAAAAAAAAAAAAAAAAAAAGAATAGAATAGAAAGATAAGAAAAAAAAAAAAAAAAAACCAGCATGGTAGTTTTACCAAAACAGACTGGTAGACCAATGGTACAGAATAGAGAATAGAGAGACCAATGTTTATAATTACAATTATATTAGTCAAAGGCAACAACAGCATGCATTGTAGAAAAGACAGCCTCTTCAACAAATGGTGCTGGGAAAACTGGAAATCCATATGCAACAAAATAAAATTAAACCCCTATCTCTCACCATGAACAAAACTCAACTCAAAATGGATCAAGGACCTAGGAATAAAACCAGAGACCCTGTGTCTAATAGAAGAAAAAGTAGGCCCTAATCTATATCATGTGGTATTAGGCCCCTCAACTTTCTTTATAAGGCTCCTTTGGTGCAAGAATTAAAATTAAGAATCAATACATGGGATGGTCACCAACTAGAAAGTTTCTTCTCAGCAAAAGAAATAATCTGTGAGGTGAGTAGAGAGCCTACACCTTGGGGACAAATCTTTAACCCTCATACATCAGAGCACTAATCTCTAGGGTATATAAAGAACTCAAAAAGCTAAGCACCAAACAACAAATAACCCAATCAATAAATGGGTCAAGGACCTGAACAGAAGCTTCTCAGAAGATAATATACAATCAGTCAACAAATAAATGAAAAAATGTTCATCATCACTAGCAATTAGAGAAATGCAAATCAAAACTCCTCTAAGATTTCATCTCATTCCAGTCAGAATGGCAGCTATTATGAAAACAAACAACAATAAGTCTTGGCGAGGATGTGGGGGAAAAGCTACACTCATACACTGCTGGTGGGACTACAAATTGGTGCAGCCAATATGGAAAGCAGTATGGAGATTTCTTGGAAAATTGTTAATGGAACCACCATTTGACCCAGCTATCCCTCTCCTGAGTCTATACCCAAAGGACTTAAAAACAGCATACTACAGGGCCACAGCCACATCAATGTTTATAGCAGCACAATTCACAATAGCTAAACTGTGGAGCCAAACTTGAAGCCCTTCAAGATGAATGTATAAAAAAAATGTGGCATATATACATAATGCACTATTACTCAGCAATAAAAGAGCATAAAATAATGGCATTTACAGATATATATGGATGGAGTTAGAGAAAATAATGCTAAGTGAAGTTAGCCAATCCCCAAAAAACTAATGCTGAATGTTTTTTCTGATATAAGAAGGTTGATTCATAGTGGGGTAATGAAGGGGAGCATGGGAGGAATAGATGAACTCTAGATGGGCAGAGTGGTGGGAAGGACAGGGAGGGGGCATTCGGTTAGAAATGATGGTGGAATATGATGGATATTACTATCCAAAGTACATGTATGAAGACATGAATTGGTGTGAACATACTTTGTATAGAACCAGATATATAAAAATTGTGCTCTATATGTATAATAAGAATTGTAATGCATTCTGCTTCATGTATAAATAGAAAAATTAATTAAAATTAAAAAGATGGCAGTTAACATTTAAAGAAAAAGAAATCATACTTCTACTAATTATACATAAGTAGGATCTTAATAATTATAAATTTCATGTGTAAATAATTACAAATCAATTATTTGTTAACTAAACTATGCTTTTTTAATTTATAAGAAAAATATTTAAAAGGAATAGGGAGGGAATTAACTTTTACACATATTCTGGCATACTGAGTTGATGAAAGTTAGTATCAAAATCTTGAAATGGTTACATATTTTCAACTTGAAAAATCTTAAAATGATTGCACATTTTGAAATTCTACTTTTAGGAATTGTAGAATGGGAATAATGGCATCTACATAAAGAAAAATACATAACTAATTGAAATCAAACATTAATTATAGCAATGAAAAATCAGCTTAAATATCCAACAATAAAGATATCTATCATTTACCAAGGATTTACTATGTGCCAGATATATGATTATGATTTTACATAAATTATTTTTACAATAACCCAGGGAGGCAGATACAATTAATATTCTTGCTTTTAAGATTTCAAAATTGAGAAATACAGCTAGTAATGGTTCAAGCCCAGCTTAAAACCAGGCAGTCTAGTTGCTGAATCAAGAACCAATGATTTTACAAATGATACAATAGGTGTCCTTCGACAATAGCCAATTTGGTTAAAGAATTGGGGGCTAAAGTCTAAGCATATGAAATTAATTACCTTTATTCTATACTCACAAAATTGACTAATTTTCTTCAATTCTTGGATTCCTGACTTGCATAAGTTTCTAATTGAGTTGATCTATTAATACAATCTCAAAAATACGCATATGCTTTTGTTTTTTTTAATTTTTATATTTTTGCAGTACTTGTGGTCAAACCCAAGCCCTTATACATACCACATTCTCAGAACTATACATGGGTTTTGTATGTTCTGAGTCACACATTCATGTCAAGGTTATACATATCCAACAATTGGTCTTATGTAAAATTCTTGAGTCACAGCTATTTCCTTATAAAAATTGATAGATGCTGCTTAATTGTAGTCTAGAATTTTATGTCTGTTTTAGGCATTCAATATTAAAGAGCTGTGAACATTTTTGAATTAAAAAAGAATGAAATATATTCTTCATGTACATAAAATTATTTTCAGAAATAATTTCTACTCTTTTCTACCAAATGTTTCCTTTTATGATTCAATAGCTCTCAAGGCCACCGTATAATTATCTCTCTGATTTTTATGATAGCCTTGAATTGAAAGTACATTTTTTTTTCAGATCTCATGCTTGCTTACAGATTAGAGATGAGGAATAACCTTAGCCCTTATTACTGTCTTTTTCTCAATACCTTCACACTTCACAACATGAAAAAAAAGTTCAGACTAATAATGCAGCGCAATTACAATGTCTAAGCACAATGATCAATTAGAGGGTTACAGGAAAGAAGAATATTTTTTGATATTTATGGTCATAGATTCTAAGTTAAGGTTACTAATATATTTGGAGTCAATTATGACTAATTTAGTGAATGAAGGACTACACCACCATCTTCATTTTCTCTAGTAGTTTTATATCTCTATCCTGTTTTCAATTTTCTACCTAACTAAACATCTTGGGGTTTGTATGCTTTTTAGGGTCATTTTTCCTCTTTCAGCTGTGGTAAGTCCTGGAAGGTCAATTCCAGGAAGCAGAGATAACAGACTTTATTTTTTCCTGACTTATAAAAAGGCTTCAACATTTAAAAGACAAGCATAAAACTTTAAATGTTCAGTTAGTCTTCTGTGTCTTGAGATTAGGGATAAAGAGGGAAGAGTTGAATGCTACTTGTTTTCATTGAAGATACCTGTCTTGTTCTATTTGAAAAATTGATCACAATAACACAGTTGAGGAAAGTGTTTTACAATTCCACACTGTCCTCAGTAGACATAGGAAAAAGATTTCTGAAAAATGTCCAACGGTCCTCTCTTCAGTTCTTAGTGTTACTGTTCATTTTTCAGCAATTTTATGGAGAAATTAGACCGATCTTATCAGAATCACTTAGACTATAGCCACATATTACCTCAAAATGACTTCCTGCACTCTTTATAAATTGTAAAAATATTCAATAAAATGCGAAATAATACATTCACTTTGTGTTTTTTGTGTGTATAATCGAGTATAATTGTGTATATTTTCTCATGATTGGTTTTAAAGATTTTCCATAGATTAACAATTTACAAAACAGCCTTGAATAACAATGGTGATATTTTACATGAATGAAAACCAGAATCTAGTGCATATTAAATTTAAAAAACCAGAATTACTTTATTTAATTTCATCATCAAAAATTTTTCTTATTTTGTGACCAAACCAGAGCATCCCTTTTTATCTTCGGAAATATGATTCAAAGATTTACAGCTTTTTGTCGCCTATTTTCAGGTGTCTCTCTACTCTGTTCTAGAGAGAAGATTCATGTCTATCTACTTCTATCTCCAAATTTCCTAATGGTTTCCTGGACAATTAGATATTCAAAATAAAACAACTATCAGCCTTTTTGCACATGTATATTGACAAATTAAGTTTCGTTACTCAAAATATGTTCCTAAAATCTAGTTCCTACTTTATAAACCTAATCAAAATATTTTTCCCTAAAAGCATTTAATGCTATCTCCAAAATCTAGCAGATAAAATTAATTCCATCATTTTTACATGAGGGTTGGGATAATTACAAATCATGGCTGTATTTATTGCCTTCAACACTGGTCAGCCAGTTCTATAATGCTTTCCTATTCTTCACAAATCTACAGTAATCTTTTTTTCTTATGTACTTTATTTATTTTATCACTTTGGTAGTTTGCCTGTGGATTTATTATATCACTTATTTTGTTACTTAAGTTGAAAGAGATTAGCAATATAAAATTTTAATACTTTGATGATCATTAATTTTTGCACTAACATGAATTTTTTTCATGAAAATCTTATTTATCTTGATTATTTAGTTTTGGGTACTCCTTAAATTTTGGCCCTAGTACAAGTGCCTCACTCTGGGACCAGGCTTGAGAACTCAAATATGTTTAACCAATCAAAATGATCACTAACTGAGCTCTTTGACTTTGTACTTGACATGGACCTCAGGTCTGATTTCTTCTGTTGATAGCATATTCCCAAGGGTACCATCACAGTTTCTCTAAAATTAGGTCTGGCCTGGGTCAGCAGTGAATATTTCTTATTGCCTTATTATCTGAACTGAGTGTGGGCCTCTTACCTAGATTTCCACTGTGTCTTCTTTGACCATTTTTTGCTTACTGCTCACTTTGGGACATTTTCATATTGATAGACACTCCATAATGTATTGCCAACTCAATTCTCATCAACTAGTTAATCTTATTTCCATTGTTCATAAGTTGTCCTAATTTATGGGTCTCTCCATAAAGGTAAAGCCTAATCCAATGACCATCTCTAGACTACATTTTGAAAAGGTGAATTTGGCCCATCAATCCCTAAATGAAGGATTTCTGACAAATCCTATATTAACTAATTCAAGGTGAATAATTTCATGAAAGTCAGCAAAAGAAAAAGTCCCAAGGACAAGGTTATGGTTCAGTGGTAGCAAATGCTTCACAAAAGTTAAAAAGATAGAAAATTGGTCAAGGGCCATTGATTTGATTATTTTGTGGTTTTCTTGAATTTCATAGACTTGGAATTTTATTTCTTTCAGTTTGACACATTTATTTATTAAAGACTAATGTGTTAAGCACTGTTCATTTTTATAACAGTATAGCATAGCTTAAAGCAGATACTCACAAAATAAATATCATCATGGCTCTTAGCTTTAACCTATGATCTTTAACACAATTTCAGTAGAATTTTGAGTAAGACCCTGGTAACCTTCAAAAGAAGATTTTCAGTACAGTACTTAAAAGAGAATTTAAAAAGCAAAATGAAGAGTGAATGGTGATAAAGCAGGTTTGACAGGTAGCTAGCTTACTTTTCAAGAATGTGGTTATAAGGAGAAAAAGGACTATTGGTTTAGGAGGAAAAATTTTACTTGTTTGTTTAATATTTTGGTGGTCATTGTTTTTTAATTATTTACATTTAGTATAGCTGAGACCTCAGCTTGGTTTCTGATAAGAAGGTAGGCTATTACTGCTAACAATACCGTGGAGATATAAGAGATGACAGGGAAATGATGAATTGAAGTCTTAGAAGAAAAGAATTATATATAAGATGTTTATAAAAATATTCACTTCAACAAAGAATAGGCCCATGTTTCCATTACAGAAGAAAACATAAGCAAGAGAAAAATGAGTATTCTGTTTGTTTGTTAGTTTGTTTGAACTAAGGAGTGAGTTGAAACTTTTGTTGAATGGCCTTGATTTTTTTCCCCAATCACACATAATAGGTGATTTGAATTTCCTATAGGGCTTTAGGGTTAGAATTAAAAGTTATTGAAAAGAAGAGAAGAGGATATTTGGAATAGTCTTTCAGGACACACACACACACACACACACACACACACACACGAAAGAGTTCATATACATATGAAAGAATTGCCTAAAATATTTGGCAAGAAGCATTCTATTGATTTCAGGAAGAATGAATTCATGATAGACTGTATCCATGATTCTCCCAATCAATCCGTTGTAGTGACATGAGAAATGAAAAGATTAGTTAACTACATCATTTTCTAATTATTTCATTTTAAATTCTCATTGTCTTAAATAAAATACTAGGGTTTTAGTGCAGAAGTTATATCATGTTATTTACTACTTTCAAATTGTCTAGGATGCTTAATATGTGGTTGATACATATCATACATAACACAAATAATTCATTGACTGTGTCTCTCTTTTATAAATATAAAAAAATTTGTTCTTTACCCAAAATCTTATATTAAGTCCCTATCCACAGTTATATGTTTAAATCACTTGCACCAATACATAATTCCTGAAGTAATTTCCAAATACTAAAGACAATCTTTCCAAGCAATGCTATAGTAGGACCTCACAGTGATAGATTCCCAGTTAACTGAAAGAGATATACTTAAAAATAGCTACCAGGTATGGAGGAGAAAAAACATGGTGCTGTAAAAAACCCTAGATTGTTTATATATGTTATTTACAACAAATAACAATTATAAGAACCAGACACCACTCCTCACTTTAAGGATTCTGTGTCATATTGTGAATTGTTTACTAAATAATTACAGAGCATTTGTATCTGCATGCAGCTTTCTATTATATGGACAGTTTGTGAAATAGTTTCAACCACTCTCAAATCATGCTAAACACATTTACATAATTTTAAGTAGCACATTTTGATTCTGATAGTTCCTCTGAAAATAAATATAATATTTGTAATGCAATAGGATTTGTTTATACTCCAATAAAATCCATTAAATCAAGAATGACTTAAAGCTACTTTAAATCAAGAATGACTCCTAAATTCTTAAAGGTGAAGAGAATTTCTTGAGAGCCGTTTATTTAAGAGATTCAACAGCTTTAGAATTCATTTATCTATTTAAAAGTAAGTTTTTTAAAGTTACCCTGGCACGTATTTTTAGAAATATAAAATAGTTTAGAGACATCAATCTCCAAGCTGCAGGCATCACGAGACTAGTGCAAGAAGTCCCTGATGATTCCAGAATGCACTGTTCTTAACAACTTCTCAACAGTAAATCCATTTTTTTTTTCAAATACCTTAGCCTCCATCCTGTCATAATATTTCTTACAGTTCAGTTTCTTGGAGTTTATGTGGACATTCCTCATGTGATCAAGAAGGAAAAGCGACCCTCTGACAGAAACATTAGTTCAGGCTGTAGTCCTACCCACTCAGCTTTGCCTGGGAACCTCCTCAAGCCGACCTGTCCTGAAGCACCTACTGTAGAGAGCCCTCAGACTCCCAGGAAAACATCTGGGATCTTTGTGAATTCCTGTCCCAACTATTTCATGGCCTTGCTGGAGAGAGGCCTATCAAAAATTTAAAAAGCATTATTTTTGAAACATGAAGATGTTGCTATCAAATATCGGCCAACTTTAAATGATTGTATAAAGGTTCCTTGGTAACACAGAGAATAGTATTAAGATAACTGAACTTTTACTGCCATAACTTTAAGATCCATCTGTCTTGATGATGAATTAGAAACTGAATTATTTTTCTAAAGTGCTATTTCATGAACCCGGGGAGGACACTTACCAGAGAATAAGTTTCCAGTCTATGGCTCTAAATTTCTTCAGTTTCATCAATCCAACAACATTTTCCAATTTCAAATTGTATATCACGCTTTGGTCCTCGTCAGGTCTCATTTGGATTTACTGATGAGAAGTTGCTAAGAACAGTGCATTCTTGAATCATCACGGCGTTCTCCTTCCACTAGTCTTTCGATGCCTGCAGCTTGGAGGTTGATATCTCTAATCTATTAACAATCATTGATGAGTTTGAACTGACTATGTTAAGAGAACTGTCATGAAAAAAAGTTATTTTTTATTGGGTTTGTTAAAAGGAATACCAGGCAAAATTATAAAATTAGTCTGGATGTGATTAGCTATACTTAAATTACTATCATTGCCTACTGCTCACTTACCAGAAACAAAATAACATTTTATTACTGGTAGTACAACTATAATAATTTTCTTATTCATTAAATTGAAGACAACTTAATTTTGAATACACTATTATCTAACCACTTGATCACTGATTTTTCCTTTTTCAAGTATAATATTCACATAAATTCATAGAAACATAAGAACTTTAAAATGCTGTTATGAAGTTAGCAAAAATTTTTAAAAAGCCCTTCCAATGACAATTTCAAGTAGCAGTAGGAGGAAGAAATATGAGAATGTTAAATCAAAAGTCTTCAGAAAGAGAAAAATCCCTTGGAAGCATGGAATTTTCCTAGCCTATAAACTTAAAGACTATCAGCTTAAATATTAAGTCAAATGTAGCTTTTTCTAAGATAAACAAAAGAAAACCTAGAATAAGCAATCTAGTTTGGAATGTATTGACAATATTGAGGCAATAATAGTCACAAGGGCTGTGGTATATAATAGGCTTTTAATAGTGTTTGTTCATTAAAACATTCAGAAAGGAGGTGATGGGACCTTGCCTCAATCTTAAAGGCTAATCAGGTAAAGAAGATGTTGAGAGGAGCAGAGAAAGGGAATGAGAATGGCCAAACATGGCTTTCCTTCTAAATGGTGAAGTGGTGAGCAGGGAAAACAACAGCTCAAAGGCAGGAGGAAGCAAGGACATTCGTAAAGAAACTCAGTTAATACCAATGGTGGACCTTTCTGTGAGCTATAGAGCAGGTTCTTTAGGGAAAAGCGAAGTTAACTGAGAGGTCTCCCTTGGCATGCTTGGTTCAAGTTCTGTACAGTGTTTCTGAAATTCTACATAGTGAAACCATACATTAGTTTTTGTTTTAGGGAGAATATTATGATAATACAAATACCCATGAAAGAGGAGATTGAGGGACAGATTTTCACTTTATCAGTTAAAGAGTTGTCCTTTGTCCACGCTTGCTAGTATCTTTACCTGTGTTTGTGATCCCTTTTCAATCTATTATCTTGGGGATTGGATTATTTTTATGATTTTCTCTTTGATCTTTCCCTTTAAACTTCCTATACTTACTGGTTCCTTCTCACTGGAATTTTTAAGAATTGAGCTATTCTTGCTGTAAACAGTCAAAATATAAGAAGACAAGAATAACAAAGTTTATTAGAGAAATTAGATTAGATTGGCAAAATTTGAAGGTCCTATGTTCTAATAAATGAGGGAAAGTAAGAGAACTAGAGACTAATCTGGGATTATTTCCACACTTATTGTTTGGCATACACTAATACCCATGATTTCCAGAGTTCTTACTCTCTGCCAGACATAGTCCCAAGTGATTACATGCATTAATTCATGTAATTCTCTCAACAAGTTTTTGAACCAGGTCTTTTCATATCACTATTTTATAAGTAGGAATATTGAATTACAGGCAGGTTAAATAATTTTTCCACAGATAATAAGTAGCAGAAATGGATTTAAGGCCCATTTAGTTTTAGACCCCAATATTTAAACTGTGCTTCATATGATGATAGAATGAATGAACCTCATATGCTATGACAGGGAATGAAAAAGGAATGTTTAAACATAAAAGAATGAATTTATGTCAAAATTTACCTGTCAGTAAACAACATAAGAGAAATTTGGACATATTGGATTCCAAATTATGTATAAGCAAGAAATAAAAGTGATAAAGTTAATAAAATCATACATAATTTATTTTCTTGTTGTTTTTCTTGTTTTTATAGCCACTTTTTTCAATACATATGTCCTTCCTTATTTATTCATATTTTCAATCACTTAACCAGTGAACATTGAATGTCTATCATATATCAAGTACTGTGCATAGTTCTGGGGATACACTGGTAAGAAGACAAGATCCCTGTTCCTGAGAACTTAAATTCTAACTAGGTGTAAATAATGAAAGTAAATAAACATGCAAAATAATTTAATAGTTTTCAGTCCTCTCAAGAACAAATAAATACATGTGAGAGTGAATTAGTTGGACTAGGTAAGGACTTGATGTTGACTGGTCAGTCTCACTGAGGCGGTAATGTCTGAAATAGTACTTGAGGGAGAGAGAGAGCCAGCCACAGAGCTGAACAAAGATAACATGAGGAAAAAGAACTGCATTACCAGGCAGCATGAGAGAAGTGGGGGGGGGGGGCATCTTGTAGCATTTGATAGACAAGGTAGATATCCCACCACTGAGGACAAGCATTACACATCATGATCAGCATACTTTCTGCCTGGTGAATGTTCGCTCTATACCTGTTAAATATTTCATATCTTCTTGCATACAGATATGGCAATTAGTAAAGATTATTATTTAAAAGCATCAGGAAACCACTGAAAACTCTCTAAGCAGCATAGGACATAATTTGAGATGCATTTACAAATATCTCTCTGGCTAATATTTGATTAATTAGATTGTGGCATGCGTATATTAAAGAAATCACTTAGGCTACTGATGCATTAGTATACTTAGGCAATAGTAGGGGTTGGCAAGAGTGGTTTCAGTACCAATGAAAGACATGACAGATTTAACTGATTTGAAAATTTTAAATCTCACTCCCAGTCAACATTATTTGCTAAAGGTTTGGATGTGGGTCAAGGGAAAGAGAGAAATTAAAGATGATTATTTGTCTTGAGGTGATTATGTTCCCATTTATTAAAAAGGATGAACACTGAAAGAGGAATAGCATCAGCAAAAAACGAACAACAAGAACCAAATCAAGATTAAGTTTGAAATACTTATTCTAAAAAATGTGTGGAAGTATAAAACAAGAACTTGGATAGATGACTTTGGAGTTCTGTGAAAAATCTGAAATCAGGACTAGAGAAATAAATTTAGAGTTGTTTGGGGTTGGTTTCCCCAGAAGCAGACTTTAGAATGAGAATTTATATCCTATTAATTCATTAGAAAATTGCTCTCAGGAGAGACCAGCAAGGAGGTAGGAAAGAAATAAGGACAAAAAGATCCAAAGAGAACACTGAAAGAAAACTTTTAGGGTTATTTTGAAGAGTTACTGGTTCTTTCTCATTGGCATTTTAAAGTTTTCAGCTCATATACAGGTTAAGAACAAAAAAATAAGTATATTTACTACTAAAATAAGACAAAAATCTCTCCAGTTCTCCAAAGCAACTTCCTCCTCTAACTACTGTCCTATCATCTACATCTCACAGACAAATCCATGTTAACATTATCTAAATTGGTGGTATCTACTTGACTTCCCACTCACCAAGAAAATCACTCTTATTTGGCCCTAATGACTTCATTTAAACTGTCCTTGCCAAGGACATGTATGCCATTTTTATCTTTAGTCAAATGGATGTTTTTTTAAATGCTACCATTCATCTTTGAGTAGAATCTCCCATTTTAAACCAATTTCTTTCTGAAATCTCATCTTTAGCTTCTGTGGCATTCAACATTCTTGGCACTAAGAATCCACAGTATATAATTTCCTTGAAGTGTATGTACGTCTCGTTCTCTTTCAGTTTGCATCACGTGCAACCTTTCCTTCAAATGTCACTTGAATTTTCTGGTACCTAGATTCTGTGTTTTTCTTTCTTCACTCTTCACCTACCAATTAGGACTCTTAGGGGCTTTGTCTTCAAATTTAATTATTTTCTACTTATTCTGTATATAAAACCCAAATTGAATGCAATAGAAGCTCTGAAGATTCTGATTCATATGCCTAAGTAGTATAAGCAATTTGAATATCTCATGGGTCCTTAAAAATCTCCTCTTACCTCCAGTGCTAGCCAAGATGGAGAAAGAACCAGCTTATCTCATCCATGAATTACAACTCTAATCTCTTTATAAAACATGATCTTCAAGTCACCCAGAACATTAAAAAATAAACAATAATGAGCGAGTTATAGAGAGAAGTCAAAACTGAAAAACATAATAAGTAGAGTATCTTGGTTATTTTTTTCTTCCTTTATTTTCAGCTTTGACATGGATTACTCTCTTTGCTATGATGCACTACTGCATCAAAAACAAGCATGCCAGTCAGTTAACTAAAATTCAGAGAGAAAAGCAACCCCTGTGGCCAGAGGAATCAAGAAAAGAGTCTCCTATGGAGCAAATAGCAAGTGTAACTCTTATTTTTTCTACTCTGTTTTCTTACTATTGTGTCTCCAGGCATCCTTAGTTGCACACAGCTATATAAGGGTACAGAGGCTAAAACCCTGAAATAAACCAATTTTGATCACTAGATGAACCGGAAAAAGCAACCTTTGTGACATGGGGAGTACAAGGAAAATGAATGAAGGTGTTAAAGAAGTTCATCCTGTAATTTTGCATATCATCCACCTAGATTGTGGGTGCACAGTTCCATTGAGTCAAGTTGCACATGCACAGATCAGACCAAAGAGGCAGAATTTGGACTTTGAGACATGAACATTTAAATAAACCATTGACTAAGTCTGAGATTAACCTCAGTGTAGTTCATGTATAGGGCAGATCTAAAGGGCATAGCAATAATTTGAAAACTGAACATTAGAACTGTTGCACACAGAAAATGCCATCTAACTTGTGGTTTCAACAGAAACAAGCATCAGTGGTTTTGACAGAAGTGCACACGTGTGTGCAATCACACACACACACACACACACACACACATACACACCCCTATACATATACATACAAATCAACATCCTCCAGGGGATTTTAACAGGGCCTAGAAGCCCCAAAATGATAACAAATAATCAAGATACAATCCAAAAGAGTGGGGAAAATTGTACCAACTTGAAGGAAAAGATATAAATAGAGAACTCAAATCAAAAGTTATCAGAAACTACAAAAGCTGTATTATAACTATACTTTTGAGGTAAAAATGGAGTTCCTTAAAATCTATAAAAATGTGTGTTTTGGTGAGTTCAGGAGAGAGAAAGAAGAAAGTAATAAAAAGTAGCTGTAGAATGGAACTGAAAATGTAACATCTGAAATAAAGATTCACAGAATATGTTTAATTGAGGGGGAAAGAAGAAGATGAATTCATTTCAAATAAATAAATTTTTAAAAGTGCAATAGAAACTAGCTACTCTGAAAATTGAATAAAAAAGAAAAAAAAATTTTAAAAAAAATTTAAAAAAAGAAAAAAGAGACAGTGACTCAGAAAATTACTGGACAATATTCAAAGTCCTAACGTTTGAATCATTGAAGAGATTAGAAGGAGATTGGAGCAGATACAACATCAGTTTGACTCTCATTTAAACATATGATTAAGTAAAAAGATGAATAAATTGGGGAAATACACACCAAGAAGGTATGCACATCTAAATGAGGACATGAAAATTGTTCATTATCATTAATCATTATGAAAATATAAACTCCAGTGAGGAGTTTGTTTTAGTCTTTTTTTTTTCCCAGTGCTGTGACTAATAGAACTGACAAGAACAATTTTAAAGAGAAAAAGTTTATTTGGGGGTTCACAGCTTCAATGATCTCAGTCCATGGACAACCAGATCCATTCCTTGGTGAGGCAGGACATCATGGCAAAAGAATATGGCAAAGGGAAGTGACTCAAATGATGATCAGAAAGCAGGGAAAGACTCCACTTATCAGATACAAAATATAAGACACACCCCCAAAGCCCTACCTATTCCAGTCACACCCTACCTGCCTTCAGTTACCACTCATTTAGTTAAGCCCATCACAGAATTAACATTGACTGGGTTAAGGCTCTCAAAATCCAAATACTTCACCCCTAAGCCTCTTGCATATGAGCTTTTGGGAGACACTTTACCTCCAAACCATAAATGGGATCATTATGTACCATAATGATGGCTTTAACAAAACCACAACATACCAAAAGATACAGCAAATGTGTAGAAAAATAGGAACTCTCAAACATTACTATAGGAATATAAAATTCTATACCCACTTTAAAATATTTGTTATTTGCCGCAGTCCAGCTGCAGCAAAATAACCTGGGGGGTGACGAATAACTTGTGTACGTTGATACAGCAGGAGTGGAAGCCATTTATTGCAGGACAGGAGCAGTATTTATACATTCCACACAGCTTACCTAATTAGCATAAACTAGATACATTAGTCAACCAATAAGGAATCTCCACGCTTAATGGCTCGCTTTTGTTACTTCTCAAACCACTCCCTCTGGCATTTTGCCAGGCACCATCCAGTCTTGTTTACGAACTCTAACATTCCCCTGGCAAAATGCCAGGTGTTATTTTGACTTGTTTACAGACTCTAACAGTTATTCTCTTAAAATGGTAAATGTAAATTTACAATAATGATCTCTATGAGTCTAACAAAGAAAAATTAAAACATATATCCACAGAAAAACTTGTACGTAAGTATTCATAGCAGCTTTATTTATAATAGACAAAGACTAGAGACAAGCACTATGTTCATTATCTGGTGAATAGATGGATAAAATGTATATCCATGCCATCAAATATCATTCATCAATAAAAAGTAACAAAATTCTGATATATCTTACAACATGATTGATCTCTGCAAAGGCATGCTAAGTAAAAGAAGACAGATGCAAATGAATACATATTGTATAATTTTATTTATATGAAATGTCCAGAAGGGACTGATTTATAGAGGTAGAAAACAAATCAGTGTTATGCAGGGCTCAAGGTTGATTGAAGAGATTGACTGCAAATGGGATTGAGGGAATTCCTTGAGATGATGGAAATGTTATCAAATTCAATTGTCATGATAGTTACATAACTATAAATTTACTACAAACCATTGTCTGCCGTTCCTGTCAGTATCCTTCTTTTAGTAGCCCCTCACCCTGACATCAGTTGTACCTAGCAAGAGAATTTTATGTAGTAAATTATATCCCATTAAATCCAAATAAAAATGGATTTAAAGAATGAAGTGTTAATACACACAATGGTATGATTGAGCCTGAAATGCATGAGGTTTAATACATGGCTCTCTATATGATGTTGTGGAAAAAGTAAAACTCTAAAAACAGAGAACATAATTGATTTTTTTTTCCTCAGGGGATGGGATGGGAAGAGTATTTGACTACAAATGGGTAGTATATAGAAAGTTTCTAAAACATTAAATGTTTTATGTCACTGTTTTAGTGCTAATAATTTCACAGCTAATGCGTTTGTCACATTTCATGTAACTGTACACCAAAGGATAAATTTTAAATGTTAATTAGAAATACACTTTAAAAAATCATTTTGAAAGCTGAGATCATTTTCACTATCAAACCTGCAGCTTCTGTTAGCTACATTGTCAATGGCACCAGCATTTGCTCAGTTGCTTGAGACAAAGTTCAGAATCATTCCCAACACCTCCATTTTTTCTACTCATTTTGTCTAAACAAATCCTAAACATCACTGGTATAGATTTAAATTCTCTTCATCAACATTATCATGTGTCTTTGGCTAGCAAACACAACTTTTTAGACAATAATGACTTGGAAGTTTATTAGGTAAAGTACCAGTCTTCAAATTACAGAATATTTAGATGGAAAGTGACTTAAATTAGAGAAGTAAAATCATCCAGAGGTGAACATGATGAGTGCCACACAAAGAAGGTGCAGTGACTCTGAACACCTAACATTTCCACTTCTGGGGAAAGAATGTTTTGAGGATAATTTCAGATCACAAAATGGAAGCACAGGACTGAAATTATCGTATGAAAATCCAAATATGTATAAAAGGAGAGCATGGAGCCCAAAAAGCCAAAAGGGTGAACTGTCTGGTTAATAAGCCAGTGTTTCTCAGATCCTGATATGTACTTCTAAGCTCTACATTCTAATGATGGAGGTAGGATTTTAAAAAATATAATTCCTTATTTCCTGCTATCTTTCTATCTGATTTTTCTAGGGGAGGTATAGAGAGAGACAGGGCAAGAGGAAACTAAATGGACTTGCTCTTTGCAATTTATTGGCTGTTTCAGTCAACATCACTATCAGTAGCTCTTCACCTGACACTAGTTGATTCTAGTCTCCTGCTCCTGTTAGTCCTTTGAGAATCAGCTTCCTTGTGGGCCCTTAGAGATATAGATACAATATGGGCTGCAGTGCATCCCAGAAGCCTGAGTCATGACTATAGAGACCATTTCTCAAACTCCAAGGCATCAGAACGACTGGGGCAGATCCACTCCTTAGAAGCCGAAGTCATGTGGTACCATTTCCCAACTTCTAGGTTCTTATGTTTTAATACCTAAAATGTGTTTTGCTTTTCTGATTTGCCCTGACAGATACAGTTATTTTCATTATTTCCAAACTTCTTCACTGTAGCTAGAAGAATCCTTTTAAAACATAAATCTCATTATCTCCTTTTGCTAGTCAAACTCACTGGCTTCCCATATTCCTCAAGACTAAATCTCCGCCATGATAATTTCTTTCCCTCCCTTTCACTATACAGTAACTTCTAACCATAAAGAAATGAACACTTTAGAATTTCCTCTCATTCCTGGATCTTCACACATCTAAGTAAAGGGACCTTTTTAGCTGCTTTACTTTGCTTGGCTAATCCTAATTTACCAGTGAAGGGTCATTTTTCTCCCAACACCTTCTCTGGTTTCCATGAAGGGAGTTTGTAGCATACTGAATTGTGTTTTTATCACATTGTTTCCCCTTTTTTACTTCCTTGTATTTATTTATTTCTGTTACTAGGGATTGATCCTAGGGGTACTTTTCCATCCAGCTATATCCCCAGTCCTTTTTGTCTTTTATTTTGAGAGAAGGTCTTGCTAAGTAGCTCAGAATCTTGCTTAAGTGCCCAAACTGGCCTTTATTTTATTTTCCTCCTGCCTCAGTCTCTCAAGTTGCTGGGATTACAAGCATGCCCCACTGTATCTGGCCTTTCCCACAATTATTTATGTATTCAAATACTACTAGTCCTTCTTCAACTGTATTTTTCCAATTGAGAGACCAATCTCAGCTTAGTGTGCTATCACAAGCAATAACAGAAAGATGAACTAGAACAACAAAACTTATAATAATTATCACCTTCCAAATCACCAGTCCCATAAAAGCTCCCTTTTCATTCTTTAGAAACTGGAATAGATGGAATTGTAATCACTTTGATGTATTATTTACTTTTCATGTTAACTTAATTACATGTTTTACCTATCACACTAAAAGTTTTATGAGGGAAAGGTCATGTTACTTTTCACCTGTCCCAGTGACTGACAACCCGTAGATGCTGACTGTGTCTGCTTCTCCAGGGCATGGGCTACGGGGGTCCAGGGTAACTTAAAAGAAGGAGCAAGAGAAATATGACTGTGAATCTTTGGAGACATTCTCTTTTTCCTTCTGAGCACTAAGGGCACTTTTTAATAAAAAGACCCAGCTCTAAATAAATATATCTGTGATAGAAAAATAGCTTTCTCTTTGAAAATACCTAGTATCTTGTAACATTGCATTCAGTATTTTAATGCTTGTGTATTATCTTCCTAACCAAATATTAATAAATTATCCCTAGAAGCCAGAGTTTTCCTCATTTTCTCTGCATCTCTATCCATACTCAGCAGAAATATAACTGTTTCTTAGCAAATGTAAATTCATTTGAAGACAAAATGCACTCAGGAAAGATATTGTGTGAGCACAGACATTTTATTTCAGGGAAATCCAGGCTTTGCAATTGAATGTATATTGGAGAAGTGACTTACTCCACCTGGTCAAGCAGGTTTCGTGAATTTTTAAATTAATGCCAATTTATACTTAGTGGAATCTTCATCAGTGGATTTTAGGAAAATATTGATAATTCACGAAAGAGAAAAAGCATGTAGATAAATGAATTTTTATATTAAGGGCATTTACTTATAGGAAACATATATAATATGTCAATAACAGAACTAGAATTGGTAAACAGAAAAAATGATTTACCTAAACAAGCCTTCATAATTTTCATGATGGTAATATAAATCAATTTTCCCTGAGCAATAATATATTTATATAATTCATACATTATAAAATGTTACATAAACTTTAAATATTTCCCAGGAAATATGTAAATATTTCCTCCCCCACCCTTGCCTCTCATTTTCATATAATTACAAACCTTAGTTTACAATTAAGAGATTTCCAAAAATATCTCTGAAATCACAGAGGTGCATATCCAATACAATGTCGAAATATGTTGCATTAATATCAGTTGAAACAAGGATCTGATTAATGTGGTTTGGGAACCTCAGACAATTTATTGAGCTGAATGCTGATTATAATCTATGATACTTTCCTTCTGTGAAGATATTGATTTGATAGATGAAGTGGGGATAATTTTTCTTTTGGAATGGTGATGTTAATGGTCATTGAATTCTCACTGACAACAGCAGTGAACCATGTTTATTAGGGAACTCAGGCAGGTACTTAAATTGTTTTCCTCATTCCCCTTTTCTTCCTTTCTCCCACTTCCCCTCCTTGTTATTTCAAACTCAGGAAAGTAAACCAAATTTTCAGTATACCTCTTAAAGGGCAATATTAATTGCAAAAATGGAAAGGACTTTTCTCATCTTAAAGTTTTGGTGAATATATGCCATTGTGAACATTTTTCTGTTGTTTTAAATTCCTTGCTTATTTAAATAATTTCTTTATTTTGTATCAGATCACACATCAAGGGTCTTAATGACATCATAATGTCATAGGAGTTGAGTTACAGATGTCATATGCAGGACATGTTTCAGGTGAAGGTAAACAGGGTAGAGACATGACTCTTCCAACTTCCCATTATCTCATGGTGACACACATAGGACATCTGTTAAAGAAGATGTGGCTTCCATTCTGGTGATGAGATCATTGTCCCATTAGTTTCTTATATTACAGGAAATAGTTTAAGAAATTATTTTTGTCATTGGAAAATATCAAAGAAACTGACCTGGGTTATATCTGATCCAACTGAGAGAAGAGAATTCCAGGTGGCCCAACATATGTCTAGGTAACTCAGAGTGTAATGATTTAGATATAAGGTATCACCCACAAGCTAATGTATGAGACAATGCAAGAAGGCTTAGAGGTTGAATGATTGGGTTATGAGAATCTTAACCTAACTAGTAAATTAATCCCCTTAAAGGAATTAACTGAGTGGTAACTATAGGCAGGTAGAGTGTGGCTGGAGCAGGGGTATGCCTTTGGGAGATTGATATATATATATATATATATATATATATATATATATATATATATATATATATCATATATACATATACATATATATATCTTAGCTTAGTCTCTCTCTGCTTTGCTTCCTGCTGTGATGTTTTAAGCCACTTCCCTCCACCATACTCTTCTGCCATAATGTTTAGCTTACCTCCAGCCCTGAGGAATGGAATCAGCCATCTGTGAAATGAGAACTCTGAAACCATGAGCCCCTAAATAAACTTTTCATCCTCTAATTGTTCTTTTGATCACAACAGCAAAAAAGCTGAACACAATTTCAGGCAATTTCATTCACTGTTCCAACACCCTTAGTAAACATACACACTCGGGCACAGCCCCCACATTAGAAAATTCCATCTATCTTTCTCTCTGTGTGTGTGTGTGTGTGTGTGTGTAGATCCTATGAGCATGTGCATCTTCAATGTAAAAGCATGATCCTGGATGGAGGCTCTCCCCCTGTCTTTCTTTACTTCTTTTCAGTGAGGATCAGAGATTCAACTAGTATCCCTTACTAAAGGTAGGGAATTAGATTCCCACAGAGAATTAATTGTAATATTTAGGGGAACTTAAAAGAAGGGGAGAACAATATCTCATTTTCTATTTGGAAGTATTTTTAATCACTGTGGGGCATTATCACAGTAGTCTTTGAATAAATTGTTTTAAAAAATCAGAATGAGAATATGATTTCATAAGTGTACTGTATAATCCAAAGGAGGAAATAAGGATTCAATAGAGCCTTGCCACCAAAGCTAATTACCATGAATCTGACATATTCTAGTTATCAATAATTTTCTTTAAAATAATTAATGTGTTGAAGAATTCAGATCCAGCTAATACATCTTCAAAGTGCCATAACCTACTATATGCAGTGGGAAAACATGCAAAGTATGACTGATAATATAAAGAGATATGCAGAACTATTGAGCAGCAAATGGAATAGCATACAGGGTTACTTACTTCCCATATCTGCATTAGTCCTCTTTGAAAGACAGCATTCCCTAATTCTACCATTTTGGTCACACAATCAAAGTAAAAGCACTGTAAACAAAACATTTTGACAAATCTCCTAACTCTCTATTCCAATTAGATATCTACCACAGGGGTCCTCCGATTATAACAAAAGATTGGAACATTACTTTTCTACTTTTACTTTTTCACATCAAGGAAAAGATTACTGCAGATTGCTTCATTGAAAGAAAAAGAATTCTATTTTGTTTATGGGTGCATGAGAAACAGCTTGCTTTTCTTTATCTGTGTTTTATTGAGATGAACAGAACACATATAATGAACAATAAACAGAAAAATATACCATGCAATTGGTCGCATTCTGTTTCTTTCTTCAGTTCTTTAGTTCATCTATTCCTTGAAATAAGCTATAGTATTTCCAAAAGCTAAAGTTGATTATATAATGCCTATGCATATTTAAAATTTAAGATGAACATTAACTCCCCTGTGAGGCCTACTTTAATTTAACATGGTCTCCAATAACTCTCTCTGCATACTCCTACTCTTGAACTTACCTTAGTGTATTATAAATGTAACTCTCTAAGCAGGCAAAGTTCAGTGGGTTTATGAGCAAAAACTGTTTAGTTTCTCTGATACATACATCTGACCTTGCTCAAGGAAGCCCCTACTTCTCCCTTTTACAGTACATATATGAAATTGTGATTGCAATGTCTTAATTATGACCCTAAGCTGAGATTTTTAGATTGAGTTACCTATAGTAAGATGTTCAAGAATTCTTGAGATGGAGTGTATATTGGCTAAGCCCTGCAGATGCTGGTGCTCACACTTCTGGAATTGTTGTAGCAGTTAGAACTGCCCCCCTTGAAAATACAGTAACAGGTTTAAAACTCAGATGAAGACAACTTATGGCTTTATATATATATATATATATATATATATATATATATATATATATATATATATATATATATATTTACTTAAGTATAATTATCCTCCAGGAAAAGCAGAGGAAATCTAGAATTTGGGGTGGTGAATGGTGGAATTAAGCATAGGGGAAAAACCATACCATTAAAAGCCTTTTTCCTACTGATTAAATAAATAAAAATAAAATCTCAGAATGCATTGTGCATTTTATCCTAGAAAATTAGTCTCAAACTGAAATGGACTTCACAAGGCCTCCACCAGCATGTGCCTTATATCTAAGTGCAAATCAATATGAGAGCTCAGAGACACCTCTAAGATCTTCCTTGAGAGATTTTAGGACACTACTGTTAGTCATCTGCTCAATCACTGTTGCTGTGTTCTCAGGAATTCTACATCCGGGAAGTCAGACAAGCACAGGAAAGAATCCAGCAGCCCTAAATAGTATGGATTGTGAAATGCAAAACAAGATCATAAGTTTAGATTATTTGACAATACTTTTTGCCAGTAATAGATGCAATTGGAATTTTTGAGAAACATAAAATGTTTGTACACTATTTAAACTTCAATCTATTTCCCCTTATTGTAGGTGAGTTAACTTTATTCAGTTACAAATAGTCTTCTGAATTAAAAGACACTGAGGATTCAGGTTCAGTGGCACATGATTGTAATACCAGTGGCTCAGGATCCTCTGCAACTTGGCAAGTCCCTGAGCAAATTTAGTGAGATCCTAAGCAACTTAGGAGACACTGTCTTGAAATAAGTAAATAAAAAGGGCTGGGGATATGGCTGAGTGGCTAAGCATCCCAAGTTCAATCTCTGGTGCCAAAAGGAGGAAAAAAAAAAAAAAACAGACACTGAGGCTGTGTGTTATTTCCACCACAGCACTGGTTTGATCCATACATGGATGTCCATTATGAAACTTACCTCAGGAGTACTTGCTTTCAATTCAGAATTTATGCCCTCCTTACTTGAAGAAAATATTTGAGTTGGTGGGCAAAATTTTTAGAACACAATATAAAACAACAAAAAAAAAACATTCATACCTTGAATATCAAAGCCATAGAGCTATTAATATCACTATTCTGCTGGGATGATTTAACCATGGCAAGAATCACCACAAAGACACAACACAAGCACAGAGCAATTTGTGTGGTATCCTGAGAATGAAAACCTTAGAAATGCTAATCCTTCTCAATATTCTTGTTTTTCTGGTACCCTAGTGGACATAACCATGCACTGTCACCACAAAGATAAGTGTGAAAATTACTATGCATATTATTTCATCATTTATTATAGGTATCTAACAGGGAGAGAGAATAATACTGCAAAGATAAGTGTGAAAATTACTATGAATATTATTTCATCATTTATTATAGGTACCTAACAGGTAGAGAGGATGAAACAACATAAATATCTACACACAACTCAAATTTATCAAATATTGACATCTTTTTATTGTTTCTTTAAAGATTATTCATTAAAAATGAAGTCTGAGGGTACTCTCCTATCACATTTTCTTTCATTTCTAATGATAAACAATCTCTATTATTTAAAATATTTAACATTGTCATTTCATGTATGTGTACCCATAAATAATAATCTTATTTTATATGGATTTTTTGTTGTTGAAAATTAATTATATAGAATAGTGGGTTTCGTTGCAGCATAGTTATACATGTATGTAACATAATATGATTCCCCAATACTTACCCATTTTTTAAAATTTTTATTGTTGGTTGTTCAAAACATTATATACTTCTTGATATATCATATTTCACACTTTGATTCAAGTGGGTTATGAACTCCCATTTTTACCCCATATACAGATTGCAGAATCACATCAGTTACACATCCATTGATTTACATGTTGCCATACTAGTGTCTGTTGTATTCTGCTGCCTTTCCTATCCTCTACTATCCCCCCTCCCCTCCCCTCCCCTCCCCTCTTCTCTCTCTACCCCCTCTACTGTCATTCATTTCTCCACCTTGTATTATTTTTCCCTTTCCCCTCACTTCCTCTTGTATGTAATTTTGTATAACCCTGAGGGTCTCCTTCCATTTCCATGCAATTTCCCTTCTCTCTCCCTTTCCCTCCCACCTCTCATCCCTGTTTAATGTAAATCTTCTTCTCATGCTCTTCCTCCCTAATCTGTTCTTAGTTACTCTCCTTATATCAAAGAGGACATTTGGCATTTGTTTTCTAGGGATTGGCTAGCTTCACTTAGCATAATCTGCTCTAATGCCATCCATTTCCCTGCAAATTCTCTGATGTTTGCATTTTTTAATGCAGAATAATACTCCATTGTGTATAAATGCCACATTTTTTTTATCCATTCATCTATTGAAGGGCATCTAGGTTGGTTCCACAGTCTTGCTATTGTGAATTGTGCTGCTATGAACATCGATGTAGCAGTGTCCCTGTAGCATGCTCTTTTTAGGTCTTTAGGGAATAGACCGAGAAGGGGAATAGCTGGGTCAAATGGTGGTTCCATTCCCAGCTTTCCAAGAAATCTCCATACTGCTTTCCAAATTGGCTGCACCAATTTGCAGTCCCACCAGCAATGTACAAGTGTACCCTTTTCCCCACATCCTCGCCAGCACTTGTTGTTGTTTGACTTCATAATGGCTGCCAATCTTACTGGAGTGAGATGGTATCTTAGGGTGGTTTTGATTTGCATTTCTCTGACTGCTACAGATGGTGAGCATTTTTTCATGTACTTATTGATTGATTGTATGTCCTCCTCTGAGAAGTGTCTGTTCAGGTCCTTGGCCCATTTGTTGATTGGGTTATTTGTTATCTTATTGTTTAATTTTTTGAGTTCTTTGTATACTCTGGATATTAGGGCTCTATCTGAAGTGTGAGGAGTAAAGATTTGTTCCCAGGATGTAGGCTCCCTATTTACCTCTCTTATTGTTTCTTTTACTGAGAAAAAACTTTTTAGTTTGAGTAAGTCCCATTTGTTGATTCTAGTTATTAACTCTTGTGCTATGGGTGTCCTATTGAGGAATTTGGAGCCCAACCCCACAGTATGTAGATCATAGCCAACTTTTTCTTCTATCAGACGGCGCGTCTCTGACTTGATATCAAGCTCCTTGATCCATTTTGAATTAACTTTTGTGCATGGCGAGAGAAAGGGATTCAGTTTCATTTTGTTGCATATGGATTTCCGGTTTTCCCAGCACCATTTGTTGAAGATGCTATCCTTCCTCCATTGCATGCTTTTAGCCCCTTTATCAAATATAAGATAGTTGTAATTTTGTGGATTGGTTTCTGTGTCCTCTATTCTGTACCATTGGTCCACCCGCTTCTTTTGGTACCAGTACCATGCTGTTTTTGTTACTATTGCTCTGTAGTACAGTTTGAAGTCTGGTATCGCTATACCGCCTGATTCACACTTCCTGCTTAGCATTGTTTTTGCTATTCTGGGTCTTTTATTTTTCCATATGAATTTCATGATTGATTTCTCTATTTCTACAAGAAATGCCGTTGAGATTTTGATTGGCATTGCATTAAACCTATAGAGAACTTTTGGTAATATCGCCATTTTGATGATGTTAGTTCTGCCTATCCATGAACAGGGTATATTTTTCCATCTTCTAAGATCTTCTTCTATTTCTCTCTTTAGGGTTCTGTAGTTTTCATTGTATAAGTCTTTCACCTCTTTTGTTAGGTTGATTCCCAAGTATTTCATTTTTTTTTTGAGGATATTGTGAATGGAGTGGTTGTCCTCATTTCCATTTCAGAGGATTTGTCGCTGCTATACAGGAATGCCTTTGATTTATGAGTGTTGCTTTTATATCCTGCCACTTTGCTGAATTCATTTATTAGCTCTAATAGTTTCTTTGTAGACCCTTTTGGGTCTGCAAGGTATAGAATCATGTCACCTGCAAATAGTGATAATTTAAGTTCTTCTTTTCCTATTCTTATGCCTTTAATTTCTTTCGCCTGTCTAATTGCTCTGGCCAGTGTTTCGAAAACTATGTTGAACAGAAGTGGTGAGAGAGGGCATCCCTGTCTTGTTCCAGATTTTAGAGGGAATGCCTTCAATTTTTCTCCATTCAGAATGATGCTAGCCTGAGGTTTAGCATAGATTGCTTTTACAATATTGAGGTATGTTCCTGTTATCCCCAGTTTTTCTAGAGTTTTGAACATAAAGGGATGCTGTACTTTGTCGAATACTTTTTCCGCATCTATCGAGATGATCATATGGTTCTTATTTTTAAGTCTATTGATGTGGTGAATAACATTTATTGATTTCCGTATATTGAACCAGCCTTGCATCCCAGGGATGAATCCTACTTGATCATGGTGCACAATTTTTTTGATATGTTTTTGTATCCGATTCGCCAGAATTTTATTGAGGATTTTTGCATCTAGGTTCATTAGAGATATTGGTCTGTAGTTTTCTTTCTTTGAAGTGTCTTTATCTGGTTTAGGAATCAGGGTGATGTTGGCCTCATAGAATGAATTTGGAAGTTCTCCCTCTTTCTCTATTTCCTGGAATAGCTTGAAAAGTATTGGTATTAGTTCCTCTTTAAAGGTTTTGTAAAACTCTGCTGTATACCCATCCGGACCTGGGCTTTTCTTAGTTGGTAGTCTTTTGATGGTTTCTTCTATTTCCTCAATTGATATTGGTCTGTTTAGGTTGTCTATATCCTCCTGACTCAATCTGGGCAGATCATATGACTTAAGAAATTTATCAATGCCTTCACTATCTTCTAATTTATTGGAGTATAAGGATTCAAAATAATTTCTGATTTTCTTCTGTATGTCTGAAGTGTCTGTTGTGATATTGCCCTTTTCATCCCGTATGCTAGTAATTTGAGTTCTCTCTCTTCTTCTCTTCGTTAGCATGGCTAAGGTTCTGTCGATTTTATTTATTTTTTTCAAAGAACCAACTTTTCGTTTTGTCAATTTTTTCAATTGTTTCTTTTGTTTTGATTTCATTAATTTCAGCTCTGATTTTAATTATTTCTTCCCTTCTACTTCTTTTGCTGTTGTTTTGCTCTTCTTTTTCTAGGATTTTGAGATGAAGTATGAGATCATTTATTTGTTGTTTTTTTCTTTTTTTAAGGAATGAACTCCAAGCAATGAATTTTCCTCTTAGAACTGCTTTCAGTGTGTCCCATAGATTCCGATATGTTGTGTCTGTGTTTTCATTTATCTCTAAGAATTTTTTAATTTCCTCCTTGATGTCTTCTATAACCCATTGATCATTCAGTAACCTATTGTTCATTCTCCAAGTGATGCATGATTTTTCCTTCCTTCTTTTATCCTTGATTTCCAGTTTCATTCCATTATGATCAGATAAGATGCATGGTATTATCTCTACTCCTTTATATTGTCTAAGAGTTGCCCTGTGACATAATATATGATCTATTTTTGAGAAGGATCCATGTGCTGCTGAGAAAAAAGTGTAACTGCTTGATGTTGGGTGGTATATTCTATATATGTCAATTAAGTCTAGGTTATTAATTGTGTTATTGAGTTCTATAGTTTCCTTATTCAACTTTTGTTTGGAAGATCTGTCCAGTGGCGAGAGAGGTGTGTTGAAGTCTCCCATGATTATTTTATGGTGGTCTATTAGACTCTTGAACTTGAGAAGAGTTTGTTTGATGAACATAGCTGCACCATTGTTTGGGGCATATATATTTATGATTGTTATGTCTTGTTGGTGTATGGTTCCCTTGAGCAGTATTTAGTGTCCCTCTTTATCCCTTTTGATTAACTTTTGCTTGAAATCAAATTTATTTGATATGAGTATGGACACTCCTGCTTGTTTCCGAAGTCCATATATGCGATATGATTTATCCCAGCCTTTCACCTTCAGTCTATGTAGGTCTTTTCCTATCAAATGCGTCTCCTGTAGGCAGCATATTGTTGGGTCTTGTTTTGTGATCCATTATACTAGCCTGTGTCTCTTAATTGGTGAGTTTAAGCCATTAACATTTAGGGTTATTATTGAGATATGGGTTGTTCTTCCAGCCATATTTGTTTATTTATGGCACTAAACATGGTTTGTTTTCCTCTTTGATTATTCCCCCCTCTTTACTGTCCTACCTCCCACTGTTGGTTTTCATTGTTATTTTCCATTTCCTCTTCCTGTAATGTTTTGCCTCTTCTAAAGTTGAGTTGACCTGCATTGCTTGTGGTCCTTTCTTTCCTTGTCTTTTCATACTGCTTGCGTTTCTTTATGCTTGGTGAAACTGTTGTGCTTTTGAAAATTTCCCCCCCCTATATATTTATATTGCTCTTGTATAGTTGAAAAGTCTCCCTTGCAGGGTTGGGCGGCGGTCTGCCTACCTTGCAGGCGCGGGCAGCAGCTCTGCTCTGACCCCCTCCAATTGGTGTGATGTGTGTATTACGCCCACAGACGCCTGGGCCTGTTCTGCCGGTAGGTCGCAGGTCTGCGTACCTTCTAGGCACGGGCAGCAGCTCTTCTCTGCCCCTACTCCAATTGGGGTGACGTGTGTACCACGCCGGCAGGCCACCGGGGCTGATCTGCCGGTCATTTGCAGGTCTGCCTACCTTGCAGGCGCGGGTGGCGGCTCTGCTCTGCCCCTCCTCCAATTGGTGTGACTTGTCTACCACACCAGTGGACCACTGGGCCTGTTCCGGGCACAGGCGAAGGCTCTGCTCTGCTCCTACTCCAACTGGGGTGACATGCCTACCACCCTGGCTGGCCGCTGGGCCTGTTCCACCGGTTGGTCGCAGGTCTGCCTACCTTGTGGGCATGGACGGCGGCTCTGCTCTGCCCCTACTCCAAATGGGGTGATGTGTCTGTTGTGCCGGCAGGCCACTGGGCCTGTTCCGCTGGTCGGTCGCAGGTCTGCCTACCTTTCGGGAGCGGGTGGCAGCTCTGCTCTGCCCCTACTCCAATTGGGGTGACGTGTGTACCACTAGGGCAGGCCGCTGGGCCTGATCCTCAGGTCTGTCGCAGGTCTGCCTACCTTGCAGGTGCGGGCAGCGGCTCTGCCCTGCCCCTCCTACCACGCCTGCGGACCGCTGGGCCTGTTCTGCCGGTTGTTCGCAGGTCTGCCTACCTTTCGGGCGCGGGTGGCGGCTCTGCTCTACCCCTACTCCAATTGAGGTCACGCGACTACCACGCCTGCGGGCCGCTGGGCCTTTTCTGGGCGTGGGCGGTGGCTCTGCTCTGCCCCTCCGGCTCGACGACAAAGTGAGAGAGACTCAGGTGTTTGCAACCCACCTTCCCTACCAGGAGACCAACTGTTTCTGTCGCCGCTAGCACTGATGAAGTTCTCTCCTCCATCACTTTCTGATGACATCAGATCTCTGCCATGTTGGTATCCCATGCAAATGGCAGCATTTCGTTCCCTTTGCTGGGTGACCAAAGCAACGGGTGAGTCCTGACCGGCCCTCACAAGCCCCGTCTCAGTCCTGTTGCCACTGCCTATGAAGGCTCGGTTGGTATTTACCTCTACAGTATTCAGCCGGACCTGGACCGAGAAGCAGTTTCCTAGGGTTCTTTATCCCTGGGCCAGAGCAGTTCCAGGAGCCGGAATTTGGCCGCTCCGTGCTCGGTGTATGTTCTGATAAGAACAGGCTCCAAGAAGCAGTTTCCGTGGGTTCTTTAGCACTGAGCCTGAGTAATTTGTCTGCGAGCTGCAGGCGAATGGCAGCCTGAAATTACCTGTTCTATGGCTGAATGAGCTGTGATCAGTCGAAAACAGGGATGGTGACGTCAGCTCTCCAAGATGGTGGGCGCTGGCTTCCTCTGTGGTCTGACAGGTGTGGGGAACCGAATTGGACCACTTCCTTCCCCGTCTCAAACCCAGAATTCAGCACTGAGTACGGTGATTTCACAGCTGGCAGAAGCCCGCAGAAACCGCAGCGCTGCATCCCCGCGTTGCCACCTCCTCGCTTCCCAGCGCGCACCCCAGACTCTAGCCGCGGGGCGATACGCTGAACAAGCAGCGTGACCCTCCGTGCGGACAAATCTCCCGCGTCTGAGCTCCTGTAGCTGATCCTCGTGCAATGGAAATCCTTCCTCTAGGTTTTGGAGCACCCCAATTTTGCTGGAAATTCTGAACAAGATAGCTTTTAGCCGTTCTAACTCGTCATTCTCCCGCACAGTGACTCGGTACACGGTGGTAATGCACTCCCTTCGCCGCCATCTTCAGAATCCCCCCAATACTTACCCTTATACGTTCTTTTTGCTCCCTTGATGCCCATATTCAATCCTAGTAGTCTCTCTTCTACTTTTATGACATCTTTTTTTTCCCCCTCCCTTCAACTTTCTACATATAAGAGAAAATATAATACTGGTCTTTCTGAATCAAGCTTATTTCACTTAACATGATGTTCTCCAGTTTCATCCATTTTTTCACAAATGGCATTTTATTCTTCTTTATGGCTGAATAAAAATCTATTATACATAGACACCATATTCTTTTATCCACTCATCAGTTGATGGATACTTCCATAATTTGACTATTGTGAATTATTCTGTGATAAACATGGGTATGATGCATCTCTAAAGTACACTTAGACTTTTAAATCTT
The DNA here is from genome assembly GCF_047511675.1 of Marmota flaviventris. Lineage (NCBI taxonomy): Eukaryota > Metazoa > Chordata > Mammalia > Rodentia > Sciuridae > Marmota > Marmota flaviventris. The sequence goes on along the minus strand of NC_092503.1, from coordinate 48,976,343 downwards.
TTGGATAAATACCAAAGAGTGGTATAGCTGAATCATATGATAGTTCTATTTTTAGTTTTTATGGAAATTCTTATTTTCATAATGGCTATACCAATACTTTCTAGAAGAGAATTTCCTGCAGTGCCTTAGCCCATAAATTTCAGTAGTCCTCATTATATAAAACTCATAACAGAGTTATCTTTCATTATGTCTCAACAGTAGTGAAAGGTGGGGTATACACAGATGAGACTCCATCTGGTCTAGGCACCATTCTTAAGACTAGGGAAACTGGCTTTCCATGAATCCTAGGCTCTGTTGTCCTTTGATGCCTATCTAAGTAGCTTCTTGGCTTAATTTCAATGAGTGCTCTGTCTTGCCACACTTCTGCAAGTGGTAGAACCAAGAGAAACGGGAAACTGGGAACTTCCATCACACTGCTGTTTAGAATATCCACTTTAAAAACCATGAATAAAAGTAGAATAAATAACTCCATTTACATAATTCTTCCCTAATAATGAATTTCAATAGTTTAGCATTACACCAAAAATTGTAGAGTTATATTGAGTTAATATTTATCAAGAGGGGGTTAACAGAGATAAATTATAATGGAATAGTATAGTATTTACCTTATTCAAGGAGAAAAAAAAACAGGAATGAGTAAATTGCTTGTGAGAAAATTTTGGTAAGGCTACAGGTGAAGTAGGATATTTCTGACTGAGCACTACCTGAATGAACAATTTACAATTGATATTATGTAGCAGTTGTTAATAAAAAAATCAATAAAATACATACACAATGATATTGTTAAGAAAAAATAAGAGTTTAACTGAGTTGAAATATAATAATGGGCTAGTTGCACTATCATTGTTTTGTGACCTGGACAATATTATGTTAAACAAAATAAGCCAATCCTGAAATACCAAAGGCCAAATGTTTTCTCTAATATGTGGATCTTAATTTACAACGGTGGGGTCTAGGGAAGAATAGAGGTACTTTGGATTAAACAGAGAGGAGTGAAGGAAGGAGAGGAGTATGGGAGTAGGAAAGATAGTAAAATAAATTGGTCATTATGATCCTATGCACATACAGGATTACAGGACTGGCATAACTCTACATCATGTACAACCAGAAGAATGAGAAGTTATATTCCATTTATGTATAATGTGTCAAAATGCATTCTACTCTCATGTGTAACTAATTAGAACAAAATTTTTAAAACAAAACAAAACAAAAAGACTTTTCACCTATTGATGGGTATTTGGGTTGTTTTGAGGTTTTGGGCTATTACAAATTAAGCTGGTAAGAACATTTGTGTATAAAAGAAAAAATCCATAAGAGCAAGTTCAGATAAATTTTGTTTTTACTGAAGTTATAAAAGACTGTAAGATAGTAAGGTTAATTGCATTGGTCAAAAAAAATGGTCTGGTAAAGTTTAATTTTAGTGGCTGGTAAGGTACTGACTTGGAAGAGAGTTAAGTAGTACCAGATTAAAGTGGGGAGAACATTTCAGTAAGGACAATTAAGATCTCCAACTTGGTAAGGATCAAGATCTGGTTACATAACAATTAAGTAGGAGACTAAAAATAAAAAATTAGGAAGCGTAGTCAGAAAAGGGAGCAGATTATCCTAAGAAAGGTTTTCAGTGCTAACTAAATCTATAGTATTAGTTCTCATGTATATAACTGCAACTAGTCAGGAAGTCAGTGTTCATGAGAAGCTGAAGATGTTTAGGCCAGAGTGAGCAGAAAACCAAATAGACCAAAGGAAACCACCTATATTGTGTGTTTCTTAGCAGTAACAACAAATTTATTATGTAATTTTCAGAGTTAACTGGGTGACAAATGTTAAATAATTAATTTATTTTCTAAACTTTTGATTAATTTCCTTACTGGAGGCTACCACAAAGAAAATTGACAGTTTTAGTATTTGAGGTAAAGGTTAATCATATATTAAAAGTCAGTTCTGAGACAAGAAAGTGAGTCTTGACTGTAGAATAGATTCAAGGAGAACCACCAACTTTGCCTCTTGCTAATGAAGCCTAGCCATAGACACCACTTGAAAATAATTTTTAGGTACAATAATTATTTCAAATAAGCAAATAAAAAAATAGATCTTTCCTCCAGGGAAAATTTAAAGGTGCCCTGAAGTTGAGAAGTAAACCATGCATGTGTGAGTGTGTGTGTACATGCTTGCGTGCGTGTAGACACACAATGCAAGACATGGAATATTTTTGGATTGACTTTAGATATTAAGGCATACTATGTAGGTAGGGAAATTTCAACAATTTCCAGTAATACAACACATTTCATATGGCTTGTATGATTATATTCTAAATATAGGTGTCAGAGAAGTGCACATTTGCCATGAACAAAACTAACTTTACAAAATTCTTTATACAAAGAATAAGTTAGAAGGATTAATTTTTCATTTGTAAAACACTGATCATAGAATTCCTTTAAATGTCAAGTTTCTTCATTGATTTTTCATAATGTAGAACTTTTGTAGAGCTTAATTACTTTGTAAATCAGGATACCAATGCCTGTTATCAAAGTAAACTTAAAGAAAACGAAACTGATACAACAAGTTCAGTTCTTTCAAAGAAATAAACAAGAATGTAGTCATTAGAGAAGCATAAATACTGATGGAAAGAAATTCTATGCACTGAAAAAAATTATACTTAGGGGGATCTAAAGCTAATATGTATATTCTCAATAAAAAATCTGGTAAGGAAAACACACTAGATGAGAAATCATGAAAAATCTTGTTGAAAAATATTCTAATAATAAATGTTCATTTAAAACATGCTTGTTATGGCCAATTTTATGTCTCAACAGACTGGGTTCTGTGAGGGAATTCTTGCTAAAACAAGGTTTCTGGTAAAGAATCATTTCTTTTATGTTTGTGAAGTATTTTGGTGAGACTTTTCCATTTGAATCAGTGGACTGAGTAAAGAAACCCCATTTGTGGAGAGCCTTGGAAGGTATGAAAGTTGAAGGAAGAGCAAATTCCATCATTCTTCCCTTGAGCAAGAACATCCATCTTCTCCTGCCTTTGGTCTTCAGAGCCTCTGATCAGAGTCAGGAGCTTATACCACCATATCCCCAAAGCCCCACAGATTTCAGGCATTTGGCTTCAAACTGGGATTTATACCATCAGTTCCATGGGTTGTCAGGGCTTTGGATTTGGACTGAATGACACCACTAGATTTCCTGGGTCTTCAGCTTGCAGACTGAGACTTCTCAAGTTCACTGATTCCATGAATCTTCTTTTCTCTTTCTGTCTCTCTTGAAATTTATATTTAAAATCTCCTCCAGTTGGTTCTGTTTCTCTGGAGAATCCTAAAATAATACTGATTCCATTATTCTTATTATATGTGTTGAAAAAGAAGGATGTGATAAAGGAGATAAAAGCCTCTCTAATTAAAATCTAAAGATTCTTAGCCACAGTTTTTCAGCTAACATCAAATTAAGTCATCATATATTTTGAGGTAGAGAACATAAGAACATTTAAACTTTCTCTCAAGGACCTGCTAATACTCTCTTACAAGATTTTGACCATTTCTACTTATTTACACAAGGTTACAATAAAAAATCATGAATGTGCTTAGATCAATAGTTGAAAATTGAAGCTTTACAAAATTTTGTGGAAACCAGATTTTTTTTGGTTTACAGAGATTTAAAATTGTATACACATTTAAAAATGGCAAAAAATATGAAAGTAAATTTTCTGGGCCTCTTTTGAAAAATCAGAATGTCTGGTGACACTGAGATTTAAGTATCAGTGTTTCCTTTTCACAGGGGACTCGTCCTTTCTTCTTCAGAAATTTCTAGACCCTCATAAACATTAGATTTTGAGACACCTTGCTCAGACTACAGGTTCTGAATGTCAAGCATTTCCCAGAAAGTCCATGTTTTACTAGTGTATAAATATGTCCTGCTTCCAAAAATTTATAAAAAAAACCATAAGGCTCAGGAAATAAAAGAGTAGATGCGACATTAATTGTGCTTGTGAGAATAAAGATGAAACAAAGAACAGATAAATGCAACTTGTGTTGGATCAAGGAACAGAGGAATGGTTGCAATGATATGTAGAAAAAGTAAATAAAACAGTTAACAAAATGAATGAGACAATGTAAGAAAAGAACTATATTCTATGGTCAATTGATTGTGGAAATACATTTCACTCTTCTTTCATTACTTCACATCTCAACTTCCCTGTTCAATTAATTCAGTAATGAGACTCTTTCTCATTTTCTTATTCCCCTGTCTTCAATTAATTAATGTAGTAAATGAATGAGAGTCAAATTTAAGAGAAATATTCTATAGAGAACAATTAAGTTCAAAGGAAAAGATTATGGATAGAATTTAAATAAGAGAAATTCATAAAAAGTGATGCCCAAAATTATATTTTATTGTATGCATTTTCTTTCAAAATGTTGGATATATGCCATTCATTTAACACACTTCATAATAAAAGTTGCAGTTCTTATAGAACTCTAAATAAAAAAGAAAGTATAGTTTTGTTTTGTTTTTACTTTGGGTTACAAATGACAAGAGCAATGACAAAGAAATGTGATTGAAATTCAGTGGTTTTATCATAAAGGTAATTGTAAAAATGAATAGAAAATAACTTAAAAGTGCAAGTTTTATACAAATGTAAAGTCCTTTCTAATCTCTGATTCTTGTTACCCTTGTTTAGATTCTCTAAGGCTGACTTTCTCGAAGTTCTTGGATTATTTTACCTATGAATCCTTGAGTTCATCATTAGGACAATTTAAAATATTCTTTTTAAGTTTTTTTTTTTAAATCAAATCATTTTTCTATGATTCCACTTCTATTGAATTTTTTTTAATTTAGAATTTTATACAGGGAATTCAAGTTCCCACTCTGGTTATAAGAAGTTGTCCTTTGCCACCAACAATATAAAGGGTCTTGTTAAAGTCTCATCGGGTAAAGAAAGAATGTACAAAGACAAAGGAGTTAAGCCAGAACTAGAAATATCCAGGTGTGGAAAATAAAAGAAAAAAAAAAAAGAAAGAAAACAATAGCATGGATTTATTTTATTCCATCAGAATTTCTATGCACTATTGATATTTTGGGAAAACAGTGATTTGTTGTCATGGGATGAACTATGCACTGTATGTGCTTTGCAAATAAATGCATCTCTTTACTCGCAGGATTCCAGAAGTGCCTCCTTCCCAGTAGTAACAACCAAAAATATCTTTGGGGGGGATAAGATAGGCACCCAAATACTCTATATTTTCCAGACCTGAATTTTCCACAACACAATAATTCCAGTTGTAGTGTTGACTGACTTAAACTGAAGTATATTGACTTTTAAAAGGAGTCTCTGATTTAATGTATTCAATTTCTGGTTAATATAATTTAAACTACTTCTTTGTGTAAGGTTAATTTCCCTCTGTCTCCAAATAAATGATTAAATTTCAATAGATATTACTATACCAACTAAAAATTTATTGGATAAGGCATGCAATCTTGGGCAGCAATAGTCTCAAAAAAGAATTCTCAATATAAATAATATTTCTTTTAACTCTTTTATATTTACATTTCACAGATTATAGTTTAATTACTTTGAATTAAAATACCAAACATCATAGCAAAAACTTCACCCATTAGAGAAGTTCTGATCAACTACTCTTTGGTATGAGGTGACATTATGATGTACTTATGCATACAAAATATTTGTATGTCTAAATTTCTTTATTTTCTAAAAGAATAATATTTCCATTCACACACAAATACTTTTGTAAATGTTGATCTATAATTATAGCATGACTAAAATATCCATTACATTTCATATATTTTTATTTTTATATTTTTAGAAAATCATTTCATGACACAAAATTGCTATAATCAACAAATACTTGAAGTAAAAAAAAAATATGTATACAAACCATAGTGTTTGACAACCAAAAATTCTAATTTCATGTGTTGGCATGATCATTTTCAATGTTTCCTAAAATTACAACATTTTGTCATCAAGTGGACATTGAAGAAAGGAAAATATTATTTCTTGTTAATCATTACAGTGAAGTATGGCACCAAAGTATGTCTTATATTCAGATCATCTTTCTTTTATTTCACTAAAGATTTAATTAGCACTTAATACTGAAGAATATTGTGCCAAATTTTGTACAAGTTGGATTCAGTGACTATCCTGCATGAATTGGTAATCTCAAAATACTGTGTTCAATCACATTATTAAATTTCCAAGGGTATGATGTATTCCGTGAATGTTCCTCTGGCTCTAATTCCTGCTTTATTTTCAAGAAGGAATGAATTTTTTCTTTTTTTTTTACAACACACATATCTATTTTTCTCTTATATCACAAGGTATTGTAATTTTTTTTAAAGTCAGAATCTTTTTGGCCACTGTCTTGGATATCAACAACATAGATCTATCAGTCCAAGTGTGTGATGCTCTTTAGAATCACTGAATGCTACAGATGCTAGACCTCTAAAGGTCCTGCACTCCTAAGGAAAGTCAAGACCCAGAATGAAAATAATTTCTAAAAATTATATACTGTTACATTCTGACTCTAATCAGGATCTTTAGGTCCATACTCAAGCAACTAAGAGGATAGTCCTTTGAAGTTTAGAAGTATGTCAACAATGTCCACACTATTATTAATGAATAAAACTCTAGTTATATTTCCATTCACTGAATATAAATAATTTTATATTTCCAAGAACTCAAAAAGGTTCTGGAGTTACTTATCTGTTGCCAGAGGTTAATAAATTTCTCAGCAACTAGAGGAAACTTATCCTGAATTATAGACAACAAAAGACTTGGGTAGCTATTCAGAACAACTTATAATGTGACCTGTATAAAACATTGTAAGCATCTTAACCCCATGCTAGTGCATGAATTGAGAAACTACTTCATTTCGACCTCCATTTTTCTATGGAATAAGCCTAAATTATGTATGGTAATAAAATTTTAAATATGGCAAAAATATATTTTAATTTTTTTAATTTGTTGGTCGTAGATGGATACAATGCCTCTATCTATCTATCTATCTATCTATCTATCTATCTATCTATTTTATGTGGTACTAAGGATCAAACCAGTGCCTCAATGTGCTAGGCAAGCACTCTACCACTGAGCCAAAACCTCAGCTCCCAAGTAGGAAATATTTTTAAGGGAAAAAATATCACTCTGACTTAAAGATATACCTATAAAAATGAGGCTAAAGTTTATGATTGTTGAAAATTATAATGTTTTCCAGAAACAAATGCTATTTCTCTTATGATTTATAATTTTAAATTCCATTTTTTAAATATATCTCAAGGTGATATTGACTGGCTGAATAATCTTTCCTAGTCATTCCTTTTGCAAAGGCTGTTACCCCACCAAAGAAGAGTAAACAAGTGATGCTAAGGATATGGACAAAAGGGTACACTGTGGATAGGAATGTAAATTAGTACAGTTATTATGGAAAACCGTATGGAGTTTCCTCAAAAAACTAACAAGAGAACTACCCTATAACCCAGCAATCCCACTACTGAGTAGATATATGCAAGACAAATAAAATAAACCTGTGAAAAAGACATATTCACAGCCACATTCATTGCAGCACTATTCACAATAGGGAAGAAATGGAAACAAATAGCATGTCCATCAGCTGAGGAATGAATTCAGAAAGTGTGGTACACATGAAAATGGGATACTACTCCTGTTATTTGGGACAACATAGATAGAACTGGAGATCATGATGTTAAGTAAAATATGCTGGGCACAGAAAGACAGATGTCACATAACCCAACTCATGTGCAATCTGAACATGTTGATCTCATGGAAGTAGAAAGTAGAATGGCAGTTACTCAGGGCTAGGGAGAGCAGCAGGAGTGAGGCATGTGGAAAGGTTGATCAGTGGGTGCACAGTTATAGTTAAATAGGAGTCCAGGACAGTCGGGTGATTGTAGACAGCAGTTATATGCTGCACATTTCAAAAACCTAGAAGAAAGGATTTTGAAAGTTTCACCAAAAAGAAATGATAAAATCTCAAGAGCATGAATATGTTTAACTCAATTGAAATATATAATATGCACATGAATCGAATTATCCCATGATAGTCATTAATATGTATATGTTCATGTTTTATGTATCAGCTAAAAATAACTTTAGTTGAAGTATTGTTGAATTTATTTTGCTAGTATTTTACAGAAGATTATTTGCATCTATACTCATAGATATTTGAGCCTCTAGTATTTGTTTCTTGTGGTGCTTTGTCTGGCTTTAGTATCAGGGTGATACTGGACTCATGAAATAAGTTTGAAAGTATTTCGTCTACTATTTTCTGAAAGAATTTAAGAAGAATTGGTACTATTTCTTCTTTGAATCTTTGGTGGAATTCAGCTGTGAAGCCACCTACTCCTGGGCAGATTTTTCATTTATACTTTACACTTTTATTGATCTGTTTGGGTGGGTTTTCTATTTTATGTTCATTTACTATTGGTAGATTGTATGTTTCTAAGACTGTGCCCATTTCTTTGAGTTTACTCAATGTGTTGGTATATAATTGTTGATAATAGTCTTGTGGTCTTCACCTCAGATATATCAGGATAGCTAATATCCAAATGACAAAAGGTAAGTGTTGACAGTGTGTGGAGTAAAGAGATCTCTTGCTCACTGTTGGTAGTCATGTAAATTGGCATAACCATTATGGAGGGGAGTTTGGCGCTTCCTTAAAAAATTAAAAACATAGCTATTATGCAATCTAACAATCCACTTTCAAATTTATCCACAGGATCAGTATCTTGAAGAGATACATGCATTCCATGTTCATTAAAACATTATTCACAATAGCCCAGATACGAATGCAACTTAAGAGTGTATTGATGGATGAATGCCTAAAAAAAGTTACACACATTCTATGGAATACCATAAAAAGGAAACCTGCCAATTATGACAATACGTATGCCTCTATAGAACATTATGCTAAGTGGAATAAACCAGACACAGAAGGACAAATGCCATATAATGTTACTTGTATGTGTAGCCTTAAAAAGTCAGATTCAGATGCAAAAAGTAGAAGGGAATAGGAAAAATGAGAGGAAATTGGTGAAAGCGTAATCACTTTCAGGTGTTGGATGAATAAATTCTGTGGATCTACTCTTAGTATGGTGACTATGTTAATAAGTCTGTATTATATACTTGAAATTTACTAAGAGAGTGAATCTCAAGTGTCCTCAACCCTGTTTCCATGTGAACACACACACACTCACACACATACACACACACACACTCATACACACACACACACACACCACACTCATACACTCACACACTTTTAAAGATTTTCTAAACTTGAATTCAAAAGAAACGTATGTGTTTTGGTGACTAAAAAACTGTTATTTGTCCAAGAGGGTTTATTAAAATTAATAGTACTTCATCCCAAATCATTGGGATAGTTGTCACATGCAGGCCTGGGAAATTCTTCCTCACTAGAAAGTCCATTTATTTTGAAAACACTCAATGATCCATTGGCCTGGCTAGTTACTACTCAGCTGATAATTATCATAGATCAATATGAGCTATAAATTTTAGCTTTTCATGAAACTAAAACTAGACAAATTCTTTACATTATCTGGCCCCCAACACCACCGATCCCTCATTGCATGCTCCTCATTCATAACTCAGGTTGGAATTTCTCATAAGGCCTGCATAGCCTACATTCAGGTCCTCATGGAGGAAAACTTCCTCACCATTTAACAAAATGCAGTTATTTTGGTGTGCATAATTCTTCTTAGTCTTATTTTTTTCATCTCTTTATTTAAAAAAAATTTAAAAACATTTGCTTTGTTAGTTTCAAAGACTAGATTGAATGTGGTTTCATATAGTTCTTTTTGGAAATCAACATCTTTACTAAACTTAACCAGGCTTTTTTCTAAACAAATATGTTCAAAGAAGCCCAGAGGCTCAGGTGTGTGAATTGAATTTAGTTCATTGATAGCCACTAATCTTGTCTCCAAGACTCTAGATCTAAACTGTCTAACCTCAATTCTCAGGGGTTACCTGGACTGCCCTAGCTCTTATCTGTAAGGAAGTTTGTTTCCAGACTTGCCAAGAACTCTAGGTCTAGAACTAGCAGTTCTATAGATCATTGAGTTACTAATGATAGTAAATATACTATTTTATGTCAAATGCTTATTTGTAAACCTCTTGAATGGCCTGACGCTCTGTTTAATTCCTGTGACTGACAGATCAGTCATACAGTATCTTAATTTTATTTTCAGGCTATGCTATGGTTTCTATAACAGGTGTGGCCCCAAAGCTCCTGTTAATATAGGAATATTCAGGGGTGAAATGATTGGATTGTGAGAGCTGTAACTTAGTCATTCCATGCTGATTGAAGAGACTTACTGGGTGGTAACTATAAGCAAGTGGAGCATGCATGAATGGAGGAGGTGGATCACTGGAGGTGTGCTTCTTTACCTTGACCCTTTCTTCCTTCTCTGCTTCCTGACCTCCACATCAACTAAGCAGCTCTCCTTTCCCCATGATGTGCTGTGTCACTGTGGACCCAGAGCAATGGAGCTGGTTATTTATGGACTGACACCTCTGAAACTGTTGAGTTCCCAAATAAATTTTTCCTCCTCTAAATTGTTCTTATCAGGTTTTATGGTCACAGTGATGAAAAAGTCAGCTAAAACAGGCCACCTCAGTGCTTAAAATGTGAAATTTATATTTAAATTCAGAATGTTCATTCATACATGAATAAAGGTAAGTTCCTTAAAACATAAATGTTTCTACAATGAAAATTCTTTACCATAGACTTTGATTTACATCCTTATGAATGTGTTGGAACCTTAGATTGTTCTATTCAAATATGCACAAAGATAATATGTTATTTGGATTCTTTCTCAGAGCCTTAATCATTTGAAATCCTTAAGAGATCTATGAGACCTTCACAGTCCTTTATTCAAAATTGTAATGAGCAACCTTATATTCTAGTTCTTACATTTTAGGGCATAAAGATAATAAGCATTCCAATGTCAGATGTGTGTAATGCAAACAAGCAATTGCCTGCTGCTAGATGATATAATTATTAGAAACAGTGAAAGGACAATATTCATTTTTCAAGCCTGAGTGGTTATTTCCTCATGTTAATAGAATTTTAATCCTCATTTAATATTCTTCAAATGCATTATAGGAATCCCCACCTCTCTTTCCTTTTCTTGCTAGCAGTTCATTTTGGAGGATTATCATCATCACCATGGCTTTAAAATTCTTGTCTTTCTCACAGTTTAAAGTTGATTTCCTGAGCTTATTATAAACATTTCCCCATTTTATATACAAAATTATAAGTTTATGCAATTTTTTAAAACACTGTTTTTCTCAAAGCCTGCATATTTTTTTTCGCCTCTGTTAATCTTCTTCTCTAAAATGTTACAGTATTTGTTAATTGCTGTATTGGAATTTGCTGAGCCAGTCATACTTGCTCTAGATTCTGAAGAAATGCAGGTGCTGCAGAACTGCTAGAAAATGTCACTTTTTATTCTGCTAATCACGGTCACAGTTTGATTAACTGTTTGCCTTTGTCTGCTGCCTGTGTGATGTGGCTTTAGGTCTCTCATCTTGATGCATCTGGAAATAGGAATGAAACTGCCACATAAGTACTTCACACTAAACCGGAAAAAAAAAATCATTCATCCTAGAGCTGTGTAGGTGTAAACAGGGTCCTGAAACTATGTGAGAAAATAAGTAAAGACTAAATTCACTAAATAGTTGTCATTTGCTTTCATATGTAAGTGTCTGAAAATAGTTTGAATTTATAAAGTGCCTTTTATCCAGACTCTTCTGTGGTGTAGTATTAAGCAAACATGTGTCCAGAATGAAGTCTTCCTAATTCTACATACTTAATAAGTAAACAAAAGTAATGATGAGGTTATTAAATTTCCGTGCATACATTTCTAACTATTAATGGAATAATATGGTAGATATCAAATGATAGTTCTTTACTAAAAAGTAAACACAAATGAACAAACAAATAATCCCTCAATTTATTAAAGATGTTCTAACTCTAAAACAATTTTGCACAGAATGTAGTATTCCTCAACATGTTTGCAAAAAATGTATTAATGAATTGTTGGTCAGCAGTGAATATTTTACCTTAAAACAGTATTGGTTTAGAAGGTTTGCATGTTGACTATATTCTTCTGACTGTGTAATTATAGTGATCATTATATTAAAAAAAGAATTTAAAGCCATGTTATATCAATGGTCAGTCCTATGTATATATATAATCCACATATATATTCAACTTTTATGCACCGAACATTTGATTTGTTAATATTGAATGTATTAACTATTGAAGTTTGAGAAATATGTTCTGCAAAAGCCTCTACATAGAATGAATTTGGACACTTTGTAACAACTATGATTTTCTTTTCAAACTATTTTCCTGCCTAAAGTCATTTTTAGGAAATCAAAGTCTCAAACATATCATTATATCATTTATAACTACAAATGAATTGCTTACAATGCATTGTAGTTTTTGAAATGTTTGCTTAGTATTCCAATTCAGTTCAAAACATTTATTTAAAAGTGGGAAAATGTGATCAATACGTCTGTGAACTTCAAAAAATGCTTGTATAATAAATGTAGAAATCTTTACAAATTCATTTTTTTCCTTAAAAATATATTACAAATT